>NC_080553.1:14214491-14544491 GCF_028640845.1 Ahaetulla prasina | reverse complement strand
AAAAGATGTTGAGACTCTAGAAAGAGTGCAGAGAAGAGCAACAAAGATGATTAGGGGACTGGAGGCTAAAACATATGAAGAACGGTTGCAGGAACTGGGTATGTCTAGTTTAATAAAAAGAAGGACTAGGGGAGACATGATAGCAGTGTTCCAATATCTCAGGGGTTGCCACAAAGAAGAGGGAGTCGGGCTGTTCTCCAAAGCACCTGAGGGTAGAACAAGAAGCAATGGGTGGAAACTGATCAAGGAAAGAAGCAACTTAGAACTAAGGAGAAATTTCCTGACAGTTAGAACAATTAATAAGTGGAACGACTTGCCTGCAGAAGTTGTGAATGCTCCAACACTGGAAATTTTTAAGAAAATGTTGGATAACCATTTGTCTGAGATGGTGTAGGGTTTCCTGCCTGGGCAGGGGGTTGGACTAGAAGGCCTCCAAGGTCCCTTCCAACTCTGTTGTTGTTATTATTATTATTATTATTATTATTAACTAGACATCCCCAGTTCCTGCAACCATTCTTCATATGATTGCTGGCGGTCAAGGAAACACCTTTGCAAGAAAGTCCCATTTTTCAAGCCCACGAATTCCATCTGCCATGAAACATCTGGCCCCCATCTCATTGTGAAGACGGTCAGTGGGGATAAAACCTCCCCCCCCCCCGTCGCACACGAGAGAGATTTTACCCTGCTCTGAAATGATTCCATTCCCGTGTTAAAAAAAACAAAAACAGAGCTGGTTTTGTCTTGCTGGACTTGGACCGGAGCCTGACGCTCAAAGCAAAGTCCCATTTTTTGGCACTTCCTCAGATAGTTTCGCTTTTGCAAAGATAAGTTTAACTCCTTTGAGTCTCGTCAGAAAAAAACCGGAATATCTCTGTGACCCCCTGGGGCACCACAGCTTCCTGTGCGGTCCTCGGCTAACGACCATTAGCAGGTAGTCCTCGACTTACGGCCACAGCTTAGCCCAAGCGTTCCGCCCTTAATTGAAACATTTGCTACGTGAACGTTGCCCTCAGGTACGATCTTCCTTGCCACCGTTGTTAACTGAACCCCTGCAGTTCTTAACCCTAGTAGCACGTTTATTAAGTGAATCCGGCTGCCCCACAGGCTTTGCTTGTCAGAAGGTCAGATTATAACAGGTTAACAGAGTTGGAAGAGTTCTATGATTCTGTCAGGGTCTCCTGTCCTAGCAGGGGGGGGGGGGTTGGACTAGATGACCTCCAAGGTCCCTTCCAACTCTGTGATTCTGTGATTCTGTCAGGGTCTCCTGCCTGAGCAGGGGGGGGGGTTTGGACTAGATGACCTCCAAGATCCCTTCCAACTCTGTGATTCTGTGATTCTGTCAGGGTCTCCTGCCTGAGCAGGGGGGGTTGGACTAGATGACCTCCAAGGTCCCTTCCAACTCTGTGATTCTGTGATTCTGTCAGGGTCTCCTGCCTGAGCAGGGGGGGGGTTTGGACTAGATGACCTCCAAGATCCCTTCCAACTTTGTGATTCTGTCAGGGTCTCCTGCCTGAGCGGGGATGTGTGGGTTGGACTATATGACCTCCAAGGTCCCTTCCAACTTTGTGATTCTATGATTCTATCAGGGTCTCTTGCCTGAGCAGGGGGGTTCGACTAGATGACCTCCAAGGTCCCTTCTAATTCTGTGATTCTGTGATTCTGTTAAGGTCTCCTGCCGGAGGGGGGGAGGATTGGACTAGATGTCCTCCAAGGTCCCTTTCCAACTCTATTTCTGTTCTACCCGAAGACCGAAATCCTAAATCCTTGATAACGATTCAGAAATCAGCTTCCCAAGGTCATCCCCGCATTCCAGTAAGGAGCGGCCCCCGCCTGGTACAAATAGCATTTTGGAGAAGTTGCGCACGGAACTATGTGGGTGGAGGTGTAGGAAAAGGGGCTGGGGTGGTGCGGAGAGGAAGTTTGATGTAATCCTTGGCTGTTTTCTGGTCATTGTTTTAATCAACTGGAACGCAGGCCCCGACCAAGAATCCCTTGGCAGAAACAGCCACGTTTCTCCCCCCCCCCCTCCCCATCCCTCTTTTCTCAAAATGCTGGATCTGGATGAAATTCCCCGTTGCTTTCCAAACGGTGAAATTTGGACGTGGGTTCTCGGGGTGGGTGGGAAGGGAGCGGAGAACGTCGGGGGGGGGGGTGTCTCAAAGCCGCAGAGGATAAAAGTCATGGAGTCAAATTTTAAGACGATAAGTCTGCGATGGCGAACCTATGGCACGGCATGCCAGAGGTAGCACGCAGCAGAGCCCTCTCTGTGGGCACGCGCGCCATCGCCAGTTCCTCTTCTGGTTTTTGAAAAATAGCCCCAAAACGGCCTGGAAAACAGCCGGAAAATGCCCCCCAAAATAGCCTAAAAAATGACCTGAAAAGGTCCCCAAAATGGTCTGTAAACGGTCTGAAAAATGGCAAAAAACGGACCATTTTTTCACACCAAAAACAACCCAGAAAACTGCCCAAAAATAGCGTGAAAACGACCCAGAAAACAGCCTGAAAAACAATCTGAAAATGGCCCAAAAAACAGCCAAAAATCCAGGCATGCCTTCGCCGGGCCAGCTGATTTTCGGGTTTGCTATGCGCACATCTTCCCGGTTTGGGCACGTGGTGCCGAAAAGGTTCCTCAACTTACGACCAGAATGGAGCCCAAAATTGCTGTGGTTAAGTGAGAGAGTTAACTAACGTTAGATGGATTTTTGCCTCGTTTTGCGATCTTTCTTGCCACCGGTTGTTCAAGTGACTCTCCACCGCTGTTAAGTCAGTAGCATACGGTTGTTAAATGAATTTCCCCATTGTCTGGAGATGGCTCAGCTGTTTGTGTTAATAAACAAGATATTATGGAAGCAGAGTTATCTTAGTAACCGGGAATCTTAACTTCCAACTTCAATGACTTTCAGCCGCTGTCTAGGTGACTTTTAGCCACTGACTAGGTGGCTTAGTGGTTAAGACACTGAGCTTTGTCGATCAGAAAGGTCGGCAGTTCGGGCGGTTCGAATCCCTAGTACAGGTCTGCTGCGTGAGCAGTGGGTTGGACTAGATGATCTCCAAGGTCCCTTCCAACTCTGTGATTCTGTCAGGGTCTCCTGCCTGAGCAGGGGGGGGTTGGATTAGATGACCTCCAAGGTCCCTTCCAACTCTGTGATCCTGTATTCAACTAGCACATTTTATGTCTTTTATTATTACAGTTTTAATATTTTTATAATAATTAGGAATCTAACTTCCGGCTAGTTTCTTTCTTTTAATCACATTTCAGTGTTTTTTATAATAAAAAAATCAAGGGGCATCTTAATAGCGCCTTTTCCAACTGCTAGCCAACTTTTGCTGCCTACTAAAACCTTCAATATTTTTATAATAAAAACCAGAAGGCATCATCGATCTAGTAACTGCACCTTTTTCCAACTAGCAAGTCCAAAATGCTTCTCCTAGTCCTAAAAGATGCTACTGGATGCCTTTTGGTGTTTTAAAAAAAACCAAATGCAGCTACTTTGTGTTCCCCAGCAGAAGCAACTGTGAGGTTAAAAGTTTCGTTTCTGTTTCTTAACAAATGAGAACTGTTGTTGGTTTCCAGAATGCTTCATTGTTATTTTAGTCGCCTGGGTGTTGTTGGTTTTTTTTTGGTTTTGTTTTTCCTCTGCATCGCCACTCCTGCCTCTATATTTGCTTTAACTATTTCTGTTTAATTTCTCTTTCCTCTAATTTACCTTGATGAACGTATCTTTTCTTTTATGTACACTGAGAGCATATGCACCAAGACAAATTCCTTGTGTGTCCAATCACACTTGGCCAATAAAATTCTATTCTATTTACATATCAGTATGCAACTCGGTTCCCGAATTAATTCGTTTCCTACGTTTATGCAATTTGCTGAATCATCTTCCTATTTGAGCAGGCTTGTTCTAGATGCTAAACGATTTTTAATAAACAGCAACTTTAATCAGTGTTGCAAATAATTAAACCTTTTAGCCGATCTCTCTCTCTCTCTCTCTCTCTCTCTCTCTCTCTCTCTCTCTCTCTCTCTCTCTCTCTGTGTATGTGTGTGTTGTGGTTATCCACTCTGATCTTTGCTTAATACGGATGGTCCTTGACTCACAACAGTTCATTTAGGGACCGAAGTTACAAGTGACTTAATGACCATTTTTCAGACTTACGACCATTGCAACATCCCCGTGGTAATCAAAATTCAGATGCTGGGCAGCTGACTTGTATTTTCTTCCCCTTTTGCCTCCGGAAGTTGTGGGTGCTCCAACACTGGAAGTTTTTAAAGAAGAGATTCTTTAAAAATCTCGTTTTGTCTGAAACGGTAAGAGCGCTTCCTGCCTGAGCGGGGGGGGGGGGGGTTGGACTAGAAGACCTCCAAGGTCCCTTCCAACTCTGTTATTCTGTGATTCTGCAAGGGTCTCCTGCTTGAGCAGGGGGTTGGATTAGATGACCTCTAAGGTCCCTTCCACCTCTTGTTTATTCTATTCCGTTCGGTTCTGTTCTGTTCTCGTTGATGCTTGGCTAAGGAATTGTGCCTTGAAGAAAACTGGACCCAGAACTGGGCTTGTTTGGGTGCAAACTGAAATCTTTCGACCACCGTTTTGTCTGAAATGGTCGAGGGCTTCCTGCCTGAGCAGGGGGTTGGACTAGAAGACCTCTAAGGTCCCTTCTTCTTCTTCCTCTTCCTCTTCCTCTTCCTCTTCCTCTTCCTCTTCTTCTTCCTCTTCCTCTTCCTCTTCTTCTTCCTCTTCCTCTTCTTCCTCTTCCTCTACTACTACTACTACTACTACTTCTTCTTCTTCTTCTTCTTCTTCTTCTTCTTCTTCTTCTTCTTCTTCTTCTTCTTCTTCTTCTTCTTCTTCTTCTTCTTCTTCTCCTCCTCCTCCTCCTCCTCCTCCTCCTCCTCCTCCTCCTCCTCCTCCGTTCTCTTGAGACAGCTTAACTGGCCTGCTTCTCGGCTTTGGCGGTCAGTTGGAAAGAGAAACCTTCCAGCTCCATCTGGTTCTCCCAACACAGGCGAGCGAGTGACGCCGCCTCCGAAGAAATATCTCTCTCTCTTGTTGGCTATACAATTTGGCACCGAAGGTCTCCCTTCAATCAAGACCTTGTCGTGGCCTTGATTCGCTGTCCCGAAGCCAGTTTCTCAAGTGGGAGAACACGGGAAGGGTGAGGCCAGGCTCTGTTGTCCTCTGCAGGAATTCCTCTCAACTTTATCCCCCATTTAAAAAAGAAAAAGGAAAAAAAAAGAAAGAGGTGGTAGAAAGGATTGTAACTGAGTCCGATTGCTTTTATCCCACTTTGGAAGTTGGTGCTTCAAGCATCGGGTGACGCCAAGGGTTCTTGCTGCTTAATAATGCCTTGGTAAGACCACCTTTGGAATATCGCCTCCAGTTTCGGTTGCCATGAAAAAGAATGGAATTAGAATTAGAATGAGGAAAGAAGAAAGGAGAGAATAGAATAGAATAGAATAAGGAAAGAAATAAGAATAGAATAGAATAGAATAGAATAGAATAGAATAGAGGAAAATAGGAATAGAATAGAATAGAATAGAATAGAATAGAATAGAATAGAATAGAATAGAATAGAATAGAATAGAATAGAATAGGGAAAGAAGGAAGAATAGACTCGACTCGACTAGAGGAAAATAGGAATGGAATGGAATGGAATAGAATAGAATAGAATAGAATAGAATAGAATAGAGGAAAATAGGAATAGAATAGAATAGGAATAGAATAGAATAGAATAGGATTAGAATAGAATAGAATAGAATAGAATAGAATAGAATAGAATAGAATAGAATAGAATAGAATAGAGGAAAATAGGAATAGAATAGAATAGGATTAGAATAGAATAGAATAGAAGAATAGAATAGAATAGAATAGAATAGAATAGAATAGAGGAAAATAGGAATAGAATAGAATAAAATAGAATAGGATTAGAATAGAATAGAATAGAATAGAATAGAGGAATAGAATAGAATAGGGAAAGAAGGAAGAATAGACTCATCTCGACTAGAGGAAAATAGGAATGGAATAGAATAGAATAGAATAGAATAGAATAGAATAGAATAGAATAGAACAGAACAGAATAGAATAGAATAGAATAGAGGAAAATAGGAATAGAATAGAATAGAATAGAATAGGGAAAGAAGGAAGAATAGACTCGACTTGACTTGACTAGACTAGAGGAAAATAGGAATAGAATAGAATAGAATAGAATAGAATAGAATAGAATAGAATAGAATAGAATAGAATAAGGAAAGAAGGATAGAGAATAGAATAGAATTTAGACAAGAACAGAAATAGAAATAATAGAAATAAACTAGACTAGACTAGACTAGCTAGCAGAGTTGGAAGGGACCTTGGAGGTCTTCTAGTCCAACCCCTGCTCAGGCAGGAAACCCTATCCCATTTCAGACAAATGGTTATCCAATCTCTTCTTGGATTGGATAACCATTTGTCAAATAGACGTGACTCTAGAAAGAGCGTAGAGAAGCAACTTAGTACTAAGGAGAAATTTCCTGACAGTGAGAACAATTATTCAGTGGAACAACTTGCCTCCAGAAGTTGTGAATGCTCCAACACTGGAAGTTTTTAAGAAGAGTTTGGACAACCATTTGTCAGGAATGGTATAGGGCAGGGGGTCCCCAAACTTGGCAGCTTTTAAGACTTTTAGTTTAGTTTAGTTTAGTTTATTTAGATTTTTATACCACCGTTCTCCCGAAGGACTCAGGGCGGTTCACAGCCAAAGTAAAAACAATACAATATACACAGTAAAAACAATTATAAAAATCTTATTAAACATCAGGCCAGATTAAAAACTATTAAAACATAAAACCCCCAAATTAAATCGAAATATTAAAACTACTAAAAATTAATTTCTAAAATTTCTATGCCAGTCCTGCGCGAATAAATAGGTAGGTCTTCAACTCGCGGCGAAAGGTTCGAAGGTCAGGTAGTTGTTGTAGTCCTTGGGGAAGTTCATTCCAGAGGGTGGAAGCCCCCACAGAGAAGGCCCTTCCCCTGGGGGCCGCCAGCTGACATTGTTTTAAGGATTTCTACATTCATTTTATTTTTACATTCATCCACAAGTCTTCAAGCTGCCAAGTTTGAAGACCTCTGGTCTAGGGTCTCCTGCTTGAGGAGGGGGTTTGACTAGAAGACCTCCACGCTCCCATTCCGTCCCTTCCGTTCTCCCGTTCTCTTCCTTTTGAACGGCAAAGAGAGAAAGTCGGTTGTGAGAGAGTCCAAGAACTTCTTTTGGCTGGCGAGAATTTCATTTCCCACTCTTGGCATTTTGTTTCTGAATTTTCAGTCCTGGGGGGGGGGGGACGTGGGCTGGGGGAGGGGGGGCTGGGAGCAGTTTGCATTCAGATTTCTAAAGATTTCCGCCTGTGTCGCTGAAGAGAATTCTGCGTTTCTCCGCCGAGTTTCCTCTTTTAGCAGCCGCACGAGAGAGGCAATGTCCTTAAATATACCGGCGTTCTCCATTCCTCAGCAGTTGCTCACCATGTAAAATAGTCCTGCCATGGATTGAGTTACGGCTGGGGTTGTGAGAGTTTTTGTCGTCCCGGCTAACGATGGCGGGAGGTGGGCTTTTTTTAAACCTGGGTGTATGTTTCCCTGCAAAGGGTTTTCTCGAAAGGTGGCCCCTTGGGAAGGTCACTCCTTTATCCATCCACATAGAGAACTATGATCATAGGACCACAGGCTTTGGAAGAGACCTTGGTGGTCATCTAGTCCAGCGGTCACCAACTGTTGGTCCGTGGACCACTGGTGGTCCGTGAGAAAACTTTGGTGGTCCGTAGAAAAATTATTTGCCTTTTTTTTTTTATCTTGCACTAAATCAGGGGTCCTCAAGCTACGGCCCCTGGGACGGATACGTGTAATGAACGGTTGTGTTGCTGCAGAGAGTCTCCCCCTTTGGGGTCTTTTTGTGGGGGTTGGAGGAGGGCAGAAATTCCGACTTGGGGTCTGCTTCAGCCTCCTAGTGCGGGGCTTTGGGCGAAGGCTGGAGGGAAGAGCCGCTGGTGGCGAAGAGCCGGAGGGCCTCGTTCCAGTGGGGCTGCATCATGGCCTGGAACTGGCTGACCATCTCAACCTGCTGAGCCTCCAGGTGCCGGTACCTGGCCTTGCATTCCCGCAGGTCTTCCTTCTGCTTGGAATGTCTATGCTCCTAGTCCTCAGTGAGGTGCTTCTGCTGAGCCTCCTTCTCAGTCAGATCCAATTTGAACTGAGCTTTTTGGCCAACTCTTTCTCGTGGTGGCTGCTTAGCTCCAACAACTGCTTCCTGTTGGGGCCCTAAGGAGCCCGGGCAAGCAGGCGAGGAGTATCTGGCAGGGGGAGGGGTGAGTAGAGCCAGCGAGACACCCCTCAACCTGAGTGACATCGAATTGGCCATGCCCATCCAATCACATGACCACCTAGCCACGCCCACCCAGCCGGTCATTAAGCAGATCGTATTAGCGGTCCGCGGGATTTAAAATTATGAATTTAGTGGTCCCCGAGGTCCCCAAAAGTTGGGGAACCCCTGTTCTAGATGATGGCAACACCCCAATTCAAGGTTCACTGACCATCTCAAGGCACAATGCTTGCTACTTCTGCGTCTTAAAAAAATCCCGGCCCCCCAGAATTGACGCTCACGGTCTCCCATATAACCTTGGATTGACCTTGTCCGGAAAGACACAAACATGGCTGGAGAAGCTTCACAAAAGCGCCACACCAAAGGCTCCCCCCCCCCCAACTCCGCCAGCATAAGGAAGGAATTGTTTGTCTCCTACACAAGGCCAGTCGCTGACAATACCGAGTCTTTTGTCTCCTTACCGAAGAAATGCCATTCCATTCCTCTCCTCTCCTCCCACCCTCCTCCACTGTAAATTTCATACTTCCAACAATCCCTTCTCACCTTTGACAAAAGCCTGTGAGAAAAGGCTTGGGTTGTGTCCACGTTTAATTCTGTTCCTGGTTGTTAAATGGTTCAGCAAAGCGCCCACCCATGTCACAAGGTGGTATAGTTAAGGACACTAAGAGAGACCTAAATCTCAAGAGTGACCAAACTCTATAGAGAGGTCGTCCACATATCTAGAATGGAGATGCTGTGATCTTTGGAAATTGACTGCAGATAGACTTCAACTTACAACCACATCCCATTTCTATAATTCTATATTTCTATATTTCTATTTCTATTCTGTTTGTATCCTATCCCATCCCATCCCGTTATTCATTAAACTGAAAATATTTTTTGTGAAATAAATGCTGTGAAAATATTTACAGACCCCTCGCAACCTGGACATAAATTGTTTCAACTCCTACCCTCAAAACGACGCTATAGAGCACTGCACACCAGAACAACTAGACACAAGGACAGTTTTTTCCCCAAACGCCATCACTCTGCTAAACAAATAATTCCCTCAACACTGTCAGACTAGTTACTAAGTCTGTACTACTATTAATCTTCTCATCGTTCCCACCATCCATCCCCTTAAGATTGTATGACTGTAACTTTGTTGCTTGTATCCTTACAATTGATATTGTTTGCTTATTGTTTGCTTATGAACGTATCTTTTCTTTTATGTACACTGAGAGCATATGCACCAAGACAAATTCCTTGTGTCAATCACACTTGGCCAATAAAAAATTCTATTCTATTCTATTCTATTATTTGTTCCCTATGACTATCATTAAGTGTTGTACCTTATGATTCTTGATGAACGTATCTTTTTTTTAATGTACCCTGAGAGCGTATGCCCCAAAGAAAAATTCCTTGTGTGTCCAATCACACTTGGCCAATAAAAAATAAAATAAAATAAAATAAATTCTATTTTATTCTATTCCATTCTCTTTTATTTATTAAACTAAACATTTAAAAACATATCGCAGATATCATTGCCTGCTGCTGATGGTTGATATGGGCTGCTGCCAGCATTCTAGGTCTCGACCAAGTATCTTCTTAAAATATATGATGTTCCGAGTAGCACAGGTTTTTTGGTTTTTTTTGCCGTTCTGCTGGTTTTATTGCAGGAAGCTGCAGTTTCTTGATGTATTTTGCAAAATTCTTGGACATGGTACCAAGTGCCCCGATGACAATGGGTATCACTGTCACATGTTTCATCCACAATTGTTTAGTTTCGATGGCCAGGTTGCGATATTTTCGTGGGTTTTTTTCCCCCCAGTTCTTTTTCTTCAACTCTGGCATCTCCTGGTATAGCAATATTGTATGCTTCGGTTTTTGACAACTGTGATATCTGGTGTGTTGTGTTCCAAGTGACGATCCATCTGTATTCGAAAGTAGTAGTAGTAGTAGTAGCAGTAGTAGTAGTAATAATAATAATGTACTTGGTTGATACCTAGGACACTGGCAGCAACCTGTATCAACCATTAGGACCAGTCAGTGGTATTTGTGATGCATTTTTGAATGTTCAATTGACTGAGTTTCATGTTTAATGAATAAAGTATATAATAATAATATAATGTTTTCCATATTTCCTATCTGTCCTGTCCTGTTTCCAAACTGTTTTATCGCCAATAAATGTGTTGAGCTGGCAAATACTGCCTAGCCCCAAGATAATCCATATCTTGTAAGTATTTATACCGCTTCCCACTAATGTCCTTTTATATTTCACTTATATAAATCAATGGTTTTTCAACCTGGCCAACTTTAAGGCTGTGTGGACGTCAGCTCCCAGAATTCCCCAGCCAGCATGAAATCTGGGAGTTGGAAGTTCACACATCTGAAAGTATCTTCAGTTTATATATATATATATATATATATATATATATATGTCTTTGGATATTCGGGTTTTCTCCCGCGTAAAATTGGAAGTGTCTTGGCGACATTTCGACGAAGTCTCATTCGTCATCTTCATGCTTCAGCTTTGTGCTTCTGGGAGCAAGAAGCACGAAGCTGAAGCCTGAAGATGACGAATGAGACTTCGTCGAAACGTCGCCAAGACACTTCCAATTTTACGCGGGAGAAAACCCGAATAACCAAAGACCTACATACAAACACCCGTGAAAACCTCAGAAAACATATATATATATATATATATCCTTCCATTCCACAACCACTCAGTCAGAACCGAGGAAGCTTCTTGGAGGAGAAGCGAAACGTCTTCAAGAGGAAAAAAAAAACCCCAACCCAAACAAACCCAAGAAAGTCCAGTTGCCTTTTGCGAAAGCACTAGTTTTGGGACAGCCATGACCTGGATGGCTGAGAATCTCCGTGGACATTTTAGCCTTGGAAGTTTGGCTAGTTAGAGAGAAGCGATGAGGCTAATCCGATGGGAGCAGAGATCCTTTATGGCTCTCAAGAATTTTCAGGCTCTCCGGTCAGTTTAGTTGGGGGAAAAATAACCTTCTGCTTGAGGGAGCTGCATTTTTAAGCTAGCTAGCACCGGCGGAGTGCAGCGATTGCTGGAAGGCCAAACCGTGGAATGGGTGAATTTTTTGCCCTCTCGGATAAGGGCGGGATCGAGATAGAGAAAGAATGCGTAGAAGGCAAGGCCTGGTTTACGGAGATTGCCAGATCTCTCTGGGGAACTGGATCCTTCCGGCTGGATTCCCAAGAATGAAACTCATCTTACTTGTTGGGAAGGGGTTTTAAATAAGAAGGAGAAGAAACCTAATATTTTTTCCTTCCCTTCCTCTTTCTTTCTTTCTTTCTTTCTTTCTTTCTTTCTTTCTTTCTTTCTTTCTTTCTTTCTTTCTTTCTCCCCCTCTCTCCCTTTCTTCTTTCTTTCTTTCTTTCTTTCTTTCTCTCCCCTCCCCCTTTCTTTCTTTCCTTCTGTCTGTCTTTCTTTTTCTTTCTTACTTTCTCCCTCTCCCTTTCTCCCCTTCCTCTCTTTTTTTCTTTCTTTCTTTCTTTTCTTTCTTTCTTTCTTTCTTTCTTTCTTTCTTTCTTTCTCTCTCTCTCTCTCTCCTCCCTCCCTCCTCCCTTCCTTCCTTCCTTCCTTTCTCTTTCTTTCTTTCTTTCTTTCTCCCCTCTCTCCTTTCCTCTTTCTTTCTTTCTTTTCTTTCTTTCTCTTTCTTTCTTTCTCTCCCTCCCCTTTCTTTCTTTCCTTCTGTCTGTCTTTCTTTTTCTTTCTTACTTTCTCCCTCTCCCTTTCTCCCCTCCCCTACCTTCCTTCCTTCCTTCCTTCCTTCCTTCCTTCCGTCCTTCCTTCCTTTCTCTCTCTCTCTCTCTCTTCCCCTTCCTTCCTTCCTTCCTTCCTTTCTTTCTCTCTCTCTCTCTCCCTCTCCCTTCCCCTTCCTTCCTTTCTTCCTTCCTTCCTTTCTTTCTCTCTCCTCTCCTCTCCCCTTCCTCTTTCTTTCTTTCTTTATTCCTTCCTCCCTCCCTCCCTCCCCGCCCCTCCTTCCTCCCTTTTTTTCGATTTTAACTCCCAGTAAATTTCTTTTCTTTTTCTAAACCTGCATTAAGCATTTTTATAACCTCCCATTCTAAGCCACTGGCTGAAGCCTGAAATCTGCAATTGTGCTTCATTGTAATTATCCAACCCGTTCTCCACCCAGCCGAGAGACACGGTCTCTGTCCCCCACACCTCTTGGGCTCCAGGCTCGGGTCCAAAACCCAAGTTTGCAAAGCCAGCCGAGAAGGGCCCTCGATCTCATTTGGTTCCAAAGGGCGGGTGTCACCCCAAAACAGCCCTTCTCCACCCCCTGGGCATCCACCAGCCGGCACTCCTTAGCCAATGGCGCCCATCTTTTAACGCATTCGGAAGGTATATTTTGCCTATTATACAAAATACACCCCTGCAGCTCCCAAGCCTGCTTCCTCATAAACCCCATCCCAGGTCCCCACATGCGCCTGCACATGTGTCGTGTGTAGGAGAGGATGTGGAAAGGTTGAGGGCGATGTCGCAATCTTCCCACTGTGCAGTCAGATCCTGGCCTAGGTCCAAATGTCCTATCCGAAGGGATTTTGATGCACGAGATGAGTAACTGGGCTTAACAGGAGGCTGAGGTCTGGATTACCATCTGGAGAGGTGGAGGCCACAGGAGGCCAGGTCAGCCTGGGTTCAAAGATTGGGAGCCTGCAGGTACAGGTAAATGAAGGCAGGGTAAATGGGGGTTTGGATCCTGGCTTATTTAGGGTTTATTTATGCATCTATGTCTTCCTTCCCTCCCTCCCTCTTTTTTTCTCTTTCTTCCTTTCTTTTTTTTCCTTTCTCCTTGCCTCCTTCCTTCCTTCCTTCCTTCGTTAATTCTTTCTTTCTTTCTCTTCCTTTCTCCCTGCCTCCTTCCTTTTTTTCTTTCTTTCTTTCCTTCCTTCCTACCTCCCTCCCTCCCTCTCCCTCCTTCCTTCCTCCCTCTCCCTTCCTTCCTTCCTTCCTTCCTTCTTTCTTTCTCTTCCTTTCTCCCTGCCTCCTTCCTTTTTTCTTTCTTTCCTTCCTTCCTTCCTTGCTCCCTTCCTCCCTCCCTCTCCCTCCTTCCTTCCTCCCTCTCCCTTCCTTCCTTCCTTCCTTCCTTCCTTCCTTCTTTCTTTCTCTTCCTTTCTCCCTGCCTCCTTCCTTTTTTCTTTCTTTCCTTCCTTCCTTCCTCCCTCCCTCCCTCCCTCCCTCTCCCTCCTTCCTTCCTCCCTCTTCCTTCCTTCCTTCCTTCCTTCCTTCCTTCCTTCCTTCCTTCCTTAATTCTTTCTTTCTTTCTCTTCCTTTCTCCCTGCCTCCTTCCTTTTTTTCTTTCTTTCCTTCCTTCCTTTCTTCCTCCCCCCCTCTCCCTCCTTCCTTCCTCCCTCTTCCTTCCTTCCTTCTTACCTTCCTTGGATTGATCGATCGATCGATATCTCTATCTCTATATCTATCTATCTATATCTATATCTATATCTATATCTATATCTATATCTATCTATCTATCTATCTATCTATCTATCTATCTATCTATCTATCTATCTATCTATCATGCATCTATCAATCATCCATCTATCTATCATCTACCTACCTACCTTTAAAGATCATTTGAGAACAAATAGGAAACGTTTGAGAATATAAGGACAGAGGGAATTTCGAACCGAAAATATACAGCTAGTCCTCGACTTACGACCACAGTGGAGCCCAACGTTTCCATTGTTCAGTGAGCCGTTCCTTAACTGCATTTTGCTCCGTTTTACGACCTTTCCTGCCTCGGTTGTTAAGTGAATCCCTGCAGTGGATAAGTTAGTAAGCCGGTTGTTAAGTGAATTTCAGCTTCCCCTGTGGACTTTTGCTCGCCAAAGGGGATCAACGAGATTCCTCGGGACACTCCGACCGTCATAAATACGAGTCAGTTGCTAAGGATGTGTGTTTTGATCACGTGACCATGGGGATGCTGGAAAGGTCGTAAGTGTGAAAAAGCGGTCCCAAGTCCCCCTTTTCCCCCCCGTGCCGTCGTAACTTTGAGCGGTCACTAAACGAAACGTTATAAGTTCTGCACCGGACAGCACATCTTGATGCGACGAACTGCTAAAATGCCAAAAGCAAATCCGTGGTGAAATGACATCCGAAATTACGTCCTTCTTAGCAAGAGCTTTTATCTAATATTCGATACCGGTCCTCAAGATTTACCGCTGAGGTAACCGCTCTCTTATAGTCCCCTCAGCTTTAGAATAAAAAAAAGAAAAGAAAAGAAACGGCAGCTAATTCATAGGAAAATAAATAAATAAATAAATAATATGGGAGATATTGATTTTGAAAAGAGCATTTCGGCCATTCTGAAGGACAGCGATATTGATAAGCGGGATCTTTGGATCGATCTAAGAAAGGAGCGAGATCGAATCCTTGAAAATCCCTCACGTCAGCAACTTCCTCCTGAGGAGAAATGGGTGCCTTGCTTTTCGCCGGGTTTCCCAAACCGGTTTGGGAATATAGGCAGTCCTCGGCTTACGACCGCAACCGAAATCCCTGCGAGACCTGTTTGTTAAGCGAGTTTGTTTGTTTTTTTTGGTTTTTTTTTACAACTTTTCTTGCCGTTGGTCGTGAAGCGAATCACTGCGGGTTGGCGAGTTAGTCCTCGTCTTATGACCACAACCGAGCCTGTAATTTTATGTTTGGTTAAGTGAGAAAGCCGTTCCGTGAATTTTACTCCCGGGTTGTGACTTTTCTTGCCGTCGTCGTTAAGGCGAATTTCCGCGGCGGATAAGCGAGCCACCGGGTTGTTAAGTGAACCTGGCTTCCCCATTGACTTTGCTGGTCAGAAGGTCGCAAAAAAAGGGGGATTGCGTGATACACCCCCCCGGGGGGGGCACTGCAACCAGGGGGTTGGACTAGACCACCACCAAGGTCCCTTCCAACTCTGGTATGCTGTTAACTCTGCTTTCCCTAGCCTGCTTTGCAATGGAAAACTCCTGGCTCCTGGATGGAATGAGGCTAGGGGTGTGTGTGTGTGTGTGTGTGTGTAAGAGAGAATAAAAGCATGAATAATCATTGCCTGAAGGAAAGTGTTTGGAGCCACACCTACCCTGCTCAAGGGTGACTCATAAAGTCTGTTTAAACATTGACTCTCAATCAAAAAAACACAAGAATTAAGAGAGTAGCCATTCCTCCCCCCCCTCCTCTTCCCTCCTCCTCCTCCTCTTCCCCCTCCTCCCCCTCCTCCTTGTAAACTTCACTCCCTTGTAGCACTGATGGTGTTACCTAGTTGGGTAATGAAACATCTGCAGGAAAACCACCAAGCTCAGAGAGGACCAAGGACGCAACAGTCCTCCTCCTCTTCCTCCTCCTCTTCCTCCTCCTCTTCCTCTCCACAAGCTCCACTCCCTTCTAGCACTGATGTTGTTACCTAGTTGGGTAATGAAACGTTTGCAAGAAAACAAGCAAGCTCAGAGAGCACCAAAGATCCCACAGTCACTCCTTCCTTCCTTCCTTCCTTCCTTCCTTCCTTCCTTCCTTCCTTCCTTCCTTCCTTCCTCCCTCCCTCCCTCCCTCCCTCCCTCCCTCCCTCTCCTCTTTCTCCTTTTTAAAATTTTTTTTATTTACATTTATATCCCGCCCTTCTCCGAAGACTCAGGGCGGCTTACTCCTCCTCCTCTCCTCCCTTCTAGCACTGACGGTGTTACCTAGTTGGGTAATAAAACATCTGCAAGAAAATGAGCAAGCTCAGAGAGCACCAAGGACCCCATAGTCCCCCTCTTCCTCCCCCTCCCCCTCCTTTCCCTCTCCTCCTCCTCCTCTTGGCAAACCCCACTCCCTTCTAGCGCTGATGATGTTCCCTAGTTGGGTAATGAAACGTTTACAAGAAAACCCCCAAGCTCAGAGAGCACCAAGGACCCCACAGTCTTCATTGTCCCCCCCGCCCCCTCGCCTTCCTCTCCCCTTCCTCCTCCTCCTCCTCTCGGCAAACCTCACTCCCTTGTAGCACTGAAGACGTTACCTAGTAGGTTAATGAAACGTCTGCAGGAAAACCACCCAGCTCAGAGAGCAGCAAGGACCCCACAGTCCTCCTCCACTTATTTATTTATTTATTTTATTTATTTATTTATTTTTATTTATTTATTTATTTATTTATTTATTTATTTATTTTTCATATTTATATACCGCCCTATCTCCCTAGGGACTCAGGGCGGTTACTTCCTCCTCCTCCTCTTCCCCTCCTCCTTGTAAACTTCACTCCCTTGTAGCACTGATGGTGTTACCTAGTAGATTAACGAAACGTCTGCAAGAAAACCAGCAAGCTCAGAGAGCACCAAAGACCCAACAGCCCTTCTCCTCCCCCTCCTCCTCCTCCTCCTCCTCCTCCTCTTCCTCCTCCTCCTCTCCACAAGCTCCACTCCCTTCTAGCACTGATGTTGTTACCTAGTTGGGTAATGAAACGTTTGCAAGAAAACAAGCAAGCTCAGAGAGCACCAAAGATCCCATAATCTGTCCTTCCTTCCTTCCTTCCTTCCTTCCTTCCTTCCTTCCTTCCTTCCTTCCTTCCTTCCTCCCTCCCTCCCTCCCTTTCCTCTTTCTCCTCCTCCTCTCCTCCCTTCTAGCACTGATGGTGTTACCTAGTTGGGTAATGAAACGTTTGCAAGAAAACAAGCAAGCTCAGAGAGCACCAAAGATCCCACAGTCACTCCTTCCTTCCTTCCTTCCTTCCTTCCTTCCTTCCTTCCTTCCTTCCTTCCTTCCTTCCTTTCTTCCTTCCTTCTTTCCTCCCTCCCTCCCTCCCTTTCCTCTTTCTCCTCCTCCTCTCCTCCCTTCTAGCACTGATGGTGTTACCTAGTTGGGTAATGAAACATCTGCAAGAAAATGAGCAAGCTCAGAGAGCACCAAGGACCCTACAGCCCTCCTCCTCCTCCTCCTCCTCCTCCTCCTCCTCTCCACAAGCTCCACTCCCATCTAGCACTGATGATGTTACCTAGTAGGTTAATGAAACGTCTGCAGGAAAACCACCCAGCTCAGAGAGCAGCAAGGACAGGCGTCCTTCCCCCCCTCCTCGTGTCCTGGGGGCTCTGCGACCCCGTTTTGCGACCTTCTGACAAACAAAATCAACGGGGTGGGGGGTGGGGAGGGGGAAAGGGGAGCCAGATTCACTTAACAACCGTATAGCTAACTTCCAACACCTGCGGCGATTCACTTAACAACCCTGGCCAGACAGGTGGTTAAAAAAATGGGTCCAAACTCATCGGATCGTTGTCTCGCTCAGCAACAGATGTTTGTTTTGTGTGTGTGTGTGTGTGTGTGTGTGTGTGTGTGTGTGTGTATGAATTGTGGCTTTAAGTCTAAGGTCTGCCTATATTTGCATTGCGGTTTTTGGACTCCCCTTAGAAATTAAATTTAGAAATTAGATCCCTAATTCGTCTCAGGCGGGCAGGCACCTCTGGGCCCTGCAAGCTGCGTTCTTTGTGAATATTGTTTATTTTGCTGTAATTTTCTCGGGCGAGAGAGCGAGAAACGCCAGCATTTCCCTTTCCGCCCCGTTTTCTTTGTTCAGGCAGGGGAAAAAAGGAAGTGGAGGAAAATCAGGCCAGGGTTAAAACCTTCCCCTTTGTGTGTTTTGTGCGTTTGTGTTGCCTCTACTCTGACAAACAGCTTTACCATTAACTTAACCAGATAGGAACATTGTCGTTTTTCCACCGAGCTGCAGCTAAATCCGGCTGCAGCGGAATGTAAAAATGAATAATTACGGGTGAATTATTATTATCAATCTCTTTCCACTTATGACTGTATGACTGTAACTTTGTTGCTGGCAATCCTTATGATTTATGCTGATATATTGACCATCATTTGTGTTGTAAATGTTGTACCTTGATGAAGGTATCTTTTCTTTTATGTACACTGAGAGCATATGCACCAAGACAAATTCCTTGTGTGTCCAATCACACTTGGCCAGTAAAAATTTCTATTCTATTCTATTCTATTCTATTCTATTCTATTCTATTCTATTCTATTCTATTCTATTCTATTCTATTCTATTCTATTCTATTTCTATTCTATTCTATTCTGCACCAAGACAAATTCCTTGTGTGTCCAATCACACTTGGCCAATAAAAAATTCTATTCTATTCTATTCTATTCGTTTTAAAAGGATAAACACCAGTTTTTCTCCTCCTGGATACACACACACACACACTCACACTCACGCAAGCACACAGACACGTACTCTCCTCGACTTACAACCACACAGTTGAGCCCCAAATTTATGTCGCTGAACGAAACGTTTATTTTTGTCCCATTTTTACGCCCTTTCTTGCCACAGTTGTTAAGCGAATCACTGCGGTTGTTAAGCCAGTGGCATGGTTGTTAAGCGAATCTGGCTGCCCCCCTCCCCCTCCCGATTTGTTATTGTTGTTGTTGTTGTTGTTTTAAAAGGATATACACCAGTTTTTCTCCTCCTGGATACACACACACATACACATATTCCCCGACTTACGGCCACAATTGAGCCCAAATTTATGTCGCTAAGCGAGAGTAGGGAGGAAGAGGAGGAGGAGGACTGTGGGGCCCTTGGTGCTCTCTGAGCTTGATGCTTTCTTAACAGACGTCTTATTACCCAACTAGGTAACATCATCAGTGCTGGAAGGGAGGGGGGAGGAAGAGGAGGAGGGGGGAGGAGGAGGAGAGGAGGAAGAGGAGGAGGAGGTGAGGAGGAGGAGAAGAAGAAGAGGGGAGGAGGAGGAGGAGGAGGAAGAAGAAGAAGGTTGGGTCCTCGGTGGTTATTTTCTTGCAGACGTTTCATTACCCAACTAGGTAACATCATCAGTGCTGGGAGGAGGGGAGGAAGAGGAGGAGGGGGGGAGGAGGAGGAGAAGAAGAAGAGGAGGAGGAGGAGGAGGAGAAGGAGGAGGAGGAGGAGGAAGAAGAAGAAGGTTGGGTCCTCGGTGGTTATTTTCTTGCAGACGTTTCATTACCCAACTAGGTAACATCATCAGTGCTGGGAGGAGTGGGGAGGAAGAGGAGGAGGGGGGAGGAGGAGGAGAGGAGGAAGAGGAGGAGGAGGTGAGGAGGAGGAGAAGAAGAAGAGGGGAGGAGGAGGAGGAGGAGGAAGAAGAAGAAGGTTGGGTCCTCGGTGGTTATTTTCTTGCAGACGTTTCATTACCCAACTAGGTAACATCATCAGTGCTGGGAGGGAGGGGGAGGAAGAGGAGGAGGGGGGGAGGAGGAGGAGAAGAAGAAGAGGGGAGGAGGAGGAGGAGGAGAAGGAGGAGGAGGAGGAGGAGGAAGAAGAAGAAGGTTGGGTCCTCGGTGGTTATTTTCTTGCAGACGTTTCATTACCCAACTAGGTAACATCATCAGTGCTGGGAGGAGTGGGGAGGAAGAGGAGGATTGTGGGGCCTTTGGTGCTCTCTGAGCTTGGTGCTTTCGTAGCAGACGTTTTATTACCCAACTAGGTAATACATTTTTTGGTTCCATTTTACGCCCTTTCTTGCCACAGTTGTTAAGTGAACCACTGCAATTGTTAAGCCAGTAGCATGGTTGTTAAGTGAATCAGGCTGCCCACCCCCCCCACCCCCACCCCCAACTTGGCTCGTCAGAACTCCAGGACATTGCAACCGTCATAAATACGAGTCAGTTGCCAAGCCTTTTGTTAAGGGACTTAACGACCGTTTTTCACACTTACGACCCCCGCGGTCAATTCAGACACTTGGCAACTGACTCCACATTTATGACGGTCGGCATGTCCCCGGAGGGGGTGGGGGGGTCACGTGATCTCCTTTTGCGACCTCCCGACAAGCAAAGTCAACAGGGGTGGGGGGTGGGGATGCCAGATTCGCTGAACCCCCCGAGTTACCAACCGATCAGCGGCAGTGACTCACTTAAAGACGGCGGGCATGAAAGATCGAACGACGGAGCAAAGTTCGCTGAACACGCGTCTCACTTAGCAAGAGAGACGCTGGGCTCCGTATTGCGGTCGTAAGGCGAGAACTCCTTGCAAATCCTTCCCTTTCCCCTACCCTTCAGTTAGAACCGAAGAAGCTTCTTGGACGGGTAGCAAAACGTCTTCAAGGGGGTGGGGGCGGGAAACCACACCAAACAAACAAGAAAGACCTGAGATGGTGTAGGGTTTCCTGCCTGGGCAGAGGGTTGGACTAGAAGACCTCCAAGGTCCCTTCCAACTCTGTTGTTATGTTACCGCTTGCCTTTTGGAAAAAGCCGGAAGGTGTCGGAGAGGAATCCAAAGGGATCCAACGGGCACGGGCAGCTCTCTGTGTGTGTGTGCTTTGTGTGTTCTGTGTGTGTGTGTGTTACGTGCACGGATGTACTTGCTGGCAACACGCTGTTTCCTGTATGGAAATAATCCACACGGAGAGGCAGTTGCCATCCAGCCCAAACTCTTCTCGGGCTCCCGATTTGCAAGTGCCACAATTCTTTTAATTTCACAACCTTATACAGACAGATCCAACAAGTCTTTTCAATTGGGAAAAAGGTGAAGGTGTTTGAAAAACTAGTGAAATCCTAGTCTGATAAGAGAGTGGAGTTCCCACCCCCACTACTTCTCCGTTTACCTCTTTTCTAATGCAAAAACATTGCAACAAGCTCAGAGCACCAAGGGCCCCACAGTCCTTCTCCTCCCCCTCCCCCTCTCCTCCCCCTCCCTCCTCCCCCCCTCCTCCTCTTCCTCCCCACTCCCTTCCAGCACTGATGATGTTACCTAGTTGGGTAATGAAACGTCTGCAAGAAAATAACCACTGACGACCCAACCTCCTTCTTCTTCCTCCTCCTCCTCCTCCTCTTCTCCTCCTCCTCCTCTTCTTCTTCTCCTCACCTCCTCCTCTCCTCCTCCTCCTCCTCCTCTTCTTCTTCTTCTCCTCCTCCTCCTCCCCCCATCGTCCTCTTCCTCCCTGAGGACCCAACCTCCTTCTTCTTCCTCCTCCTCCTCCTCCTCTTCTCCTCCTCCTCCCCTCTTCTTCTTCTCCTCACCTCCTCCTCCTCCTCTCCTCCTCCTCCTCCTCCCCTCTTCTTCTTCTTCTCCTCCTCCTCCTCTCCCCCTCGTCCTCTTCCTCCCTGAGGACCCAACCTCCTTCTTCTTCCTCCTCCTCCTCTTCTTCTCCTCCTCCTCCTCTTCTTCTTCTCCTCACCTCCTCCTCCTCCTCCTCTCCTCCTCCTCCTCCTCCCCTCTTCTCCTTCTCCTCCTCCTCCTCCCCCCCTCGTCCTCTTCCTCCCCACTCCCTTCCAGCACTGATGATGTTACCTAGTTGGGTAATGAAACGTCCACTAACAAAGCGCTAAGCTGAGAGTACACCAAGGGCATCCCCAGTCCTCCTCCTCCGCCCCCTCCCCCTCCCCCTCCTCTTCCTCCTCTTCCTCCCCTCCCTAGTGCCAGTAACAATTCTTTTAATTTCACAAAGTTATAAAAGACAGATTCAACTGTCTTTATAACAACTGGGAAAAATGTGACCTAGTCCTAGTCACATGCCAGTGTCCCAAATGAAAGCTTAGCTGGTCTGATAAGAGAGTCGTGTGTGTGCGCGCGTGCGTGTGTGTGTGTGTGTGTGTGTGTCCCTCCCCCACCACCCTTCCCCATTTACCTCTTTTCTAATGCAAAAAACCCTGCGGACAAAAGCCACCTGAAACTTCATTGCCTTGAATGTAGTCTCCTGACTGCTGGAGGGCTGAGTTTGTTGCTTGGAAGGCACCCCAGGTTGAAGTTTAAAACACATCTATTTATTTGTGCAGGACTGGATTAGAATTTAAATTTTTAAAATTTAATTTTAATGGGGTTTTTATCATTTTAATTGTAATTTTAAATTTTGGCCTATTTAAATAGGTTTTTTAATTAGTGTTTTATCTTGGTATTATATTTGTATATTTGTATTTTTATCGGGCTGTAAACCGCCCTGAGTCCTTCGGGAGATAGGGCAGTATAAAAATTTGATTAAATAAATAAATAAATAAATAAATAAGTTGATGGCATTATTAGGAGAATCAGGTCAGGCATATTCCGTATACTCCACTCCATTCTAGCACTGATGACATTAGGTAGTTTGGTAACGAAACATCTGCTGATGAAGCACCAAGCTGCAAGAGCACCAAGGGCACCCCCAGTCCTGCTCCTCCTCCCCCTCCCTACTCCCTTCCAGCACGGATGATGTTACCTAGCTGGGTAATGAAACGTCTGCTAAAAAAGCACCAAACTCAGAGAGCACCAAGGGCCTCACAGTCGTCCTCCTCTTCTTCCTCCTCCTCCCTCCCCACTCCCTTCTAGCACTGATGATGTTACCTAGCTGGGTAATAAAGCGTCTGCTAACAAACGACCAAGATCAAAGAGACCAAGGGCCCTACAGTCGTCCTCCTCCTCCTCCTCCCCCCTCCCCCTCCTCCTCTCCCTCCTCTCTGCAAACTCTACTTCCTTCCAGCACTGATGATGTTACCTAGTTGGGTAATAAAATGTTATCCCCACTCCCTTTCAGCACTGATCATGTTACCTAGTTGGGTAATAAAACGTCTGCTAACGAAGCACCAAGCTCAGACCCGAGAAATTCCATATTTGTCTCACTTTCTCTACGGCAAAAACGGGATAATCTTAGCAGCGGATTTCTCCGGCCCCTGTGTTTAGTATTTTATGGAAGAAGGGTGGGAAATTCCCGATCCGAAGCCCTTCCGCCTTCCACTTTTCCTCCTCGCCTTTTCGAAAGTACGGCCCCGGTTTCGAAGAGACCCAAATTCTCAACCCTTTTTTAGGAATGTGCGATCTGACCCGGCACGTTTAAAAGGGAAACCAAATTAGGAATTTTCGCAATTCCGACCCAGCCACGGGTTTCCCCGGGAAACGGAATGGCGGTTACCTGCGGCCCAGGTGAAACTCTCTGCACCTGGGAAGCAGAGGGAAGAGGCCATCTTTTGGCTAACTGATGTCTCTTCCTGCCTGATTCAGCCATCTCCGTTTTGCCGCTGGGATCCCTTGCGGCCACGTTATTTTTTTTGACTCGAGTTCGTCCGTTCGTGGTGCCAAAACTTGTAATTAGCTGCTTTCAGGCTTGAGTCGTCTCTGCCTCTCCCAATTCCTCTTGAGCAGGGCTGCGAGAGAGCTGAGCTGTCACACCTCTCTGCCTTTTTTTTTTTAAATGTTGAAAGCACTTTTCTTTTTTCTTTTTGGCGGGGAAAGGGAGATGCGCTCCGTCTTTTGATCCATTAATAAAGCTTTTAACTATGGGACAAAGCAGGGGGCTTCCTCTGGGTGGGTGGGGGCTTGATTGATTCAACGCTTGAACTGGAAACGTAATTCTGTTGACGTCAATCCAACCAACTTTTTTCTTGTGGCTTTTCTCCTTCCCACCCACCGCAGACGCCTTGCTGGCTGATCTGGAATCCACTACCTCCCATATCTCCAAACGGCCCGTCTTCCTGTCGGAGGAAACCTCGTATTCCTATCCAACTGGAAATCACACCTACCAAGAAGTCTCGTTGCCTCCGCCGGTACCTCCTCCGCCTACCACCGAGGCCTTGAACGGGACCCTCGGCATCTCTCTGGAGCAATGGCAGCCGGTCCTTTCGAGAAATCCTCCCCAGCAGGTAATTGATGATGATGATGATGATGATGATGATGATGATGATGATGATGGTTCTTTTGACTTAAAAAAGAGGTTAATCGCGGTCATCGGCAGCGAACAGAATTTGCCGATCAAGAGACGAGAGGTTTGTCAGTTACGATGAGAGCGTAATTGGCTTTTTCTAAAAGTTATACTTTGGGAATCCTGTCGCAGGCAGTGTAAGGACGAGAATTGAGGCACAAGTCAACCATGCTGTGGTCGCTGTTTGAAAAGGGTTCGTTTATTTGTAGGCCGTAGATTTCCCTTTTTTTTTTTGTTTTGGTATCATTTTTTTAAATTTTATAAACAAACATACAATACATAATCAATCATTCAGTGTGTCATCTTTTGTGACTTCTTCTTAATCCTCCAACTTTCATCATCTCTTGATGTTTTCAATTCATTTGTTATGACGTTCTCCCTACCTTATTCATTTATGATAACGTTTTATTAATAACACATTTATCTGTTACCCTATATTCTTTGACTTGTTCAATACCCAATAAAAATATACGTTTTTATATGGGGAGAGCCAGAGCAATTCTTACCAGGGATCCCCATAGAAAATTACAGCAAAGGAAATACAGTACTTAATATTACACATACTAACAGCAGCCCGCATAGTCTATGCGCATAATTGGAAGAAGGAGAACCCACCAACAGAAGAAGGCTTAATTAAAAAAATAATTAATTAAAAAAGGGCTTAATTAAAAAAATTATAGAATGCACAGAGATGGTCAAACTAACAAAAGAACTCAAGGAGAAAGAGAATATTACAAAGGGTGGTGTAGATCAGTGGTCGCCAGCCAGTGGTCTGCGAGAAAATTTTGGTGGCCCGTAGAAAAATTATTTGCATTTTTGATGTTGCACTAAATACTATTTATCTTTTTTAAAAAATTCATATTAGTGGTCCCCAGGATTTCAAATTATGAATGTAATGGTCCCTGAGGTCTGAAAGGTTGGTGACCCCGGTGTAGATGGTATGAATGGTTGGAAAATAGGTAAAAGGAGAAAGATGAATAAAGGACAGGGGAGATCAAGGTAAAATATAGACGAAATAAAGGAAGATCGATAACCAAAGTAGACTAAGACAAAGTTAAAACGTGTAAATAGTAAGAAAGGATCACTTCGAATGAGCTGACAAGAAAGAGTGATATGTATATAACATAATAACAGAGTTGGAAGGGACCTTGGAGGTCTTCTAGTCCAACCCCCTGCCTAGGCAGGAAACCCTACACCATTTCAGACAAATGGCTATCCCAACATTTTCTTAAAAATTTCCAGTGTTGGAGCATTCACAACTTCTGCAGGCAAGTCGTTCCACTTATTGATTGTTCTAACTGTCAGGAAATTTCTCCCTAGTTCTAAGTTGCTTCTCTCCTTGATTAGTTTCCACCCATTGCTTCTTGTTCTACCCTCAGGTGCTTTGGAGAATAATTTGACTCCCTTTTCTTTGTGGCAGCCCCTGAGATATTGGAACACAGCTATCATGTCTCCCCTGGTCCTTCTTTTCATTAAACTAGACATACTGAGTTCCTGTAACCGTTCTTTTTTTTTTTATTATTTTGTGACAACAGTATATACAATCATCAACTTTAACAATAAACCATCATGAGAGAGGAAAAAAAGTATATATAAGTAAAAGTATAAGTAAAAGTATGCATAAAATACTAGAATAGAATAGAATAGAATAGAATAGAATTTTTATTGGCCAAGTGTGATTGGACACACAAGGAATTTGTCTTGGTGCATATGCTCTCAGTGTACATAAAAGAAATAGAATAGAATAGAATAGAATAGAATAGAATAGAATAGAATAGAATTTTTATTGGCCAAGTGTGATTGGACACACAAGGAATTTGTCTTGGTGCATATGCTCTCAGCGTACATAAAAGAAAAGATACCTTCATCAAGGTACAACATTTACAACACAAATGATGGTCAATATATCAATATAAATCATAAGGATTGCCAGCAACAAAGTTACAGTCATACAGTCATAAGTGGAAAGAGACTGGTGATGGGAACGATGAGAAGATTAATAGTAGTGCAGATTCAGTAAACAGTTTGACAGTGTTGATGGAATTATTTGTTTAGCAGAGTGATGGCCTTCCGGAAAAAAACTGTTCTTATTATACTATAATAAATTATACTATATACTATAAATTAAAATATTATTATTATTATTATTATTATTATTATTATTATTATTATTATTATTATTATTATTATTATTATTAATGAAGAGAACAATAGGACAGGAACGATAGGCACTTTTGTGCTCTTATGCACGCCATAAAACATAAAACATATCTTCATATGTTTTAGCCTCAATGTCGTCTGTTTGGTGTTTTGTTTGCATGCGTTTTAATACGTTTAAAATGTGTTTAAAACAAAACACTTTTTTTTTTTAAAAAAAAAAAGAAAGTTACACATATTTTTTTTTTAAAAAAAATTAGTTTCTCTCCTCTTCCTATGAGGTTGCTCATCTCCTGTTGAGTCTGTGCTGAGAGAATCCAAGGAATGGGTTAAACTTTTTTCAACCCTGCTGGTTAGGCTGAGCCAATCGAGCCTTTACAGCCACAGCCACGCCTGTCGACTTCCTCCTCTTTTCCCCCTACTCCACCTTTCCTACTCAGTCTTCAAGCCCGGAGTGACGTCTTTTTTTTTTTTTTGAGTTCCTTCGCGCTCCTCCCGGTTCTGTCCAAACCCTCATTCCTTGGAAGGTTCCCGCAATCCTGCGGAGAGAGAGGAAATTCAACAGAGAGAGGAATCTTTTTAAGAGTCACTGCCCGGGGCTCCGGAGCATACTCCCGCAAACAAACCCAACCCAACCCTGGAAATGGAGGCGACCGCAGCAGCAGCAGCAACAGCAACAGCAGCAGCAACCGGAGAGAGCCTCGCCGAAAACGTGAGTGGGGAAGAACTGAGTTTACCAGCCCCCAAGCCTCGGGTTTTAAAGAAACGCTCCTCTACCAAGCCCAATTCGGCTATCCGAGGAGCAGCAGCCAGAATCAGGGCAAAGGCGCTGCTCTCTTCCCGAAAGGCCAGCAAGGCCGAGGATTTTTCCTCCTCCTCCCCGGGGCAAAGCCGCCCGAAGGCCGCCTTAGACGCAGTTGCAAACGCAGGGAGGGAGGCAGAGCAAGAGGGCCCCCCAGTGGACGAAGCCGACAACACGCCCCGCGCTTCTCAGCCGTTACAACCGCCTCTAACAAAGGAGGTTCGTCCCGTGGCTAGCCTGACTTGGTCACCAGATGGCGCCGGAGAGCCGCTTTCTCAACCCGAGCTAGACCCGGACGATGAGCTTTTGTCCCTCGGCCCTGTTTCGAATCCGCTCCCATCCGAAAGTCCGTGGGACGAACCGGCTCCTAAGAGGGCAAAGCCTACCCCGGAGGCTACCTTCACCCCTACAGCGGCGGGTCTCCGCCCAAGGGAGGCGCAGGAGCCGGAGATGTCCCCGCAAATGAGGCTCATCATCTCGCAGGCCATCGCTCAGGGCATCGCCGCCGGCATGCAACAAAAAAGCCGGCAGGTAGCCTCGCCGGCCCCCGACCCCGTTTTGCAACAGGGGCAGCAGCAGCCTCCTGCACCCGAGAACAACGCGAGGGACTTGCCTGCATCCTACACAGGGCTCTTCAACCCTGCCTTGTTTAAGTCACTTCTCAACAAAGCCAAAGCCACAGCTCGGATGGGAATGGATCCCGCCGAGTCAGATCCGGCTTTGGGCTTGTCTGACCCCAGTAATTTGTTGTTCTCAGAGCCGGCCACCGATAACGAGGAGATCCCCTGCCCGAAATTGTTCCTGGATGTCGTCCAGCGACAGTGGGCCCTACCAGGGTCGTATCCGACCCCGAGCTCTAGCGACAGGCGTTTGTACAATGTGGCCCCAAATCTCTCCGCGGCACTGCAAACGCCGACAGTCGATGCGCCCGTGGCAGCCTTAGCCTCCTCCACCATGATATCCAATGACGCGGAGGACGCTTTGAATCCCGAGGACAAGAGATCGGAGCTGACGCTCCGCAAGGCCCATAACGCGGCTGCCTGGGCGGTTAAGGCGGCTACGGCTGCTTCCTTCTTCAATAGGACATCCTTGCTCTGGTTCAAACAGATGCAAGACAGAATCCCAGCCACCGACGTCCGCACTCACCAGGACCTTAACAAACTGATAGCTGCGGCAGAATTCTCTGCCGATGCCACACTGAACTCGGCCAGATTTGCTTCCAGGGCCATCGCCTCCATTGTGACGGCCCGACGATTGCTGTGGCTCCGTCACTGGCAGGCGGACATGAAGTCCAAGTGGAAGTTGGCTTCTGCCCCCTTCAAAGGTGACAAGCTATTCGGAGAGGCCTTAGAGCCTATACTGATAGAGACCAAGGACAAAAAGAAAGTCCTACCCTCTATCACCAGGCGCCCTGACCAGCGATCCTCGGCCTACTTTCGGAAGCCGAACTTCAGACCAGCGGACGCCGCGCACGACTTCGCACAGCCGCAGAGGCCATACTTCCAGCGTCAGGATCGCCCATTGGATAGGCCCGACTTTAGAGACAACAACAACAGGCAGCAGTTCCAGCCCAAACGGCCATTCCGAGGCGGCGGGGGTCGTCCTTTCAATCGCTCCTCCCGATAACTGCAAATCCAACCCTCCCATCGGTGGCCGGCTAAGCCTCTTCACGGGCTCAATGGGAGGAAAGGACCACAAGTGCGTGGGTCCTAAAACGCCATCCAACTAGGCTTTGCTTTTGACTTCCTTTCCCTACTCCAAGTTTGTTTATTTGCTGCCCCATCTCAAAAAATGTAACAAGAAAATCCCTCTGCAATCGAACACCTGTCCCTCAGGCGAGTAGCCGGGCGCTTGGGGTACTGGGTGGAATGGCATCTTCTACCCCTGCGAAACAACATATCTGGGGAACTTCAAACGTACAGGCGGAATGGCTCAGCTGAGCCACAGTCCACGCAGAATGGCGCCTGCACACCGGACCTGTTCAGGACACTGTCCAAAAAGTTCAACTCTCCAATCCTGCACCTGTTCGCCACTCGCCAAACAGCCAGCTACCCAAGTTTTATACCCGGTTTGCAACACCGGAGGGCAGAAGTGGTCAATGCAGTCCCCACTCCATGGTCCCGGGGGTGTGGGGGTGGGGGGCTCCTCTACGCCTTTCCTCCGCTTCCCCTCATCCCAGGAGTAATCGGGAAAGTTGCTGGCGGAGAGAGTGGAGATCCTACTCTTGCCTCCCCACTGGCCCAGAAGGCCATGGTTCGCCGGTCTAGTCAACCTATCGGTGTCCAGACCCTGGAGAATCCCTCCAGACAAATCTCCCTCCGTCAGGGAGCTCTCCTCCACCAAGGAGGAGATCGACAAGGTCAGCATCTTGGCCACTGAGTCACCGCGCCCCCTTTAAACACAATAAAGGGGACTCCTAATCCTACGATATAGGATGCGGTGGCTCACTGGCTAAGACGCTGAGCTTCTCGATCGAAAGGTCGGCAGTTACAGCGGTTCGAATCCCTAGCGCTGCCACGTAACCGGGTGAGCTCCCGTGACTTGCCCCAGCTTCTGCCAACCTAGCAGTTCGAAAGCACGTAAAAAAAAAAAAAAGTGCAAGTAGAAAAATAGGGACCACCTTTGGTGGGAAGGGAACAGCGTTCCGTGCGCCTTTGGCGTTGAGTCATGCCGGCCACCTGATCACGGAGACGTCTTCGGACAGCGCTGGCTCTTCAGCTTTGAAACGGAGATGAGCAGCACCCCCTAGAGTCGGGAACGACTGGCACATATGTGCGAGGGGAACCTTTTACCCTTTTTAATCCTATGTACTTTCTTTTCCTCTCTCTCCCCCCCCCCCCCATTTTTTGAACTGCCACGGAGTAGACGTGCCTTGACAGATAAACCTGGCATGTCTTTGAATGTGAATAAACTTTATTTTTTGCTAGCGTGCGGTTCCAGGTGAAAAGCTACACATGGGAGGTGACTTCTACTCTGCTGAAGCCACACGTTTGGATGATCGCTAGCGTGATCCGAGGAAGAGTAATTCTAAAGTAAATGCCTTCTCCTCCCTTTGTAAACACCTCCTAAAACCCCATCCCTCAAAGTTTACGGGACGAGGCTTAGTTTCTGGTACTCGGATAGAACTATTTTTTATTGTCCTGAGGTGGATGTCAGTGGATTCTTTAAAGCAGGGGTCTCCAACCTTGGCAACTTTAAGCCTCAACTCCCAGAATTCCCCAGCCAGCAAAGCTTCCCTTCCCTTCCCTTCCTCCCTCTCTTCTCTTCTTCCTTCCTTCCTTCCCTCCCTCTCTCCCTCTCTTCTCTTTCTCCTTCCTCCCTCCCTCCCTCTTTCCTTCCTTCCTTCTTTCCCTCCCTCTTCCCTTCCTCCTTTCCCCCCTTCTTTCCCTCCCTCCCTCCCTCCCTCTCTTCTCTTTCTCCTTCCTTCCTTCCTTCCCTCCCTCTTCCCTTCCCTCCCTCCCTCCCTCCCTTTTCTCCTTTTCTCCCTCCCTCTCTTCTCTCAGCAAAGCTGGCTGGGGAATTCTGGGAGTTGAAGTCCTCCAGGCTTAAAGTTGCCAAGGTTGGAGACCCCTGCTCTAAACAGAAAGAAGGGGAGAGGAAAAGTGTACATTGAAATAGATAGAATAGATGAATAGTATAGTATAGTATAGTATAGAACAGAATATAGAAAAATAAAAAATAACAAAAAAATTACAAAATAGAAAAAAATACTAAAAAAATAAAACATACTAAAAAATTAAAAAAAAAATAGAAAAACAGAGTAGAATTCTTTACTGGCCACTTGTGATTGGAGCCACAAGGAATTTGTCTTTGCTGCAACACATTCTCAGTGTATATAAAATTATCCTGTCTGACCAGATGTTCCTAATGCCACCCAGCAAGGTGCTTAGTTCCCAATTATCAGAAAGCGGAAGGTGCTCAAAGCACTTGTTAAGACACATGTCGATGCTTATCCACATGTTCTTCTCTTCTTCCTAAGTTCAAAACAACCGAAAAAGCACCTTTTTCGCTCACGTGGAACTTTGCAGCACAGTTGCAAGAAAACCAATGAGAGAGACCGCCTTTCCTAACGTTGAAATTGCGGTTTGAGAATATTTTTAACATTAATGGTCACCAATTGCACAGCAGAGAAGTTTTTCTCACGACTGAAACGTTGTGAGAAAAACCCAAAGAGATCAAGTTGTGGTTCCAGAAAAACTCAATTCACTGGGTGTATTAAAAATGGAAGTGTTTTAATAATGTGCATTGATGTTAGAACTGTATTAAGTTGAATAATTACTCTGTATGTCATGTGACAGTTAAATATATATATATATCAAAATATGGCTAATAAATACTAGAATTAAAAGGTGATTAGATAATGAAAGACTATATTTTGATGTAAACCTGTGTCTTCATAGTAGAATCTCAAGGATGGGAAATGTGAACAGAGAGGTATGAAGAAAAATTGAGTTGTTAATTGGAAGGTTAGAATTCGAATGATAGTGCTATCAAATAAGTATAAAAAAATATGCTAGAATTAAATAATGGGTGGTTAGAAAATGAAAGAATGTATTGTAAGAAAAAATACGTGTGGTAATGGGGATTAGAAAAGAAATATTACCACGTCTTTGAATTTTATAGTGATAGGAGGGGGAAAAAAAGCTAAAATAGAGATAGAAATAAGAGGGGAACTATAGTATATATATACCAATATATTCAGGGGTGAAATTCAGATTCTTTTTTACTACCAGTTTTGTGGGCGTGGCTTGGTGGGTGTGGCAGGGGAAGGATACAGCAAAATCCCCATTCCCTCCCCACTCCTGCAGGAAGGATATTACAAAATCTCCATTCCCACCCCACTCTGGGGCCAGCCAGAGGTGGTATTTGCCGATTCTCCGAACTGTTCAAAATTTTCCGCTACCGGTTCTCCAGAACCTGCTGGATTTCCCCCCTGAATATATTAAGATACACGGAAGAGTTGAGAGTAAGGAGAAGGTTTAGAACTGAACTAAAAGATCCGTGCGAATAATATGAAACAATGAAAATGAAAAGTAATAATTTGTGTGTTAATAATATGATGTTTATTTTTTATTGAAATATATAAAACTCCGGTATATTGCACCATTCACGCATCTGTATAAATCATATAAAGTAAAAAAAACAACAACCTTGGATTGGAAAAAACAACAACAACACAAATTGAAGCCGACATTTTGAGAAGTATTAATTTTGAGGATGTTAATCCGTGGTTTTGCGAAAGTGACATGTAGAAAAATGTCTTCCAGGTCAAGACAATTGGAACTTTGATGCATTAAACTTGTGAAATATTAAAATGGATGTTGTGTCGCATTTTTGTCGAACGTTTGTGTAGCCCAAGCTTGGTTTCGTTTGTACAGTATGTACAAAGGAGGGGTGAGGGGCACCAAGGTATATCAGTGCTTAGGGCACCACTGAGTTTTAATCCGCCACTGGACCTATGTCCTAGAGAGGAAATGGCAACCCTTGGACGCTAAGAGGGCGCTCTGCATTTATATTAAGTTTACTTTCGGAGATCGGAGTCCCTATTCGTGTCGTTCCAACCTTCCACGTTGGGTAATAAAGTCACAGCAGCAACAATAGGCCGGTGGGTACGGGTGTGCATCGCCAAATCATATGAACTTCGGGCTTTTCCGTTGCCTCGGCGACTTACACCCCACTCCGCTAGAAGCGCGGCCACTACGGCACCATTGAGGAGAAATGCAGTGTAGCAACGTGGCCGTCCCCATCCCTGTTTTGACGGCATAAGCTGGATGCCTTCGCTTCCACTGAAGCGGCCTTCGGCAGGCGAGTTAGACGAGTACGAAGACTCGGGGACTCTGGACCAGACCGCTGCCCACCCTTAAAGACACGCCGACTTTGGCACGTCCCATTCCTTGGATTCTCCTCAGCACACTCGGAGAAGAGGCGTTGGTCTTAACCCGACACGCTCCTTCTCACTGTGTTGAGAGAGAATCCAACCCTGGTGGCCAGAGTCTGGACCAGAGACCAGGGTTGGTCAAGTCAATAATCACGCCGTCCTGGAAAACTGGGGAAGTAGACATGAGAGATGAGAGACGCGTCTACAAAGACTTGATTGATTCAGTCTAACGAGCAGGAAGGCTGGGTTAACCCGTTCCTTGGATTCGCTCTCAGCACACCCAGGAAGGAGCGTATCAGGTAAGGCCATCGCCCCTTCCTCTCATCTTTCCTATGACCTATCTCCTTAGAAGGGACGCGGTGGCTAAGATGCTGAGCTTCTCAATCGAAAGGTCAGCGGTTCGAATCCCTAGTGCTGCCGCGAGACGGGGGTGAGCTCCCGTGACTTGTCCCAGCTTCTGCCAACCTAGCAGTTCGAAAGCAGGTAAAATAATGCAGGTGGAAAAACAGGGACCGCCTTCGGTGGGAAGGTCACAGCGTTCCGTGCACCTTTGGCGTTGAGTCATGCCGGGCCACATGACCAAGGTGACGTCTTCGGACAGCGCTGGCTCTTCGGCTTTGAAATGGAGATGAGCACCGCCCCCTAGAGTCAACCCTAGAGTTGAGTCATGCCGACCGTTCCTCATACTTACAACCGGTGCGGAATTCCCATGGTCACGTGGTCAAAATGTCGCAACCGGCCTGTTTTTATGACGGTTGCAAAGTCCCTGGGGGCTTCCAAGAAGAAAAGTCAACGGGGATGGAGGTGGGGGGAACGACGACCCCCAGATTCGCTTAGTGACCGCATGATTCCTTTAACAACTTTAGTTTATCGATTAGCCCATAGGCCATATCAAAATACAGAGTTCCAAAAAATCATTACTAAAATCCTATTAAAAAACAACTTAAAATGGAATTGGAGTAAAATACAATTTAAAATGAAATTGGAGTTAAAAAACACAACAATTTACCATAGAGAGAAATGAGATAAAATTGAGTGGTGCTGTGGTGGCCTAGAGGTGCAGCTGTCGCCTCACAATCAGGAGGCTGTGAGTTCGATCCTAGGTAGAGGCAGATATTTATTTCTCTGTCTGGGCACCATGAGAATGTATCTGCTGAACTAAACTCCGTACTGGCGACAGGAAGGGCATCCGGCCAGTAAAACACTCAGCTCCATTCAGTTGCCCCGACTCCACCCCGTAAGGGATTATGGGGTCATTAAAAGAAGATGATAAATGCCCTTTACAGGAGTGGTGTGGTGCCGTAGAGGTGCAGCTCTCGCCCCACAATCGGGAGGCTGTGAGTTCGATCCTAGGTAGAGGCAGATATTTATTTCTCTGTCTGGGCACCATGAGAATATATCTGCTGAACTAAAAACTCCGTACTGGCGACAGGAAGGGCATCCGGCCAGTAAAAAAACTCAGCTCCATTCAGTTGACTAAATGAACTGTTGTAAGTTGAGAACTATCTGTAAAATCCACAGTAGAGAGGAGGGGAAACGTGAGTTGTATTTCCAGAAAGGAGGAAAGGACAATTGTGACGACAAGATTGTCATTGTTTGCTGCGCATCCTGTTTGTTTCCCGTTTCGAAATTTCCATCGGGCATGTCTACTAAAGGGAAGCTAGTTCTCATAATGATCTGGCTTTTCCTCCCTCTCTCTTTTTTTAAAAAAAAAAACTGCACAGAAAGTCCTCCACTTAGGACCTCAATTGAGCCCAACATTTATGTCGCTAAGCGAGACACTTGCGACGGGAGTTTCGCCCCCATTTTTACGACCTTCCTTGTCACGGTTGGTTAAAGTAAATCGCTGCTCTTGTTCAGATAGTAACTCGGCTGCTAAGCGAATCTGGCTTCGCCGTTGACTTGCTCGTTGACCCGACCCCGGGGCATTGCAACCGTCGTAAGTATGAGACAGTTGCCGAGCGTCTTGAATTTTCATCCCATGAGAATTCCACGGGGATGCTGCAAACGGTCGTTAAGTGTGAAAAATGGCCTCCACGAGTCACTCTTTTTCTGGGACGACGTAACTTTGAACGTCGTCCCTAAATTTGGCAAAAAAATGTTGGGGTCGTAGGTCGAGGACTGACCTGTACAGCTGCCATAGATTTTTTTTGTAGCGCAGGGCGAGTTCGGTCTTCTAGTAGAAATGTTGACTAACGTGGCTGGCGATCCTAACGCATTTAAATAAAATGTCCAATTCATTTTTACAGCCACCGTCTCAGTCTCCTATGTATAGTTCCAGTGCCTCTGTGCCCAGAGAGTGTGCCATCTCTCCTTCGCGTGCCAGCGACGAGGAACACGTCTATAGGTATTCTAATTTCCTCCCAGGGAGGGAGGAAAGAGAGAGAGGAGGGACGGAAAAGGAGAAAGGCAAATAGGGAGGGTGAAAGGGAGGGAGGATGGAAGGAAGGAAGGAAAGGAAAGAAAGAGAAGGAAGGAGGAAGGAAGGGTGGAAGGAGAGAGGAAGGAAAAAAGGGAGGGAGGGAGGAAGGAAAGAGAGAGAGGAGGGACGGAAAAGGAGAAAGGCAAATAGGGAGGGTGAAAGGGAGGGAGGATGGAAGGAAGGAAGGAAAGGAAAGAAAGAGAAGGAAGGAGGAAGGAAGGGTGGAAGGAGAGAGGAAGGAAAAAAGGGAGGGAGGGAGGAAGGAAGAGAGGAGAGAAGAAAAAGGAGGAAAGGAGGAGAGAGGAAAAAGGAGGAGAGAGGAGGAGGATGGAAGGAAGGAAGGAGAGGAAAGAAAGAGAAGGAAGGAGGAAGGAAGGGTGGAAGGAAGATGAGACGGAGGAAGGAAGGGTGGAAGGAGAGAGGAAGAAAAAGGAGGAAAGGAGGAGGAGGAAGAGAGACCAGGAGGGAGGGAAAAGGAGTGTTAGAGGACAAGTGGAAGGAGAGAGAAGTAAAAAGGAGGAGGGAGGAGGAAGGAAAGAGAGGAGAGAAGAAAAGGAGGAGGGAAAAGGAGAAAGGCAAATAGGAAGGGTAAAAGGGAGGGAGGAAGGAATGAAAGGAAAGAAAGAGAAGAAAGGAAGGAAGGGTAGAAGGAGGGAGAGAGGGAGGGAGGAAGGGTGGAAGGAGAGAGGAAGAAAAAAAGGGAGGGAGGAAAGAGAGACAGGAGGGAGGGAAAAAGGAGTAAGGCAAATAGGAAGGGTGAAAGGGAGGGAGGAAGGAATGAAAGGAAAGAAAGAGAAGAAAGGAAGGAAGGGTAGAAGGAGGGAGAGAGGGAGGGAGGAAGGGTGGAAGGAGAGAGGAAGGAAAAAGGAGGAGGGAGGAGGAAGAGAGAGGAGGGAGGAAAGGAGAAAGGCAAATAGGAAGGGTGAAAGGGAGGGAGGACGGAAGGAAGGAAGGAAAGAAGAAAGGAGGAAGGAAGAAGGAAGGAAGGGTAGAAGAAAGATGAGAGGGAGGAAGGAAGGAAGGGTGGAAGGAGAGAGGAAGAAAAAGGAGGAGGAGGAGGGAGGAAAAGAGACCAGGAGGGAGGGAAAAGGAGTAAGGCAAATAGGAAGGGTGAAAGGAGGGAGGACGAAGGAAGGAAGGAAAGAAAGAAGAAAGGAGGAAGGAAGAAGGAAGGAAAGAAGTGTAGAAGGAAGATGAGAGGGAGGAAGGAGAGAGGAAAAAAAAAAGGGAAGGAGGAAAGAGAGACAGGAGGGAGGGAAAAGGAGAAAGGCAAATAGGAAGGGTGAAAGGGAGGGAGGAAGGAATGAAAGGAAAGAAAGAGAAGAAAGGAAGGAAGGGTAGAAGGAGGGAGGGAGGAAGGGTGGAAGGAGAGAGGAAGGAAAAAAGGGAGGGAGAGAGGAAGGAAAGAGAGACGAGGGAGGGAAAAAGGAGTAAGTCAGAGGAAGGGTGGAAGGAAGGAGGGAAGAAGGGTGGAGGGAGGAAGGAAGGAAGGAAAAGTGGAAGAAGGAAGGAAGGAAGGGAGGGCAGGAACCTGTCTGATCAGAGCGCTGGTGTTTAGGAGTCACTTCCAAATAACAGACTGTTTCTCCCCTGAACCTCAGTTTCCCCAACAAACAGAAGTCTGCGGAACCATCTCCTACCTTGATGACTTCTTCCTTAGGCAATAACCTGTCCGAACTGGACCGGCTCCTCCTGGAATTGAACGCCGTGCAACACAACCCCCCACCTGCCAGCCCCACAGGTACGAGGGTCTGGGCTCTAGGGTCAGGATCACGCAATTGGGGGAGGGGAGGAGGCGAGCAGCACCACCACCTGACCCCCGGAACGGCTATACAGGTAGCCCTCGACTTACGACCGCGACGGAGCCCGAAATTCAAGACAAACTTGTGAAGTGAGTTTTGCCCCGTTGTGTTTTTTTTTTTAACGATTTTTCTCGCCACATTCCGTTCAGCGAATGAGTGCCGTTGTTAAAAGTTAGCCGACCGGTCGTTAAGTGAAAATCCAGCTTCCCTTCCCCCGCGGACTTGGCTCGGCCGGAGGTCGCAAAACGGGGATCGCACAGCCCCTGGGACGCAGCGACCGTCATAAAATGTGAGTCAGCTGCCGGAGCGTCCACACGCAAATTGCGTGGAGGTCGCAAAAACGGTCCGAAGGGCGAAAAAATGGTCGTACGTCTGAAGCGTGAACCACGGTCACCGGTGACTTTTCCCAGGAACTTTTGAACGGTCACTAAACGAACGGTTGTAAGTCGAGGGCTACCTGCAACGGGTAGTAGAAGGAGTAACCTTTGAGGAGGCAGGCGGAAGAACCACAATCGAAGCAACACTTAAAGAGAAAAGAAATTTGAGTCCAGGAGCAGAAATGTAACCTGAGAAAGCATCAGGTTTGATGAGGGCACCCACCCACCCCCTAATTGTCAGGAAGAATAAAAGGGGAGGGTAACCCCATTCAGGTGGGACACGGTGGCTCAGTGGCTAAGACTCTGAGCATGTCGATCGGCAGTTCAGCGGTTCCAGTCCCTAGTGAGCTCCCGTGACTTGTCCCAGCTTCTGCCAACCTAGCAGTTCGAAAGCACGTAAAAAAAAAAATGCAAGTAGAAAAAAATAGGGACCCCCTTTGGTGGGAAGGGAACGGCGTTCCGTGCGCCTTCGGCATTGAGTCATGCCGGCCACGTGACCACGGGAGACGTCTTCGGACAGCACCGGCTCTTCGGCTTTGAAACGGAGATGAGCAGCGCCCCCTAGAGTCGGGAACGACTAGCACAGATGTGCGAGGGGAATCTTTACCTTTAATCCCATTCCAGACTCCCAAAGTTTGGTTACGATAACCTGATAATAAAAGCAGTCTTAACTTGTGCTGCGTTGCTGCCCGACTCTGATCTACTCATAGTAGGGAACTGCTCAGAGGTCTGATGGCCACGTCTGACGCCTGTCCGTTAAGCACCCGTGGAAATGCACTTCCTGAGTGAGTGGCATGCCTCTTGGCAGCTGCTGGAAGGGAAGGGAGGGCAAGGAATAGAAAAGTGGGCCCCCGAAATATTATAGCGTGATAGCTTTGCTTTGGTTAGGAAGAACAACAGCAGAAGGATGGAAGGGACCTTGGGAGATCTTCTAGTCCAACCCCGAGCAAGGCTGACAACAAATGGCTGTCCAATCTTTTCTTGTGATGGAGCACTCACAAGGCCTAGAAATCCCTTCAGCTCCCAGAATTCCCAGGCCAGGATGCTTTTAAGATGAGTGGACTTCGACTCCCAGAATTCCCTGGGAAGGATGGGTGGATTTCAATGCCCAGAATTCCCCAGGCCAGCATGTTTTAAGATGAGTGGACTTCAACTCCCAGAGTTCCTGAAGGAATGGCTTTAAGTTAACTTCACCGTTCCACTGATTAATGGTTCTCACAGTCGCCAAATAGAATAAGAGAGTCGGAAGGGACCTTGGGAGGCCTTCTAGTCCAACCCCCCAGCTTAAGTAGGGAGACCCTGTGCCATTCCAGGCAAATGGAGCACCTACAACGTCCAAAAACAAACCGGTCCACGGAGGAGCTGTTCATTAGAAGGCCATCGGTTGTTTTCTTCTTCTTCTTCTTCTTAATATTTCTGCTTTTTTGATGGGAAACACGCTTCCGAGTCCTGCCTGTATTTTATTTTTATTTTATTTTTTTACTTGTAAGATGAGAATGCAGGAAGCCCTTCGGGGCCCGGTGGGACCGGCTCCCACTACAGCCTCCTGGAGAACACTACCTCTTTGACCGCACAGCCCGCAGCGCCAGGGATGGAAAAGGCCAAGTGGAACGGGGGGCCGGGGGCGGAAGAAGTCTGCCCCAGCGTGGAGAGTCTTCTGGATGAACTGGAAAGCTCCGTGCCTAGTCCTGTGTGAGTAAGCTACCTCCTTGCTCTCCATCCGGCGAAGGCAGGGGTCTCCAACCTTAGTAACTTTTAAGGTTTGCAGACTTCAACTCCCAGAGTAAGCAAAGCAAGCAAAGCTGGCTGAGTCCACAAGCCTTACTAAGGCTTAGTTATACTTACTAAGGCTTGTGGATTTAGTAACTTACAAAGTTAATAAGGTTGGAGACCCCTGGGCTAAGAATAGAATAGAATAGAATAGATTTTTTATTGGCCAAGTGTGATTGGACACACAAGGAATTTGTCTTGGTGCAGATGCTCTCAGTGTACATAAAAGAATAGAATAGAATAGAAATTAGGTAGAGAAGAGAAATTAGATATAGAATAGAATAGAATAGAATAGAATAGAATTTTATTGGCCAAGTGTGATTGGACACACAAGGAATTTGTCTTGGTGCATATGCTCTCAGTGTACATAAAAGAAAAGATACGTTCATCATCATACGTTAATCGTTTCATAGTTCCCATCACCAATCTCTTTCCACTTATGACTGTATGACTATAACTTTTTGCTGGCAATCCTTATGATTTATATTGATATATTGATCATCGATTGTGTTGTAAATGTTGTACCTTGATGAACGTATCTTTTCTTTTATGTACACTGAGAGCATCTGCACCAAGACAAATTCCTTGTGTGTCCAATCACACTTGGCCAATAAAAAATTCTATTCTATTCTATTCTATCAAGGTACAACATTTACAACACAATTGATGGCCAATATATCAATATAAATCATAAGGATTGCCAGCAACAAGTTACAGTCATACAGTCATAAGTGGGAGGAGATGGATGGCGGGAACGATGAGAAGATTAATAGTAGTGCAGATTCAGTAAATAGTTTGACAGTGTTGAGGGAATTATTTGTTTAGCAGAGTGATGGCCTTCGGGAAAAAACTGTTCTTGTGTCTAGTTGTTCTGGTGTGCAGTGCTCTATAGCGTCGTTTTGAGGGTAGGAGTTGAAACATTTTATGTCCAGGATGCGAGGGGCTGTAAATATTTTCACAGCCCTCTTCTTGATTCGTGCAGTAAGAAAAGTAAGTAAAAAAGTAAGTAAAAAAGTAAATAAAAAATTAAATAAGTAAGTAAGAAAAGTAAGTAAGTAAGAGCCAGGAAAGCTGGCTGAGGATCTCTGGGAGTTGAAGTCCTCAAGTCTTAAAAGAGCCAAGTTTGCAGACCCCTGCTCTAGGCTAAGGCCAGAGGCGGGGGGTGGGGGGGCTGGGAAGGGGGTCTTTTTCTCCTGTTCCTGGAAGCAAACCTCAAATGATGGTTTCTTTCTCTCTCTCTCTCTCTCTTTTTTTTTTTTGCCTCCATTAGACCAGCTATTACTGTGAATCAAGGAGGGATGAGCAGTCCCCAGCGATTCGCCTCCAGCCAGCAACAGACGCGCATATCTGCCTCTTCAGCTACCAGAGAGTTGGATGAGCTCATGGCTTCCCTTTCAGACTTCAAGGTGCCCCCCCTTTGTTATCATTTGTCCCCCACCCCTTCCTTTGTGCCCTAGGGATGATGGTATTGGCACATCCTCGCCCTTAACCCCTTGTTCACATATAGGCTTCAACCGACATGCCTTGGGTAGGTGGGGCCCCTCTTGGAAATTGGTTGGTTTTCTTGCAAGACGTTTCATTACCCCGCTAGGTTACATCGTCAGTGATGAAGGGAGTGGGGTTTGTGGGGTGTAGAGGAGGAGGAAGAGGAGGAGGAGGAAGGGAGAGATGGAGAAGAGGAGGAGGGAGAGGAGGAGGAGGAGGAGGAAGAAGAAGAGGAGACAGGAGAGGAGGAGGAGGAGGAGGGAGAGGAGGAGGGAGAGGAGGAGGAGGAGGAGGAGGAAGAGGAGGAGGAAGAAGAGGAGGAAGAGGAGAAGGAGAAGAGGAGGAGGAGGAGGGGAGGAGATGGAGGACGAGAAGAGGAGGGGAGGAGGGAGAGGAAGAGGAGGAGGAGGAAGAAGAGGAGGGAGAGGAAGAAGAGGAAGAAGAAGAGGAAGAGGAAGAGGAGGACTAAGGAATCCTTGGTGCTTTGTGAGTTTGATAGTTTTCTTGCAGACATTTCATTACCCAACTAGGTAACATCATCAGTAGCAGAAGAGAGGGTTTTTTGCAAAGAAGAGGAGGGAGGAGGAGGAGGAAGAATTGTAAACTCCTTGGTTCTCTTGGAGCTTGCTGTTTTGTTCTAGACGTTTCATTACCCACCTAGGTAACATCATCAGTGTTTAAGGGAGTGGCGTTTGTAGGATGGTGGAGGAGGAAAACCTGCCTCACGCATTGATTGTGCGAAGAGCAATTTTGATTTTAACCTTTCAGCTAAACCGTTGGGCCCTTTGTCCACTTGCTGCCCATTGGCCCACGAAGCAGAAGCCGCTGGAATGGATTGGCAGCTGGAGGCTCTTTTTCCTGGCCTGCTTTGAGGGGTGGGATATTCATCCCCAATGAGGACGGGGAAATTTCGTGCCTGGTTGTTTGCAGGCCAAAGGGGACTTCGAAGAATGGCTTAAATCTTGCTCCTTAGCTGAGCCTTGGCCCCGATTCGGCAGTTGGCGTCCTTTCTCGACTCAAGAGCGCAAATCCCAATGTTTTGAAGGCTGCTGAATAAGTCATCTTCCTCTTCCTCTTCTCTTCCTCCTCCTCCTCCTCTCCTCCTCCTTTCCTTCTCCTCCTCTTCTCCTTCTCCCTCTCCTTCTTCTCCTCTTCCTCTCCTCTTCCTCCTCTTCTCCTCCTCCTCCTCTCCTCCTCCTCCTCCTCTTCCTTTCCTTTTCCTCCTCCTCCTCCTCCTCTTCTTCTCCTCCTCCTTCTCCCCTCCTCTCCTCCTCTTCTCCTCCTTCTCCTTCTCCTCTCCTCCTCCTCTTCTCCTCCTCCTCTCCTCCTCCTCCTCTCTTCTCCTCCTCCTCCTCTTCTTTTCCTTTTCCTCCTCCTCTCCTCTCCTCCTCCTCCTCCTCCTCCTCCCCTCCTCCTCCTCCTCCTCACAAGCCTTACAGTTCCCAAGCTTGGAGATCCGTGATCTTTAGTCCATAAGAAAGAGAAGAAGAAACTGTTTTGTGACTCAGCTGCTGTTAGGAACGATTAGTCCTTTTTTGTCCTTCTTCCTGGGTCTCCTTTTGCCTTTCACTTACTCGAGTGGGTTCAATGCGGGGGCCCTCTTTATTTTTCTGTCGCTATTTTGCTTTTTTTTTTTCCTTCCGTCCTTCCTTCCTTCCTTCCTTCAATCCTGTTTCCATCTTTTTCTCCCGTCTTCCTTCCCCTCCCCCTTTCTTCTTTCCTGCCTTCTTTTTTCTTTCAGACCAGTTCCACCATCTCTCTGGCCTCCGAGCCTTCCCTACAGCTGCCTTCCGGACCGCCTGACACTCTTCCATCCCATACGGTGCTGCTCTGTGCCTCAAAGGCCCGCAGGGCGAACCACGCCGGGCCTGCCCCGGGTTCCGTGGTCCCTCTTGAGTTGGAGGTCCTCCGCATTGACGAGAAAAGCGGCGGCTTAGCGGTTCCGGAACTTTCTCCCAACGCTTTGCCTCGTCGCCCTGCCGCACCTTGGGCCAAGCCCCCGCTTGGTAAAGCTTCTGCCCCCCGCCCAAGCTCAGAGGGACCCAGCAAAACCCCTCCTGTGAAGTCACAGGTCTCTTCTTCGGAGCCCGAGTTGTTGTGGATTTGCGCGGATGGTGCGGCGGCAACTCAAAAACCCGTGGAGCCAGAAGGAGCTCGGAAGGAGGACAACCTGAAGGGCGAAGACATTCCTTTGCTTCTGAGCAAGGTTTCGAAGACGCCGGCCCCCCAAGAAGAGAGGGCTCTCTTCCACACCAAAGCGTCTTCTTTCAAGGAGAACGGAATGAGGACTGTGGGTTACGCCAGGCAGAGCAATTCGGAAACGTCTCTGTTGGCGCCGAGAACGTCCCTCAAGAAGGATCCCGTCGGCCCACCCGATCTTTTTAACGTAGAAAGATGGGAGAGTTTTCCAGGCACCAAAAGCCAACTCGGCTGGGCTGTCCAGCAGGCCTCGAGCCACGGGACCGAAAGCCGAGATCCGGTGAGGGCAAACAGCTGTCCTGATGTGGCGGAGAGGGGATCCAGAAAGAACGGCCTTCCCGACGGCGTCGCGGCCATGCCAAAGGCTGCCGAACGTGTCCGGGAAGAAGAACCGGACCGTACGATCGCTGGTCGTACGATTACCGTGGAGAGAATGTCCACTTCGAGCCAGGCAGGCATCCGGGGAACTGGGGAAGAGATGAGAGAGCTGGTGGCACGAAGAAGGGGATGCCTTTCCGGTTTGGCCTGTGCATGAAACACGCTTTGGAGTTTGCGCCTGGATTTAGCTAGTTTTGCATGCGTCTCCCAGATCAGCGATGGCAAACCAAGTGCTGAGAAGGGATTGCGCGCGCATGTGTGCGTGAGTGGCACCAAGTGACGAAAAGGGAGCACTTTGCGCACATCAGGGCCGTGACCAGGAAGAGGAGCTGCCCACGGGGCATGCGCACGCCGGATAAAGTACTTCCGGTTTCCGGCGTGTGCATGCACGCCAGCAAGCAAGCCTTCTGGTTGCTGCCGTGCGTGTGCGTGCGCCGATCAGGTGGCCAGCGCGCATGCTCGTGCTGGAAACCGGAAGACCATCTCTCCCGGTTTCCGGCACTGCCCCACGCACGAAGGCCAGCTGATTGTCGCTTGCTCATGCGTGCCAGAAACTGTTGTGGTCCATCAGCAGCCTACGGAACTGGCAACGGAGTCGGACAGCGATGAGGCTGAGGTGGGGCCAGGGCCATCGGGGAGTGAGGTGCGGACTCCAGAACCTCCAGAGACTGATAGTAGTGAGTCAGAGGAACAGGAGGAGCCTGTTCCTAATGCAGGCATGAGAAGAGCTGCCAGAAGGCAAGAGCAGCTCAAGCAGAGAGGACAACTCAGGAGTAAGGCCAAGAGATGATTGCGTGCCATAGGTTCGCCATCATTTATTTATTTTATTTATTTTATTCAATTTTTATCATGGTCCTACGTGGACGCAACCAGCTTCTGGTGTAGGACGATGATTTGGCCAAGTGCTGCTCTTAATGTGTTTTGGGTTTCTGCTGGGCTCTCCACTGAGTAGAGGAAGTGAGCTGCTCTTGGTGGAGAGAAATGGGACAACCTTAAGACGATAAGGATAGGAATCACCTGCACGTCAGGGTTTCTCAACCCCTTTGAGATACAGGTAGGGTTGAAAGGAGCTGAGTCTTCATTGTTTCGTAAAGGAGGAGATCTGTAGATCAGGGCGGACACCGGGGGTCCTTGGTGCCCTCTGAGCTTGCTTGTTTTCTTGCGGACGTTTAATGAACCAAACTAGGTAACATTGTCAGGGCTAGAAGGGGGAATGGGGGTTGCAGAAAGGAGGAGAAGGAAAGGGAAAGAGGAGGAGGAAGAGGAGAAGGAGAAGGAGGACTGTGCGGTCCTTGGTGCTCTCTAGGCTTGCTTGTTTTCTTCCAGACGTTTCATGAACCAAACTAGGTAACATCATCAGGGCTAGAAGGGGGAATGGGGGTTGCAGAAAGGAGGAGAAGGAAAGGGAAGGAGGAAGAGGAGAAGGAGAAAAAGGAGAAGGAGGACTGTGTGGTCCTTGGTGCTCTCTGAGCTTGCTTGTTTTCTTCCAGACGTTTCATTACCAAGCTAGTTAACAACATCAGTGCTGCATGTGGTTGCAAGTTGGGGCAGCTTTTCCTAACGATGGATTGGCTGCTTATGGCTGTGCCGAAAGGACTTTTCCTCCAGTTGAGGAAGGGGTCATTTCTGCTTTCCCCGGCTTGTGACCACTAACCCCGGTCGACTTCAAGACCCTGCGTTCTGTGCCGTACCAGTTCACGGGGAGGGGGGTCACACTTACTCAACCTCAACCGTTTTCCTCCCCTCCCTTAAAGATCAAGTCTGTGATCAGGAAAACCAAAGATCTCTCCAACGTGCATCCCATGTGCCGCGATCTCTCGCCGCGACGCAAGCTGGGCCCGGTCCTCATCCATAAAACCGTCTCCCAAGACCGCCTGATCGAAGAGCTCCAAGACCGGCTGGGCATCAGCAAAGCCGAAGAAGAAGAACTTCCACGGAGCCCCGACGACTGGTTGACCGAGGGGGTCATCATCACCTCCACGCCTCAGAAGGACAAAGATGGTAGACAACGAATAGAAAAGGTAGCCGGGAGCTCCGAAGGAGCCTTCCAGTTTGGTACAAGGAAGGTAGTTTTTGGGGTGCTGCTTCCAGAACATCTCCGGAGTTTTTGGGGTGTTCCTTCCAGAGGCAGCATTTCCATGGCCGATGGCAGATGGATCTTCTCTCTTCTTGGTCATGCCTACAGCAGATGAAACCAAGATAATTTCTTATGCTTCATGCTTTGCCCACAAGAATCTTGCTGGCCGAGTTGAAAATTAGGAATTGGCAGAGAACGGAGGTCCTTCACTTGAGGACCAAGAGAAATGAGATGAATGTAGCGAGGCAGCTTCTGAGTGGAGAGATAATCAGATGCTTTCTTTGTTGCATGTCAAAAAAAAATGAGAGAGAGAGAGAGAGAGAGAGAGAGAGAGAGGGAGGGAGGGAGGTCCATCCCTTGTCACTTGTGGGTTTATTCTCCAAAGTATATTTGGAGAACATACTTACTCTCCAAAGCACCAGAAGACGGGAAGAAGAAGCAATGGATGGAGACTAACCAAGGAAAGAACCAACCTAGGAGAAATTTCTGGACAGTGAGAACAAAAAGGACTCTAGAAAGAGTGCAGAGAAGAGCAACAAAGTTGATTAGGGGACTGGAAGCTAAAATATATTAAGAACGGTTGCAGGAACTCGATATGCCTAGTTTAATGAAAAGAAGAACTAGGGGAGACATGATAGTAGTGTGTTCCAATATCTCAGGGGTTGCCCCAAAGAAGAGGGAGTCAAACTATTCTCCAAAGCACCTGAGGTCAGAACAAGAAGCAATGGGTGGAAACTAATCAAGGAGAGAAGCAACCTAGAACTAAGGAGAAATTTCCTGACAGTTAGAACAATTAATCAGTGGGAACAACTTGCCTGCAGAAGTTGTGAATGCTCCAACACTGGAAATTTTTAAGAAAATGTTGGATAGTCATTTGTCTGAAATGGTGTAGGGTTTCCTGCCTGGGCAGGGGGTTGGACTAGAAGGCCTCCAAGGTCCCTTCCAACTCTGTTATTATTATTATTATTAATTCCTCCAGAAGTTGTGGGTACTCCATCACGGGAAGTTTTTAAAGAAGAGATTGGAGAGCCGTTTGCCCGAAATGGTTTAGGATTTCCTGCTTGAGAGGGGGTTGGACTAGAAAACCTCCAAGGTCCTTTTCCAACTCTGTTATTCTGTTGTTGTTATTATCTTCTGGGCCTTAATATCCTGCTGGAGCCCGGAAAAGCACTTTCAAAATAAGCTTTTTTCTTGGGTTGATTACTAGGAATTAAGAGGGATGGGGAGCGTTCATTGTGCTCTCGAATTGGTAATCGCCATCAGTTGAGGTTCACCTGCAACTGTTGGTTGGATTTCCGTACAGTTTGGCTCAGAGTCCATACTTCTCTGGATTGTTGTCATCTCTAATTGTTTTGGGGTTTCCAACAGAGGCCAGTCGTGGGCCCGTTCCTTAGTTGTAGAACGAGGCCTCCCAGATTTTTTCCAAGCGAGACCTCGGATCACTGATTTCTTGGACGGAATACCTAGCACCGTTAGATAGTTTTTGAAAGGTTCTTCCATCTAGTTGGGAGCAGAAGGAGCTCAACAGATGGAAGCCTACAAAGATGCAGGCAATCTGTTTCTACTTGGAACGGGCCTCTGGTTGCTGTTACTCAGTTTTTCGCTCTTGTTTTTCGTTCTTCAGGAAGGGGAGATAGACTACCGTTAACGTTTCTCCAACCTGTTGCCTTCCAAAAGGGGTAGACCTCAACTCTCAGACTCCCCCCCCCCAGCCTGCGTGTCCATGGGCGGAGACTTCTGGAGTTGACCTCCACCCTTTGGGAAGTGCCCGGGCGAAGGTTGGAGAAGGTGGACCTCCGTGATCATCTCCTTTTGGTGCCTTCAAGTATTTCTGGGTGAGGTATCTTTGGCCTGTTCATGTTTCTTCCTGCTTTTTCCCCCCTCAGGTTATTATTCCTGCTACGTCACCCCTCCCTCTGAGAAGGACCATCTCTGTCTCACCTTCTCCTCCACCGCAGCTTCCTAAAAATGTCTCCAAGGCCGCTGCCGTCAACGCCACTCTTGGCTCTTCTCTTCCATCTTCTCCTCCTCCTCCGCCACCTCCCTTGCCCGCATCGCCGCATATCCCTCAGCTGCGCTATGTGCCGTCCGCCCATCCGACTCAGCCTCCCCTCCCGTGGGAAATGCTGTTGGAAGAAGTTTCCCCCCAGCAGGCACCGATTCCCACGCGGCCCACCGGACCGGCCCCTTCCTCCAAAGCCTCGGTGTCGGTTAGCTGTCAAACAGAGGAGGCTCCCTCCTTCCCTCCACCGCAGCAGGCACGACCTCTCTCTGATGTTCCCGTGCTTCCTTAACAACTTCCACAACTCTGGCCAGAACGGTCGCAAAACGGGGCGAAAAACTCCCGTGAGAAATGTCTCAACTTCAGCATGGAAATTTTGGGCAACCGTTGAGTCCAGGAAACACCTACCGTGTTTCTCAGAAAATAATTACCGAGTCTTATTTTCTTTTAGACGTGAAAATAAGCACTTGGACATGTTTTGCGAGGCGATCTTACGGGTTTTTTTTTTTAAGGTGCAGCAGGCGAGACTCGGTGAGCTGGATGCGCCGTGGGCTCCATTCTGAATCTTCAGCGTTCGGAATGGAGGCTGTTTGGCTCGCGGGAGGAAAATGGGGAGGGGGGATTTTCCTGCCTGCCATCCTTCCCTCTGTCTATTCTGAGCTTGAGGAATAGTTCGAATCCCGCAAACCAAAAAAGCCTTCTGCGAGCCTCCCAAAAAGAGGGTAAAAGCAAAGCTGGCCGCAGAACTTCCGGCTTCAGGGAAGCGGCCCAACAAACAGAAACGCTGCGCCCAGAAAGAGAAGAGCAAAAGCAGTATTTATGCTGCCCCAAGGGACCAGCGGGCTGTCACCGGACAGTTGCCACCCCCCACCTGCTCATCCCTCTGGGCTTATTTTCAGGGTAGAGGTAATTTTAGGACCACCCCGCAAAAATAAGGTAAAGGTTCCCCTCGCACATACGTGCTAGTTGTTCCCGACTCTAGGGGGCGGTGCTCATCTCCGTTTCAAAGCCGAAGAGCCAGCGCTGTCCGAAGACGTCTCCGTGGTCATGTGGCTGGCATGACTCAACGCCAAAGGCGCACGGAACGCTGTTCCCTTCCCACCACAGGTGGTCCCTATTTTTTTCTACTTGCATTTTTTAACCTGCTTTCGAACTGCTAAGTTGGCAGAAGCTGGGACGAGTCACGGGGGCTCGCCCCGTTACGCGGCAGCGCTAGGGATTCGAACTGCCGGCCTTCTGATTGTCAAGCTCAGCGTCTTAGCCGCTGAGCCACCGCGTCCCTAAAAAAAAAATTAGGGTTGGGCTTATTATCGGGGTGGGTTGTGTTTTCGGAGAAACACGGTATGTACATATCTCAGGAAGACGGTGCAGGACCCAATCCAAAATTTTATGTTGCCAAGGGAGACATTTATTAAGTGAGTTTCCCCCCCCCCCGCCCGGTTTACATCCTTTCTTGCCACCGTTGTTAAGCGAATCGCGCCGATTGTTAAACTAGACACGCGGTTGTTAAGTGAATCTGGCTTTCCCCGTTGACTTTGGCTTGTCGGAAGGTCGCCAAAGCAGATCACGTGACCCCCCCCCTTCTCCCCCCCCCCACTCGGGTCACCGCGACCACCATAAATACGAGTGAGTTGCCAAGCCTCTGCATTTTGGATCACGTGGCCATTGGGGTGCTACAACGGTCGTAAGTGTGAAAAAAATTAGACGTGGAATTCAGAATTTCTTAAAATTCAACCATCGATCCATCCATCCAGCCAACCATCCATCCATCCATCCATCTAGCTTTTTTTTGTTGTTTTCGTTTTTAAACGGATGCAGGAATTGCTCAGCTCATTCCAACTTCTGCTCTTTCAGGTCCTTCCTCTTCCACCTTTGGACCACCTCCTTGCTACTCGACCGCCTACTCCCGAGAAGGCAGGAGTTTTGCTTTAATCCCTGCTTCGGCATGTTGAGTGGGGGAAAAAAATAATAATAAAAAAAAAAGTCTTTGACCCCAAAATGTGGATCTTGTGCATGGAGTCGCGAGGGGTTAGTTAGTTTGCTGGGTCTTCCTGAAGGCTTGTCGGTTGCAAGCTTAAAAAAGAAACGGCGGTCGGCTTTGTAAACCTCGCATGAATTTGAGGGGGGGTCTTGTGGCATGATGGTCTTTGAGGGATGTGGAGAAATTTGGGGCTAGAGAAACGACGGAGAAGGCAACTGAGATTCAGCGATGAGCCCGTAAAAATTCAAAATTATATCCCGTGCGCTTAAATTGCTAGCCACGTGGGAGCAGCGAATTCTAAATGCCTCTAAAAGTTACTTACGAGCCTACGAAAGTTACTAGCAGCCCCGGTGGTAAGAAACGCAGCGTTGCAGGCTAATTCTGCTGAAACGCCGACCGCCAGCAGTTCGATTCTCACCGGCTCTCGAGGTTGGACAAGGCCTTCCATCCTTCTGACAGTCGGGTAAAATGTCTCGCTTGAACGACGTCCATTTCGGGCTCGGCTCCGTATTCCAAATTTCGACAACTCTCGTTCCGAAAATATATATATATATATATATATATATTTACACTCAAATTTAAAGCAGTTCCTTTCTCTAGCCCTCTTTCAAAATAATTGCTGTGTTGTGGTTTGGATGAGTAGAACCGCCGAGGAAGGGCCCTGTGGTGTTTTGAAGTGCTCTGAACTTCCTCTGTGCTTGTAAAATACTTAAGTGTGTGTGGACCAGTGTTGAAATCCAATTTTTTTTTTACTACCGGTTCTGTGGCCGTGGCTTGGTGGGCATGGTGTGGCTTGGTGGGCGTGGCAGGGGAAGGGTACTGCAAAATCTCCATTCCCACACCACTCCAGGGGAAGGATATTGCAAAATCTCCATTCCCACCCCACTCCTGGGGGAAGGATACTGCAAAATCTCCATTTCAACCCCACTCCAGGGGGAAGGATACTGCAAAATCTCCATTTCAACCCCACTCCAGGGGGAAGGATGCTGCATAATCCCCATTCCCTCCCCATTCCTGGGGGAAGGATATTGCAAAATCCCCATTCCCTCCCCACTCCTGGGGGAAGGATATTGCAAAATCCCCATTCCCTCCCCACTCATGGGGGAAGGATGTTGCAAAATCCCCATTCCCACCCCACTCCTGGGGGAAGGATATTGCAAAATCTCCATTTCCACCCCACTCTGGGGCCAGCCAGAGGTGGTATTTGCCGGTTCTCCAAACTATTCAAAATTTCCGCTGCCGGTTCTCCAAACTGCTCAAAATTTCTGCTGCCGGTTCTCCAGAACCTGTCAGAACCTGCTGGATTTCACCCCTTCTGTGGACTCTTTTCTTGGGAAAACCACGGTGACCCAGGTTTTTTTAATTTTTTTAACAAGAGCCCCTTCTATCGATCCTCAAGCGTGACCCTTTGCTGGCTTCTGCAGTTGCACCAACCGTTCCAGGACCCGCGAATGGAAATTCCAAACAGCTCCTTTTGACGTTCCCAACGGTTAGAAGTTCGTTGCGGTTGTGGCTTTGTAGCTGACAATTCTGTGCTTGGGTCTCTCCTTTAGTTTATGTCCCAGGGGAAAGGAGCCGGCAGCTATCCGTCCACCACCCCTCCAAAGCCCGGCAGCCAGCTGGACAGCATGCTTGGAAGCCTCCAGTCTGACCTGAACAAACTCGGAGTAGCAACGGTCGCCAAAGGCGTATGCGGAGCGTGCAAGAAACCAATTGCCGGACAGGTAAGCCTCAAGGAAAGAGCCTCAGCTCTCATTGTTGAGAACTAGTTTGGTGTTGTGGTGAAGAGGTTGGACTAGAAACCAGGAGTTCCGTGAATTCTAGTCCTGCCTTAGGCATGAAAGCTGGCTCGATAACTTTGGGACTATCGCCAGGAGATGGGTGAGTTCTACTTCCAGCTTAGGCGTGAAAGCCGGCTGGGTGACTTTGGGGTCAATTGCCAGGAGATGGTGAATTCTAGTTCCACCTTAGGCATGAAAGCCGGCTGGGTGACTTTGGGCCAAACACCAGGAGATGATGAATTCTAGTCCTGCCTTAGGCATGAAAGTCAGCTGGGTGACTTTGCGGTCAATTACCAGGAGATGGTGAATTCTAGTCCTGCCTTAGGCATGAAAGTCAGCTGGGTGACTTTGGGACTATTGCCAGGAGATGGGTGAGTTCTAGTTCCAGTTTAGGCATGAATGCCGGCTCGGTGACTTTGGGGTCAATTACCAGGAGATGGTGAATTCTAGTTCCACCTTAGGCGTGAAAGCCGGCTGGGTGACTTTGGGCCAAACACCAGGAGATGATGAATTCTAGTCCTGCCTTAGGCATGAAAGTCAGCTGGGTGACTTTGGGGTCAATTACCAGGAGATGGTGAATTCTAGTTCCACCTTAGGCATGAAAGCCGGCTGGGTGACTTTGGGCCAAACACCAGGAGATGATGAATTCTAGTCCTGCCTTAGGCATGAAAGTCAGCTGGGTGACTTTGGGGTCAATTACCAGGAGATGGTGAATTCTAGTTCCACCTTAGGCATGAAAGCCCCCTGGCTGACTGGGTCAGTCACCAGGAGATGGTGAGTTCTAGTCCTGCCTTAGGCATGAAAGCCGACTGGGTGACTTTGGGCCAATCACCCAGGAGATGGTGACTTCTAGTCCCACCTTCAACATGACAACTACCTGAGTGGCTTTGAGCTCTCTCAGCCCAAGCCCCTCCCCACAACCCCATGGCGCCATTGTTGTGAAAATAGAACGGTGGAAGGATTATGTGCGCCACCTTGTGGCGAGAGGCAAGTAAACACAAACGTTAAAAAGATCAGAGAGGGCTATTAAAACCATGCAGATAAATGCAGTGGCCCTATTGGAAGAACCTAGAGAAAACTCTATGTCCTAGCAAAGGGGTCCTAGCATGAGCCCCTCCAAAGTTTCTCCCTGGCCCTTGAAGGACATTTCTTTTTGGGATGATATAGACCAGGGCTCTGCAAACTTGGCTCTTTTTTTTTTTATTTGCATTTATATCCCGCCCTTCTCCGAAGACTCAGGGCGGCTTACACTGTGTCAAGCAATAGTCTTCATCCATTTGTATATTATATACAAAGTCAACTTTTTATTGCCCCCAACAATCTGGGTCCTCATTTTACCGACCTTATAAAGGATGGAAGGCTGAGTCAACCTTGGGCCTGGTGGGACTTGAACCTGCAGTAATTGCAAGCAGCTGTGATTAATAACAGTCTTTTTTTTTTTTAATTTGCATTTATATTCCGCCCTTCTCCGAAAACTCAGGGCGGCTTACACTGTGTGAAGCAATAGTCTTCATCCATTTGTATATTATATACAAAGTCAACTTATTGCCCCCAACAATCTGGGTCCTCATTTTACCTACCTTATAAAGGATGGAAGGCTGAGTCAACCTTGGGCCTGGTGGGACTTGAACCTGCAGTAATTGCAAGCAGCTGTGATTAATAACAGTCTTTTTTTTTTTAAATTTGCATTTATATTCCGCCCTTCTCCGAAGACTCAGGGCGGCTTACACTGTGTGAAGCAATAATCTTCATCCATTTGTATATTATATACAAAGTCAACTTATTGCCCCCAACAATTTGGCTCCTCATTTTACCTACCTTATAAACTAGGATGGAAGGCTGAGTCAACCTTGGGCCTGGTGGGATTTGAACCTGCAGTAATTGCAAGCAGCTGCTGTTAATAACAGACTGTCTTAGCAGTCTGAGCCACCAGAGGCCCCTTTTAAGACTTGTGGACTTCAACTCCCAGAGTTCCTCAGCCAGCAAGTCTTGAAAGAGCCAAGTTTGCAGACCCTTGATATAGACAATTCATAATTTTCCTCCCGATCCAATGCCAGGTGCTATTCCCATTTCTTGGGTTTTTTTTTTTTCTTTGAAGACATTGCGCTTCTCCTGCCGCGAAGCTTCTTCCGTTCTCAGTTCAGGATTCTTCCAGTGAGAACGGAAGAAGCTTCTCGGGAGGAGAAGCGAAACGTCTTCAGAAGAAAAAAAACCAAGGAAGTCCAGCTGCCTCTCGAAAAAGCACCTTTGGGAACCAACCGTGACCTGGATGACGGGAGAAGCTTCATAGACCAGTGGTCACCAACTGGTGGTCCGTGAGAAAATGTTGGTGGTCCACAGAAAAATTATTTGCATTTTTTTTATATTGCGCAAAATTGGGGGTGCTCAAACTATGGTCCCCGGGCCAGATACGTGCAATGAACGTTTGTGTTGCGGCAGAGAGTCTCTCCCTTCGGGGTCTTTTTGTGGGGGTCGGAGGGGGGCAGAAATTCCGTCTTGGGGTCTGCTTTGGCCTCCAGGTGTGGGGCTTTGGGCGAAGGCTGGAGGGAAGAGCCGCTGGTGGCGAAGAGCCGGAGGGCCTCGTTCCAGTGGGACTGCATCATGGCCTGGAACTGGCTGACCATCTCAGCTCATTGAGCCTCCAGGCGCCGGTACCTGGCCTTGCATTCCCGCAGGTCTTCCTTCTGCTTGGAATGTCTATGCTCCTAGTCCTCAGTGAGGTGCTTCTCCTGAACCTCCTTCTCGGTCAGATCCAATTTGAACTGAGCTGTCTTTCTCGTGGTGTCTGCTTAGCTCTAACAACTGCTTCCTGTTGGGGCCCTAAGGAACCCGGGCGAGGAGGCGAGGAAGGGCTGGCAGGGGAGGGGTGAGTAGAGGCCGACAAGATACCCCTGGATGTGAGTGACATCGAGTTGGCCCAACCATGCCCACCCAGTCCCATGCCCACCTAGCCACTCCCACCCAGCTGGTCATTAGGCAAATCCTATTAGTGGTCTGTGGGATTTAAAATTATGAATTTAGTGGTCCCTGAGGTCCGAAAGGTTGGGGACCCCTGTCCTAGACATTTCTAAGAAAGTGTCTTCTTCTTGGCACTGAGCTCTGCCCGATATCGGTTGTCCTACGAGATGCCTTCAGCCGGAAGGTGGAACAAATTCCTGGAGTCAGGATTGTCGTCGTCTTCTTCTTCTCCTTCTCCTTCTCCTCCTCCTTCTCCTCTTCCTCCTCCTCCTTCTTCTCCTCCCACCCTAGGTGGTCACAGCCATGGGGAAGACATGGCACCCCGAGCATTTCGTTTGCACCCACTGCCAGGAGGAGATCGGCTCTAGGAACTTCTTTGAGCGCGACAGCCAGCCTTACTGCGAGAGGGATTATCACAACCTCTTTTCGCCTCGCTGTTACTACTGCAACGGTCCCATCCTGGATGTAAGTCCCTGAGATGTGATGTCTTACTATGAATTCGTTCCACCCCCCCCCCCTCTAATCTGTTTCCTCTAGAGCAGTGACGGCTAACCTTTTTCTTGTCGAGTGCTGAAAGCGTGCGCGCGCACATGCCGGCACCCATAATGCAATGCGCTCCCCCCTGCGCATGCACGCGCTACCCCACCACGCTCCCCTTGCATACTCAAATAAATAAAATAAATGCAATTTGTAGATGAAGACGACGACGAAGCTACCAACGTTGTTTTCCGGCAAAGCCCAAATGCCGTTGCTGGTCTTTTAAGCCTTATGGGAGGAGCCAATCATCTCTTGGCCCTATTCCCGAGTTGTCTTCTTTGCTTGAGCTGCTCTTGCCTTCTGGCAGCTCTTCTCATGCGTGCATTAGGAACAGGCTCCTCCTGTTCCTCTGCCTCACTAATGTCAGCCTCTGGAGGCTCCAGAGTCCGCACCTCACTCCCCGATGGCCCTGGCCCCACCTCAACCACATCGTTGTCCGACTCCGTTGCCAGCTCTGCAGGTTGCTGGCAGACCACAACATTTTGTGGCTCTTTTGAGTGTTTAAGGTTGCCGACCCCTGGCTTAAAGGCTGCATGAGTCATGTAACAGCAGTGGGGAAAAAAAGTCAAAATCCGTTGCAACGGTTCGCTTGGCAGCCTCCTCGCTCAGCGGTGGAAGTTCCGTTCCCAATTTGCGTAAGTCGTAAGTTGAGGATTGGCTGAAATCCCTCACTGTCGACCAGGCTGGCCGAGTCAATCCTATAAAGTGGAATTCCACAATCCCTGACTAAGTGACCAGGTTGGGTGGTGAACGATGGGCTTATTCATCGGTTGTGCGGTTTTTCCTTCGCAGAAAGTGGTGACGGCTTTGGACAGGACATGGCACCCCGAGCATTTCTTCTGCGCGCAGTGCGGAGCCTTCTTTGGCCCTGAAGGTATGCATCCCGGAAGATGGTCTTCCGACCACATGTGTACAGTGATATTCAATTACATTGCACGCGTGTTGTGCGTTGACAATAAAGGTTTGCTTTCTCTCTTTCTTTTTTTTTTTGACGTTTCTGCACAGAGCTTAGAGCCAAATGTGCAACGAAAATTGAATGTTGGATCTTAGGACTTGATGCACCAATTCCGTGAGGGGTCCTGGGTGCTCTCTGAGCATGCAAGGCCAGAGAGCACCAAGGACCACACAGCCCTCCTCCTCCTCTTCCCCCTCCCTCCTCCTCCTCTCTTCCCCACTCCCTTCTAGCATTGATGATGTTACCTAGCTGGGTCATGAAACGTCTCAAAGAAAACCACCAAGCTCAGGGAGCACCAAGGACCCCACAGTCCTCCTCCTCCTCCTCTCTCTCCTCCTCCTCCTCCCCACCAACCTCATTACCTTCTAGCACTGATGATGTTACCTAGTTGGGTCATGAAACGTCTGCGAAAAAACCCAGCAAGCTCAGAAAACCAGCAAGTTCGAAGAGCAACAAGGACCTGTCCGGTCAACCCTGAGCTGCAAATATCCTCCTGTATTAACACCAGTTCTGATATTTGATCTCTGTTTAGAAGATAGATTAAGAGGGTTTGAAGAGAAGAAAAGAGGAGGAGGAGGACTGTGGGATCTTTGGTGCTCCCTGGAGCTTGGTTGTTTTCCTGAAGACGTTTCATTACCCAGCTAGGTAACATCATCAGTGCTGGAAGGGAGTGGGGTTTGCGGCAGAGGTGGGGGCTTCAGCAGGTTCTGACCAGTTCTGGAGAACCGGTAGCGGCAATTTTGAGCAGTTCGGAGAACCGGTAGTAAAAATTCTGACTTTCTCCCCCCCCCGCACCTTCCCATCTATTCTCTGCCTCCTGAGTCCCAGCTGATGGGGAGGAAATGGGGATTTTGCAGTAACCTTCCCCTGCCACGCCCACCAAGCCACGCCCACAGAACCAGTAGTAAAAAAAATTGAAACCCACCACTGGTTTGCAGGGGGGAGGAGGAGGAAGAAGAGGAGGAGGAGGAAGTGGAGAAGGAGGAGGATTGTGGGTCCATGGTATTCTCTGAGCTTGGTTGTTTCTTTGCAAACATTTCATTACCCAGCTAGATAACATCATCAGTCGTAGTTTGCTTGCAGTTTATATTCTGATGGCTTTCCCTGTCTGTTTTGCTGCTGGTTGCTTGGGTTGGTCTGTTTAATGTTTACTGTTCGCTTGTTTGCAGCTCCTTAAAACCTGGGACTGTTTATTTATTGATCGTTGGTCCGATGTTGTTATATTAAATTAGACGACATGCGATATATTATTCTGCTCTTTAAATCGATTAACCGGGTTTCTCGTCCGTTCGGTTCCTAGGCTTCCACGAGAAGGACGGCAAAGCCTATTGCCGCAAAGATTACTTCGATATGTTCGCGCCCAAATGTGGCGGCTGCTCCCGGGCCATCTTGGAAAACTATATCTCGGCCTTGAACACCCTCTGGCACCCCGAGTGTTTCGTCTGCCGGGTAAGGGACCCCGTGATTCCTTCCTTTTTCCATTGTAACATTTCCAACTTTTTTGAAGAAAGCGATTTCTCCAGTTTTAACAGCGGAGAGAGTAAAGTTAATACCTCGGCAGTCCCCGACTTTGTTTAGTGACCGTTTTTTTAAAAAAAACTTTTTTAAAGCATTTTTTTTTTTACTACCGGTTCTGGCGAATAGGTAGTAAAAAAAAATGCTTTTAAAAAGTTTTTTAAAAAAAGGTTTTGACAATCAGCTGTTGACAATCAGCTGTGCCCTGAGATCCTGGGGGGGGGAAAGTTTTTTTTTAACTTTTTAAAGCATTTTTTTTACTACCTATGGCCGGAACTGGTATTTTTGTGTAAAAAGTGTGATAGTTTGTTTTTTTAAAAAAAACTTTTTTATTTTATAGACAACCATACATTTAAAACATCAGCAATTCCTTCCGTGTGACGTCTCGGTGTTTTCTTCCTGGCTCCATCATGTTGTTGTTAAACAATTACCATTTTTTCCGCAAATACATGATTATCATTTTCTTACATAATTATCCATTGCTTATCTGTACCTTTCTTCTAACCCCGGGGTCTCCAACCTTGGCAACTTTAAGCCTGGTGGACTTCAACTCCCAGAATTCCCCAGCCAGCAAAGCTTCCCTCCCCTTCCTCCCTCTCTTCTCTTCTTCCTTCCTTCCTTCCTCCCTCTCTTCTCTTCTTCCTTCCCTCCCTCCCTCTCTTCTCTTTCTCCTTCCTCCCTCCCTCCTTCCTTCCTTCCCTCCCTCCCTCCCTCTTCCCTTCCTTCCTTCCCTCCCTCTTCCCTTCCCTCCCTCCCTTCCCCCTCCCTTCCCTCCTCCCTCCTCTTCCTTCCTTCCTTCCTCTTCCTTCCTCCTTCCCTTCCTTCCCTCCCTCCCTCTCTCCCCTCCCTCCCTCCCCCTCCTCTTTCTCCTTCCTTCCTTCCTTCCTTCCTTCCTTCCTTCCTTCCTTCCTTTTTTCCTTCCCTCCCTCTTCCCTTCCCTCCCTCCTTCCCTTCTTTCCTTCCCTCCCTCTTCCCTTCCCTCCCTCCTTCCCTTCTTTCCTTTCCTCCTTTCCTCCCTCCCTCTCTTCTCTCAGCAAAGCTGGCTGGGGAATTCTGGGAGTTGAAGTCCACTGGGCTTAAAGTTGCCAAGGTTGGAGACCCCTGCTCTAACCAATGGTAAAATTTATCCCATATCTTAAAATATTCTGAATACACTCATTTTTTAATCATCAAAGTGAATCCGTTCATTTCTGGGATCGTTTGTTTTTGAGCTCTCTGTGACTCTGTGACGTTCCTGCTTGCTCAGCGGCCATTTTGTGTGAAGCCCAGCTGCTTTTGCATTGCGTGCAAGTCAGTGGTGTAGCTTTTGTGTTATTTTTGTCTAATGCGTGATAGTTGGTTTTCCCGGTCACATGACCACCAAGCCACGCCCACCTGGTCACATGTCAGCCAAGCCACGCCCACTGAATTTCACCACTGAAATTGTACTCATCGTCTCCCTTGCCAGGAATGCTTCACTCCGTTCGTCAACGGCAGCTTCTTCGAACACGACGGGCAGCCCTACTGCGAAGTGCATTACCACGAACGCCGCGGCTCGCTCTGCTCCGGATGCCAGAAGCCCATCACGGGCCGCTGCATCACCGCCATGGCTAAGAAATTTCACCCGGAACACTTTGTCTGCGCCTTCTGTCTCAAGCAACTCAACAAGGGGACCTTCAAAGAGCAGAACGACAAGCCGTACTGCCAGAACTGCTTCCTGAAACTCTTCTGCTGAGGGTCCTCTCGCCATCCGTGGCGTCTCCTGCCAGGAAACCCTTTGCCTTGTTTTGCGGCGGGTCGTCCCACCTCCAGCAACTTGAGCGGGTTGATGTAGGAGATGAGGAAGAAGAGGAATTGTGTGTATGTGTGTGTGTGTGTGTGAATGAGATGCTCGCGGCTGCTCTGGGAAGGTGGATGATCATCCAAAGAGAAGAGGCACCAAGGGACTTATGGAGGTTGGATCTACTCCAACTTCTCCTCCCTTGGAGAAGAGAGGGAACCATACTTCCCGGGATTCTGAGCCAGCTTCGCTTTTGGGATTTGGGGAGCTCTGGTGCCATGACGTAGGGATGCTAAGATGCCAAGGTTTTTTTAGAAGACGTCCAAGCCTGAAGAGATATTTGAGTAGGAAGATGGGTCTTCATGAACATCTGAGAGCCATGAAGGACCGTTGAGTGGGTTTGGTGGACAGGGGGTGTTAGGAGACAAACCGGGTGAGGAAAAAAGAACAAAAGTTTTCCCAAAGAGAAGTGGAATCTCCAAACTTGGTAATGTGTTAAGACGTGTGGACTTTTAAATTCCCAGAATTGTTGCGGCCTGCTAGCGGCCAGCAGAGGTGGTAGCAGATTTGGACAGTGAGGAGGTTGGGGAGGAACGTGGTCCAGTCCTGGAGTCTGGGGAAGGCTCGGACGAAGGCTTTGAGTCAGAGGCAGAGAGGGGGCCAAGGCCATCTGGTAGTTCTTGGCTGCCTCCGGAGCCGGACATCAGCAAGGCAGAAGAACAGCAGGAGCCTGTTCCCAGTGTGTGCATGCGCAGAGCTGCCAGGAGACAGGAACAATTAAGAAAACAGGGTCAACTTGGGAGTAAGGCTTGGAGATGTTTGGCCCCTCCCATAAGACATAAAAGAGAAGCGAATGGAATGTGAGCTTTTGGAGGAAGCAATTAGTTCATCTGGTCGGTAAAAGCTCTGGAAAAGTTCTGTTTGACTCTGTGCTAAGTTTGGCCTTGCCCTGCCTTGGCTATTAGTTCTCTGACAGCATTCCAAGGGAGATAAGGTGTGTGTTTGTAGACCCTCCCCTAATAGACTGTTGGAGAAGCCTTTCCGACTGGGAAGGACAATAATTCACAGCCATTTGAATTAAAGAGGTTTGCCGGGACTAAGTTTGTGCTCTTTACTTTCTAAGAAAGCCTAGGTCAGAACAGTAATTCTCCCACCAACCATAGGGAATTCTGGGAGTTTGAAGTCCACAAATCTTAAAAGTTGCCAGGTTTGGAGTCCCCTTGAGAGAGAGAGAGAGGATGAAACCGCAGAGTTTCTCCGTTGGGTTGCAAATTTCCAGATGGAGAGAGGGCTGTCCGAAGCTTTTAGACAAGGGTCTGACCTACAGGTAGTCCTCGAGTTACAACCGTTTGTTTAGCCACCGTCCAAAGTTACCACTGCGCGGTTTTAAAAGAAGCCGATCTTCACAGTGAACCACCCTTGCACATTCTCGCCATCATGGACGCAAATTGTGGGCGCTTGGCATCTGGCGCGTATAGGTAGTTCTCGACTTACAACAGTTCATTTAGGGACCGTTCAAAGTTATAACAGTGCTGAAAGTCACCTACGACCATTTTTCACACTTAACGCCCATGTGCAGCGTTCCCAATTTGGGCGCATGGCAACTGATTAACACTTATGACGTGCCAGGGTCATATGATCCCACTTTGCGACCGCCTGATAAGCAAGAGTCCACGGGGCAGTCGAATTCACTTAACAACCATGTTAAGCGCAGCAATTCCCTTAACAACTGTGGCAAGGAAAGTCATAAAATGAAGCAAAAATTCACTTCCCCAATGTCTCACTTAGCCACAGAAATATTGGGCTCAATTGCGGTCGTAAGTCGAGGACTACCTGTACTTAAAATGGTTGCAGCTTCCCGGGGTCATCTGAACGCCTCTTGCAACCTTCCCAGCCGGTTTCCAGGAAGCAAACTCAAAAGGGGGAAGCCGGATTGACTTAACAACCGAGCGATTCACTTAACAACCGAGTGATTCACTTAACAACCGAGTGATTCACTTAACAACCAGGTGCAAAATGGTTGTAAAATTGGCTGCCTTGCTGGAGCAATAGAAATCCTGATCTTGATTCTCGTCGTAAGTCGAGGAGTTCTAGTTATATTTCGTGGTTCCACCCGAAAGACTTGAGACGTGTAAAAAAAACCCACGAATTTTGACTTTTTTGATTCTTCTCCAGCCCGTCTCTCGTGCCTGTGTAAGATTCTCCCCAGACACGACCTTCTGAGCAATAATTTCAACACTTTTTATAACGATTTCATAAAACTTTTGGTGTTCTGCTGGCGCCTTTTCCCTTCCTTCTGGGCTATTTTTTGATTGTGAGAAAACACAAACCTTTTTGCTATTTCAGCCGAATGCTGTGTGTTTGGGTGAGGAATATGGTGTGGGGTTTTTGTTTTTTTTTAACACTGGGTCTTGAATGCATAACAAAACAAGAAGCTTTTTAAATCTCTTATATGGAAATTTTAGTTTTATGAACAATTTTTCGACGGATGCTTTTTTATAAGTATCTGGGGTTTTTTTTTCCCCCCGGGCAGGACCCTCCTAATTGTTGGTTCCTGTCTTTATGAGCCTTGACGCTTTCTTAAAACCAACTATTAATTATATATAAATATATATATAAATATATATAAATCCTTTTTTTTTTAAACCGGGGTGGGGTGTCGGAGAAGTGGAGGAATCTGTTAGGAGTGTGTGTATATTTTCTTTTTCTTTTTTTCTTCTCTTTTTTTTTGCTTATTAAGTAGCTTCGTACGGATCAGGGTTCAACTGGAATGGATTTTGTAAAAAAAAAATTAAGCCAAGACGAGAGAAAGACGCGTTCGTCTTGCTTCCTCCTGGATTTTCAAAACAGCCTTAAGTCGCTTCAAAAATTTTAGCAAGGGGTTCTCTGCCCGATTGCTGGGTGGGCGTGGCCATGGTCTAGTCAGGCTCCTGCACCACGGCTGGCGGGGTGTTTGGCGTTTTTGCCCTCCCCGGACACTGGAGGCTTTCCTCAAACGTCCGGGAGGGCCAAAACGGCCTCCCCAGGCTCTGGAAGTCAGAAACGGGCCCGTTTCGGCCTTCCTGAACTTCTGCTAGGCCTGTTTTTTGTCCTCCGCGAGACTCCGCATGTGCCCTGAACTTAACCTGCATACAAAACAGGCTGCGTGGAGACTCCTGGGAGGGGCAGGGTGGGGCCAGCCGGGAGTGGGATTTGCGGGTTCTCCAAACTGCACAGAATCTTAGCTAGAGGTTCTTGCGAACCCCCAGCAGCTCCACCCCTGCCTTACGTTCACTGAAAAAGCACACGTATTAAGATATTCGCCTTTACGTTCTGATGTCTATTTCAAATGTTGCTGTTGGGGTGTGGTTCGCCACGTAGATTTTTACCCTTTGACGGATAGAAATTTTCATTTCTTTTGCACCACTGGTTCGGGGTCCTTGATGATAGAGACAAGCTAGGAGGACGGGGGGGGTGTCTCTTGGGGGGGATCTTCTTTTAGGATCAAACTGGGGATATCCTCCCCCATCTTCTGTGGAAATCGGTTGCTGCTGGGGAAAAAATGTCCTGCGCTGTGCCGTGCAGCGGAGTCTTCCATGCATTTTTGCACGGAGTCTCCGATAATTTCTTTTTTAAGGGAGAGAGGTTTTTTCAAAGCCTGAGAGGCGGTTGGTGGTTAAGACATTGGGTTTCTCAGCTGGAAAACCAGCAGCCCGGGGTTCGAGACCCGAGCGCCGCGCGACGGGGTGAGCTCCCGTCCTCGCCTCAGCTCCTGTCCACCTAGCAGTTCGAAAGCACGCGAGTGCGAGTAGATCAATAGGTACCACTTCGGTGGGAAGGGAACAGTGCTCCGTGACGTCATGCTGGCCGCACGACGGCGGAATTGTCTTTGGACAGCGCTGGCTTCAACAGCCTTGAAACGGGGATGAGTCGGCAACGAATAGTGGAATAAAATCTGTAGGGATTCTATTACCGTTCCTTTCCTTTTATTTTTATTTTGCTTCCAAAGCCTGAATTTGGGCTGAAGGTTCTTTCAAAATCCCGGCTGTTTTGTTTTGCTTTCAACATGAGAATGGTTTGATCTATTAGGAATTTAAAAAATGTGCCTTTTCCCTCGTTTTCTGTGCTTTTTAAAGAACATTTCCCATCTTTTGGGGTGGATCCTATGCTACTGTAGCTTTGGCAATATAGGCAGTTTTTAAAAAAAAATTTTTTTCCTGTGCTTCACTCCTTTTAAAAACAACAACAACCATAACTCTTAAGTGCCTCAAAATGAAGTGGGTCTTGGTGAAAACTTCAGCTGTTGTGCTCAGGAAGAGAAGGGGAGGTTTTCCTGTGGAATTATATTTCTCTCCCCCCCCCTCTCCATTTTCTGTATTCCTTTTTTTGCAATGTGTTGTTCCCCCTCTTCTTAATAGTCCCTGTGATGATGCTAAATAAAAGATTTGAAGACAGACTTGGGTGTCGTTTATTTATTTATTTATTTGCATTTATATCCCGCCCTTCTCCGAAGACTCAGGGCGGCTTACATTATGTCAAGCAATAGTCTTCATCCATTTGTACATTATATACAAAGTCAACTTATTGCCCCCAACAATCTGGGTCCTCATTTTACCTACCTTATAAAGGATGGAAGGCTGAGTCAACCTTGGGCCTGGTGGGACTTGAACCTGCAGTAATTGCAAGCAGCTGTGTTAATAACAGACTGTCTTACCAGTCTGAGCCACAGAGGCCCTTTGTGGCTTAGACTGTGCTTGTGTCTGTGTGTGGGGATGAACATGGAACACACAAATGAGGTGGGGGGGCAGAGCAGAGATGAAATCCAAATTTTTTTACTACCGGTTCTGTGGGCATGGCTTGGTGGGCGTGGTGTGGCTTGGTGGGCGTGGCAGGGGAAGGATACTGCAAAATCCCCATTCCCACCCCACTCCGGGGGAAGGATACTGCAAAATCCCCATTCCCACCCCACTCCTGAGGGAAGGATCCTGCAAAATCCCCATTCCCACCCCACTCCAGCGGAAGGATCCTGCAAAATCCCCATTCTCACCCCACTCCTGGGGGAAGGATCCTGCAAAATCCCCATTCCCACCCCACTCCTGGGGGAAGGATCCTGCAAAAACCCCATTCCCACCCCACTCCAGCGGAAGGATACTGCAAAATTCCCATTCTCACCCCACTCCTGGGGGGAGGATACTGCAAAATCCCCATTCCCACCCCACTCCTGGGGGAAGGATCCTGCAAAATTCCCATTCTCACCCCACTCCTGGGGGAAGGATACTGCAAAATCCCCATTCCCTCCCCACTTCTGGGGAAGGATACTACAAAATCCCCATTCCCAACCCACTCCAGCGGAAGGATACTACAAAATCCCCATTCCCACCCCACTCGGGAAGGATACTGCAAAATCCCCATTCCCACCCGACTCCAGGGGAAGGATACTGCAAAATCCTTGTGTTTCCAATCACACTTGGCCAATAAAAATTCTATTCTATTCCATTCTTTATCTATTAAAAGTTATTCGCATGCCAAATTCTTGCTCCCACTCTTCTATGGGGGTTAGCCAAAAAAAAAAAAAAAAGCAGCTTTTCCAACTAAAACAAAACTTTTCCAAGTTGCTAAACTCCAGATCAGCTGTAGGAGAGCTATAATAAAAGGGGAAAAAAGGAAATTTCATTTTCATATTGTCCGATTCGCCTGCATGGAAAGTGACAGCAAAAGTTATTCTAAACTTCCAAGCCGTTTAAAAAAAAATAAAAAATCGCGAGAACCCTTCCTTTGAGTGACCGTCCCAACCAGCCTATCAAACCCGAGGGGTGGACCCTTAAACCTCGCGCCTCCTCTTTCCTGTCTGTCTCCTTATCTTCTTTCAGGGCTCGGCCAATCCGCGGAGAGAAAAGGCGGGGGCCCTCCAGAGGACGCTCCGCTGATTGGTCGCCGCGTGCTGGGTATAAAAGGCAGCGGCAGCACGCGCGCCACTCCTTTTCTTCTCGTGGCCTCGTGAGGTAAGGTCGGCGCTGCGAGGCCACGCGAGCGGCTGGCTTGCTTTGCGGCCTACCTCGGCCGGGCCTGATTTTTTCCTCTTTCTTTCTCCAGAGAACGCCGCTGTCTTTAAACCGCCGCCCCGCCGCGCGATCCTTGGGACACCGCGATGCCCAGGGAAGACCGAGCCACGTGGAAGTCCAACTACTTCCTCAAGATCATCGTAAGTTTCCGGGGGGGGGGGCGGCGCTCCTGAGCATGTGCAGAGCGCCTGGCTGGGGAAGGGGCAACTTTCGTCTGTGTCCCTCTTGTTATTTCCTTGTTACGATCGGCCAAGGAGGAAAACAAAGAGAAAAAGACTGTTTTGTAGCTCAGAGTTAAAAAAAAAAGGAATTTTATTCCAATTTCACTTTAAATCGTATTTTATTCCAGTTTCATTTTAATTTGTAATTATTATTATTGTTATTATTATTATTTACTTCATTAAAATTGAAGCTCAGTTAACTGAACATTCAAAAATGCATTACAAATACCATTGACTGGTGCTGATGGTTGATGCGGGTTGCTGCCAGATTATTATTATTATTATTATTATTATTATTATTATTATTATTATTATTATTATTATTATTACTGTTGTTACTGTTGTTACTATTATTATTATTTACTTCATTAAAAATGAAGCTCAGTCAACTGAACATTCAAAAAGACATCACAAGTACCATTGACTGGTGCTGATGGTTGATACGGGTTGCTGCCAGCGTTAATAATAATATTAATTATTAATATTATTATGTATTAATTATTATTACTTATTATTAGTAACGATTTGTTTCTGAAACTCCCAGTAATATCAACAATGATACATTATGGATCATCTATAAGGCCATATCGGATGTAAAGGACAAAATACAGAATTGTATTGTCACCTTACGTTAGAAAAGAGTAAAAAAAAAATTGAATACAAGAAAATGCAAATTGTATTTTTGTGAGGCATCCCCACAAAATTTCCCCCTTTTTCCTGATCTGTAATAACGCCATTACACCTTTCTCCCTCCAAGAATAAAACAGATTGAAGGGATTTGAGTACGTCAATTCCCTTTGAAAGTTTTGCCTACATGTTTGAATAACGACAAGCAAAAATCTTCGTTTTATTCCTTCAGCAACTCCTGGATGATTATCCCAAATGTTTCATTGTGGGAGCGGACAATGTCGGCTCCAAGCAGATGCAGCAAATCCGGATGTCCCTGCGTGGGAAGGCCGTGGTCCTCATGGGGAAGAATACCATGATGCGGAAGGCCATCCGAGGCCATCTGGAAAACAACCCTGCTCTGGAAAAGTGAGTCCTCCAAAGCTCTCAAGGGGTTCTAGAACAGTAGTTCTCCACCTTTCCTTCAGGTAGCTCCTTAGATAGAATCTTAGCTTAAGATCAGGTGAAGTATTCGTACCACTTTATGAAACCGTAGTAAGGCCACATCTGGAATAGGACCCTGGTGTGGCTCAGGCTGTAAGAAGCCTGTTATTAAAAAACACAGCTGCCTGCAATTACTGCAGGTTCTAGTCGCACCAGGTCCAAGGTTGACTCAGCCTTCCATCCTTTATAAGGTAGGTAAAATGAGGACCCAGATTGTTGGGGGGCAATGAGTTGACTTTGTAAATATACAAATAGAATGAGACTATTGCCTTACACACTGTAAGCCGCCCTGAGTCTTCGGAGAAGGGCGGGATATAAATGTAAATAAATAAAAAAAAAATAGTGCAACCAATTTTGGTCACCGTACTACAAAACAGAGGTTGAGACTTTGGAAAAAGTTCAGAAAAGAGCAACCAAGATGATCAAAGGCCTGGAGATTAAAATATATGAAGAACGGTTTGCAGGAACTGGGTAGGGCTAGTCTAGAGAAAAGAAGGACTAGAGATGACATGATAGCAGCGTTCTAGTATTTTGAGGGGCTGCCACAAAGAAGAGGGAGGGGTCAGTTTATTTTCCAAAGTACTTAAAGTCAAGACAAGAAGCAACAGATGGGAACTGATCAAGGAGAGAGGCAACCTGAAATTAAGGAGAAACTTCCTAACAGTGAGGACAATTAACCAATGGAACAGCTTGCCACCAGATGTGGTTGGTTGTTCATCACTGGAGGTTTTTAAGAAGAGACTGGATAGCCAATTGTCTGAAATGGTATAGGTTCTCCTGCTTGAGCAGGGGGCTGGACTAGAAGACCTCCGGGGTCCCTTCCAGCTTTATTCGCCACGGACCCCTTTTAAATACCTTCAGGGACCAGGAAAGACTTAAACTCAAGATTTAAAGCACTAAACTGCATCCTCCTCCTGGTGTGTGTGTCTCTGTGTGTGGAGGATTACAGGTAGAGAACCACTGTTTTAGAGGAATTCTTCCTTGTGTCAAACAGAATAAGACTTGGTTGTGGATATCCACAACCCTATCAACTCTTAGCTTTCATTTTCTAAAATAAACACAGCAAGCCAGTCCTTACTCCGGGGGCGGGGGGGAGTTTAACAAACAAGCTGCCAGGCTAGAAACCAGGAGATTTGATTCTAGTCCACCCTAGGCATTAAAAACCGGCTGGGTGACTTTTGAGGAAGGAAGTATTAGGTATGTTTGTGGGGTGTTTATTTTTTAAAAAACAATCTTCATTAATTTTCTGCTCACAAAGCAGTTTTGGTTCAGACATAAACTGAGTCTCTTGAGTTTCAGTTCTATGAAACATGGCCAACCCACACCTTTTCAGTATTGACTTTACCTGAATGAATCATGACAGCTTTGTTGCAGAACGAGAATTTAGCAACAGATCTGCCTTCCTTTAGACTCTGGTCCTCTATCCGAGTGAGGTTTGCCTTGCTGAGCTAGTTAAAACCCGTCCAAAATTAGCTTTCTCTGTTCCGCAAGCCGTTAGCGCACATTATTCTTTTTTTAAAAAAGTTGCTTGGTTGGAATGATGCCAAATTAAAGCTGGCTGTGTTTTTAGGCTGCTGCCTCACATCCGTGGGAACGTGGGCTTCGTGTTCACTAAGGAGGATCTGACCGAAATCAGGGATATGCTGTTGGCCAACAAGGTAAGTGGAAGCTGGGTATAGAAATGGTTCAAGCTGTCAGGTTTCCAAGTAACTACACTCTGAGGCTTGAAGTTCCTCAAAGTTCCATTTTATTAGAGATGTCATATTGGCACGTCTGAGAAACCCCAAATCTGAAAGCTTCCAGGTTTTCCCCGCCCAAAGAAAAGTCCAGGTCCCTGCCCTGAACCCACATGTCCATCACATGGTCCGATCAAAACACTGTCCCTACTGGAGATGCCTCCCAGTTACACCCAGGTGCAGGGCAAGATGTCCTTGACTCTCTGAGAAAGGAATGTTATTTTGACTACGTATCTCCCCTGCTCCATACAATCCTTCCTCCAAGTTTCCCATAGTAGTAAATGTGGCAGGCCTGAAGTCCAATGAAAAAGATGGCTTCTAGGCCTGACACAGGCTTTCCTTGGTGTAGCTGAGCTGAGGATGAATATTTGCAGATTCTATTCTCTCTCTCTCTCTCTCTCTCTCTCTCTCTCTCTCTCTCTCTAGGTGCCAGCTGCTGCCCGGGCTGGAGCGATTGCCCCCTGTGATGTCCTTGTGCCAGCTCAAAACACCGGCCTGGGTCCTGAAAAGACCTCCTTTTTCCAAGCTTTGGGCATCACCACCAAAATCTCCAGAGGCACCATTGAAATCTTGGTGAGTCCTGAGTTAAGAGCCCCTTGCCACACGTTAGCTTGTGCGATGGGTTACAATTCAACAATTTTATTTCGTGGCAAGCTGGCCAATTCTTGTCAGTCACATTTCATTCCGTCCCTCCTTTTGCATCCTTCCCTTAATGATTCTTCTATTTCACCGTTTCTTCGATATGAACTTGTCCAGCATTGAGTTGGCTGTGGCCAATTGGCTGTGAACGAGTTGTCCTAGACCAGGGGTTAGCAACCTGTGGCTCTGGAGCTGCATGTGGCTCTTTCATCCCTCTGCTGTGGCTTTTCATTAACCCTCCAGCTTTACATTAACCCTTCAGTACATGTGATAAAAGGATGACGTCACACAGAGGCAGATGGCCTTTTTTGTTTGCTGCAGGTGGATAATTTAAGTTCGGCTTTTTATTTTATAAATATGAGGACTCAAATATTTGACGTTGAGTATTTTATTTGAAAGTAACCTTCAACCCAGTGTCTTTTTTTTCCCCCGCAGAGTTCAAAATGTTTTTGTTGACATGCAGAAATAAAAAATTGTTTTTTTCAATGAAACTCTGTAGCAGTTCATTGATTTCATAAATGCAACACACTATAGTTTTTTTCATACATAGCATAAAGGTAAGAAACGATATATGCAGTGTTACCTTCATTTTAGATGTCAAAAGGGTTTTTCTGGCTCCCTGTGTTTTCTTTTCTGTGGGAAATGAGTCCAAATGACTCTTTGAATGTTTAAGGGGTCTGCAACCTTAAAACACTCAAACACCATTTGGACCCATTTCCCACAAAAGAAAACATAGGGAGCCACAAAACCTGGATGGGCGTGGCCAACTCAATGCCACTCACTTCCATCAGTCACGTGACCTTCCCCCAGCCACGCCTACTTAGCTGGGGCAGAGAACCAGTTGTTAAAAAGCACCAGGAACCACAAAATCCTTTTGACATCTCCCTCCCCCCCTCTCTCCCCTGGCCACTTCTCCATCACCCGCCATCGCCCTTACCTTCTCAGGCCAGGTGAGAAGTGACTGGGCGAGGAGGATGAGGGATGGGGCCAGCCAGTGTTGGGATCGCCCAACAGGGAGCCATAGCAGAGGGCCCAAAGAGCCGTATGCGGCTCTGGAGCTGCAGGTTGCTGACAGCTGTCCTAGACCCTCCATAGTGTGTTGTCAGGATGATATGGCTTCCTGAAATTGCCCTGTCATTTTCTGATTCTCCCCCCTCTTTCTCGTTTCTTTAGAGCGACGTGCAGCTGATTAAAACCGGAGACAAAGTGGGCGCCAGTGAAGCTACTCTGCTGAACATGTTGAATATCTCGCCCTTCTCCTTTGGGCTCATCATCCAGCAAGTGTTCGATAACGGCAGCATTTACAACCCGGAGGTTCTGGATATCACTGAGGAAACTTTGCACAAGCGCTTTCTGGAAGTAAGCAAGGGTCTCCGGCTTCCCACGGCCCTTGTGAGGGATCAGAACAAAGCAGCTGAGGAGAGAGTAGGGGGGCAGAGGGAGAGTTTTATCTGTTATTGATTAAATCCGGTTTTTCTGCATTTAATTTGCAACTGCCTAGAGTTCCAATAGGGGACGTAGTGGCTAAGAAGCTGAGCTTGTCGATCGAAAGGTCGGCAGTTCAGCGGTTCGAATCCCTAGTGCCGTGTCACGGGGTGAGCTCCCATTACCTGTCCCAGCTTCTGCCAACCTAGCAGTTCGAAAGCACGTAAACAATGCAAGTAGAAAAATAGGTACCCCCTTTGATGGGAGGGTAACAGCGTTCCGTGCGCCTTTGGCGTTTAGTCATGCCGGCCACCTGACCACGGAGACGTCTTTGGACAGCGCTGGCTCTTCGGCTTTGAAACGGAGATGAGCACCGCCCCCTAGAGCAGGGAAGGACTACCACCTACGTGCGAGGGGAACCTTTACCTTTAGGTGTTAACTAAGGTGAACCCCTAGCAGCCTTCCTTTTCAGTTGCTTCTTGAATGTGGAATTTAGCAGGCAGACCGAAAGCAGCTGTACGCTGTCCTGAGAATGGGATGTTTGCAACCTGTATCTTTTGTCCCTTGTAGGGCGTCCGTAACGTAGCCAGCGTTTGCCTGCAGATCGGCTACCCTACTGTGGCCTCCCTGCCCCATTCCATCATCAATGGGTACAAGCGAGTCCTGGCTGTGGCCGTGGAGACAAACTACTCTTTCCCATTAGCTGAAAAGGTAAGGTGGTTTAAGGCAAGGCTCCCCAATTCCCGGTTCTTGGCCTGCTACAAACCAGTCCACACAAACGAGCAAAGCCCCATCTGTGAGATATGCAGGCAGCACGCGGAACCACGTTCCTGCCTCCGGTCCACGGAAACCCTCCATGGAACCGGTCCCGCCGGCCCAAAAAGGTTGGGAGCTCTTGGTTTAAGGGATCTTGACTTCAAACATTAGAAGGCTTGGAGTCGTCTTGCTGGCAGATTTGAGTTTTTTAGGATCTCAAATTACGAGGCTCTTGTCCCTGAACAAAATTTGTACACACCCCATTGAAAACCAAGCCCACATAACTCCCGAGTGAGAAATTGGAGAATTAAACCTGCCTCTGTATTTGGGTTATCCTTTGCAGAGAAATTTACTCTTAAATTTTTAGCAAATATGGTTCACTCTGCTCTTCAGGATAAACCTTGCTGAAAAAACGACACAAATTGTTGTTAAGTTTTGAGGACTTGCAAGTCTGTTGAGGCTAGCTTCCAATCTACTGTTGGCTTTTTATTCCTCTTGTGGCCGGCCAGCGGATCTGGCAGCAGATTTCGGTAGTGAGGAGGTTGGGGAGGAACATGGGCCAGTCTTGGAATCTGGGGAAGGCTCTGATGAGGGCTCTGCGTCGGAGGCAGAAATGGGGCCAGGGCCGTCTGACAGTTGTCAGCTGCCTTTGGAGTCAGACGTCAGTGAGGCAGATGAACAGCTGGAGCCTGTTCCCAGTGTGTGCATGTAGGGCTGCTAGACGAAGGGAACAGCTAAAGAACAAGGGTCGACTTGGGAGTAAGGCCACAGGTGGATGTTGAATAGCCCCTCCCAGAGGGAATAAGAGGAGCGAAAGGGGAGTGGAGTTTGCTGCCAGGCCGGAGACAATTAGTTTGCTTAATTGGTTTGTGATTCCTTGCCAAGTTTTGAAGATATCGGCCTGGCAGCTTCCCAAGCCAGATAAGGTCTGTGCCTGTAAATTCTCCCTTGAAAGACTTTGCTGGATGTGAATGAGAGGAATTCACAGTCACTTAATATAAAAAGGGGATTTTGTCGGGACAAGGAGTCTGCTTCCTGCTCTTGGGAAAGCCTAGATCAGAACAATTCCTTTGGCCTCAGTTCCATGACCCCATAAGACCTTCCAACGTTCTGTGGAAAGCCTGGAAAAGCAGAAACGGGCCTGCTCTGGAGGGATGTTTTGACACTTGAAACTGATTTTTCTTTCTCCCCCCCCCCTTGCAGGTGAAGGCCTTCCTGGCTGACCCATCAGCTTTTGCTGCTGCTGCCCCGGCAGTGACCGAAGCAGCCATTCCTGCTGCAGCAGCGCCAGCCAAAGAAGAAGTCAAGGAAGAATCCGAAGAGTCTGATGAAGACATGGGCTTTGGGCTTTTTGACTAACCACCCTGTCCTCGGCCGAGTAGAGTGAAATTCAAAAGAAATAAAGAAATAAAAAGCATACTCCTTTTACCACATCCTTTAGAAGTGGCTGGGTTGAGTTGTCCGAATTATTTTGCCTGAGTTAGCAGACAACCGCGGTACTATTTGTGTCATTCTGGAGTAGTCCTCCTGCTTCGTTACCTAGGCAAAATTGTTCGCCTTAATTCCAGGTTTCGAAATGGTTCAACTTTTTAAATTGTGGCAACCAGAAACCTATTTTTTTTAGAATCACTTCACTTTAGACCTCTGTTCCTGGAACAGTGGGAATAATCCTTTGCAACATTTGCACGATGTATTGTTGTTTGTTGCGAAGTTGTGTCCCACCCATCGTGACCCCATGGACCACGTTCCTCCAGGCCTTCCTGTCCTCTACCATCCTCTGGAGTCCATTTAAGCTCACGCCAGCTGCTTCAATGACTCCATCCAGCCACCTCGTTCTCCGCTGTCCCCTTCTTCTTTTGCCCTCCATCATTCCCAGCATTCGGCTCTTCTCCAATGAGTCCTTCCTTCTCATTAGGTGGCCAAAGTATTTGAATTTCCTCTTCAGAGTCTGGCCTTCTAAAGAGCAGTCAGGGTTGATCTCTAGGACTGACCGATTGGATCGCCTTGCAGTCCAAGGGACTTGCAGGAGTCTTCTTCAGCAACAGAGTTCAAAGGCCTCCATTCTTTGGCGCTCAGCCTTCCTTGTGGTCCAACTTTCACAGCCATACATTGCAACTGGGAAAACCATAGCTTTGACTATACGCACTTTTGTTGGCAGGGTGATGTCTCTGCTTTTTAGTACGCTGTCTAGATTTGTCAGAGTTTTCCTCCCCAGGAGCAAGTGTCTTAATTTCATTAAATTAATGCAGTCAAAGGTTAACTGGGCCACATTTGCATTAAACATTTTACTTAATAAATTTATTGGCCCGCCATCTCGTTGCGAAGCATTGAACGGTGAATAAAATCCATGAGCTGGGCTTCGCAATGTGCGAAGATAAAGTGTACTGAAAATTTTGCGTGACACGTGAACATGACCTCTAAAGCTATGTCTCTTGAAAAACAATTTCAGCTGTCCCTCAACTTTGCTAAATCATGTATTTCATGCCTTTTTAGCTAAACAAAAGAACTGATAAACTGATTTCCTATTGGTTTGGCCAAATCAAATAACAGAATGCAAGATTGAGTTGATGGTAAAGACTTTGGGGCATATTTGCACATAACATTCCTCCCCCCCCAAGACATCTAGAAATTCATAGTAATTGAACTGTTGGACCAGATCAAGTATTTTATCCAAGTTTGAAAGTTTAGAAATAAACTCATCTGAGCCATTGACTTGATCATAAATGGCCAAAATGGAGCCAATTGGCGCTCCTTAAAAAGACTGCATTTGTAGATTGAAAGTTAAGTTTTTGATTAGAACCTCTTCATTGTAGAAAGGAAGAGATGAAATAAAACAGATTGAAGGATAATCTTCCAAGGCTATACACCAAAGACAAATTCCTTGTGTGTCCAATCACACGACCAATAAAAAATTCTATTCCAATATTTATTCCATTCTATTCTCTATTCTATTCCAATATTCTATTTATTTTCTATTCTATTCCAATATTTATTCTATTTTCTATTCTATTCCAATATTCTATTTATTTTCTATTCTATTCCAATATTTATTCTATTTTCTATTCTATTCCAATATTCTATTTTCTATTCTATTCCAATATTCTATTTTCTATTCTATTCCAATATTTATTCTATTTTCTATTCTATTCCAATATTCTATTTATTTTCTATTCTATTCCAATATTCTATTCTATTCCAATATTTATTCTATTTTCTATTCTATATTCTATTCCAATATTCTATTCCAATATTCTATTCCATTCTATTCCATTCCTTTTCTGCGAGTCAAAAACACCCAATCCCCATAGAAGCGCGTGGCTCCCAAAGGAGAAAAGCTCAACGCGCAGGCGCGCTCGGGCCCTCCGCGCGCCTCTTCAAAAGCCTCGAAGGTTTCCCTTCTCCCACCAACCCCTTGCTCCTTTCTCTGACGCCATCAATCCGCGCCGGAAGTGAAGCGGAACAGTTTCCGGGCGGAGCCGGCGCGATGGCGGCTGACACGCAGGTGGGTGCTGCTGTCGAAGGCCGGAGAGCGGCACGAAAGGAAAAAAAAATAAAATATGAAGCGGGCTTAAGGCAGGCCGAGAAGCCGCTCGCCCCGACGCCCGGCTCGGCTCTGTTCCTCGGGCGAGAAGCCGCGTTTCCTTCCGCCGGCTCACGAGCGAGCGGCTTCTCGGCTCCGCGCTTGGGCCGGTTTTTAAGGCGGCTCCGTGCGGGTTGCAGAGGGGCGCAAGGAGCCTCTCTTCCCCCCCCCTCTCTCCCTGACGCCCTCAGGAATCCGTGGTGGTCCCATGGTTCCCAGCGCGGGCGTCGGGCGTAGCCATAGGGAGGATGATGGGTTTTGTAGTCCCCAAGCCCCGGGCAACTGCGGGGGGGGGTTCCTGAAAGCCCCCGGGGCAGGGTTTCCCCGAAGACGTCAGTGAGGCTGGGAAATCCTTGGATGTGGAAAAGCAGGACAGGTAGTCCTCGCCTTACGACCGCAGTCTGACACCCCCCCCCCTTCACGTCGCTAATGCTTAGTTTAGTTTTAGTTTAGTTTTATTAGATTTTTATACCGCCCTTCTCCCGAAGGACTCAGGGCGGTGTACAGCCAAATGGTAAAACCACACAATATACACATTAAAACAAAAACTTAAAACAAGCATATACATTAATGGCCAAAATTTAAAACGATCAATTTAAAACCCTAAAATTAATAAATAACCTCAATTAAAATGAAATAAAACTTTTAAGCCAGTCCCGCTTGAATGAATAGATGCGTTTTCAGCTCCCGGCGAAAGGTCCGAAGATCAGGCAATTGCCGTAAACCAGGGGGAAGTTCGTTCCAAAGAGTAGGAGCTCCCACAGAGAAGGCCCTACCCCTGGAGGCCGCCAGCTGCCAGCTAAGCGAGAAATCGGTCCAGGGAGTGTTTCCCCCTCCTCCTTCAATTTTACAACCTATCTCGCCATCTTTGTTAAGCGAATCTCTCCTTAAGCCATTAGTATAGTATAGCCCAGTGGTTCCCAACCTTTTTTTTGGCCACGCCCCACCTAAGTTCACCCCCCCACCACCACCACACACACATATAATTCTTACTATTTGAAAAGTGAACTCCTACCCACTTGGAGGAAGTCTAAAAGGCCGTTCACTTGATTTAAACAAGTTTCCAGTTGCCCCCATTTAAAAATCAAATTCAAATTAGTATCAAATTTCCAAATGTCTTAAGTGGGGAAAAAGGTGGTGGACAAACGCCCCAAAGTCTTTACCAACCGCCAACACAATCTTGCATTCCGTAATTCGATTTGGCCAAACCGATAGGAAATCAAAATTTTTCACAAATTTCTGTTGTTTAGCTAAAAAAGCATGAAATGCAAGATTTAGCAGAGTTGAGGGACAGCTACAATTATATGTCAAGAGTCGTAGCTTTAGATCATGTTCACATGACACGTAAAATGGTCAGCGGACAAGTTGTATCTTTGCATGCTACGGAAGTCCAGCTCATGGGCTTTATTTACCATTCAATGCAACGAGATGGATGGCCAATAAAGAAATGTGAATGTCCCAAAGTCTTTACCAACCATCAACTCAATCTTGCATTCTGTAATTTGATTTGGCCAAATCAAAGTTTCTCAGTTCTATTGGTTAGCTAAAAAAGCATGACATACAAGATTCAGCAGAGAATAGAATAGAATAGAATTCTTCATTGGCCAAGTGTGATTGGACACACAAGGAATTTGTCTTTGGTGCGCATGCTCTCAGTGTACATAAAAAGAAAAGATACGTTCGTCAAGAATCATAAGGTACAACACTTAATGATAGTCATAGGGTACAAATAAGCAATCAAATCATACTAGAAAACAATATAAATCGTAAGAATACAGAAACAAGTTACATAAGTGGGAGGAGATGGGTGATAGATTAATAGTAATAGTAATGCAGACTTAGTGAATAGTTTGACAGTGTTGAATGAATTACTTGTTTAGCAGAGTGATGGCGTTCGGAAAAAAACCTGTTCTTGTGTCTAGTTGTTCTGGTGTGCACTTGTTCTGGAGTTGAGGGACAGCTACTATTATATTTCAAGAGTCGTAGCTTTGGGCTTTCTTTTTATATTTATTTTAAAAGGATCACCTGAGTAATGCAAAATGGTATGGAGCCTTCTTGGAACTGCTGAAAGGACTGTGTTGTGGCGTTGTGCTTTCTGCCCTGTGTCTCTTCACTGTTGAACATGGGCGTCTCTGATGATCTTTACTCGATTATTCTTGATCCTTTTTATTATCTTTTGCATCTCCAACGATCTTCTCTTCCCCTACCCCAAATCTCTAACATTTGTTTAGGTTTTGGAAACACTGAAGAGATTTGCAGTGAAAGTGACCACCTCCAGTGTGAAGGAACGCAGAGAAATCCTCAGCGAACTTGGAAGATGCATTACTGGGAAAGGTACTTATACGATGTCAAAATATGGGTCGTCCTTGACTTACAACCGCGATTGCACTCCGCATTTCTGCTGCTAAGCGAGACAGTTGTGAAGCGAGCTTTGCCTCAATTTTACAACCTTTCTTGTTACGTTGAATCACCGAAGCTGTTAATAACACAGTTGTTAATCTGGATTTGAATTGAATCTGTTTGTGTGAAAGCTCGCAAAAGTCGGATGTCTCTGGGTCACGGCAACTGTGATAAATCCAGGCCAGCTGCCAAGCATCCAAATTTTGATCACGTGACCACGGGGTTGCTGCAAAGGTCATGCGTGTGGAAAAATGGTCGTAAACCCCCTTTCCAGTGCCATTTTAACTTTGGCCACTAAACCAAAGTCGTAAGTTGAGGGCTACTTGTAGCACTGAATAGAAAAAGAATCTAAAAAAGTTTAATGAAATCTCAGTGGAAGCTCTGGACACAAGGGTGGGTGTTTTCATCAGAATCGCAATGTGTGAAACGGCTTCTCTGCCTCTGGACCAATGACCATAGTCCCCTTCAAAATCTGCCCGTTGGTTGATCATCATTATCATCATCATCATCATTTTAGCCACCGTCTACCCACTGCAGGAGGAAGGCCTCTTCCTCATGCTTCCAACTCAACAGTCCTTTTTTTTAATTAATATTATTTTATTTGAATTTATATCCCGCCCTTCTCCGAAGACTCAGGGCGGCTTACATTGTGTAAGGCAATAGTCTCATCCATTTGTATACTATATACAAAGTCAACTTGTATTGCCCCCCCCCCAACAATCTGGGTCCTCATTTTACCTACCTTATAAAGGATGGAAGGCTGAGTCAACCTTGGGCCTGGTGGGACTAGAGACTGCAGTAATTGCAGGCAGCTGTGTGTTAATAACAGGCTGCATTAGCCTGTTGAGCCACTTCCCAGCCCTGAGCTTTTCATCGCCAATTGAGCCCGCCATACTTGCTGATGTTGTCCATCCATTTTGTTTTAGGTCTCTTTTGTGGACGCTTTTTGATTTTAGATCAGCGTTGGTTGATGTTTGTGGGGGAAAATAGAAACCGCAAAGGGCAGGGGTGTCAAAACTCAAGGCCCCGCGGCTGGATCCGGTCCATGGGGTGCTTAGATCTGGCCTGCAGGGCCGCCCTGCAAACTGAAGAACCAGCCCGCTGGGCCTCTGCCAGCAAAAAATGGAGCTTGTGAGGGCTCTGTTTTTGCTGGCAGAGCATTGCAGGAGGCAGCTGCAGGCGAAAACGGAGCTCGAGAGCCCGTTTTCGCTGGCCGAGCTCTCGGACCACCACAGTGTTCAGCTGTGTCCCACCCTGGCCACGCCTTCCCCTCCCGTTCCCCCGAAGTCAAACACAACCCTAATGTGGCCCACAATGAAATCGAGTTTTGACACCCCTGACCTAGGGCGTTAAAACATTGTTTTTGATTTGAAGCATTGCTTTTCACTGAACTTCCGTGTTGAATTTGGTTTGGTCTTCCGTAGATCTGCCCGAAGGCGCAGTGAAGGGTCTGTGTAAACTTTTCTGCCTCACTCTGCACCGATACAGGTAATTGTGTCAAACTGGATAGTCAGAAGACTTTGCTCTCGGGTTCAGATAACATTTATTTGTTCTGGCGCAGTATATGGAAGCAGATTTAGAAGCTTAACGATAAGGGCTTCTCTCTTATTTAAAATTGTCTGCTTCTTTTGTTTTAAGCACTGTTCCCATTGGCCCTCATTTTTTTGTGTTGAGATATTATTTGTGTTTTATTGTATAGTATTGTAATTGTTAGGGGACACAGTGGCTCAGACGCTGAGCTGTCGATCAAAAGGCAGGCAGTTCAGCGGTTCAAATCCCTAGTGCCGCGTAACGGGGTGAGCTCCCATGACTTGTCCTAGCTTCTGCCAACCTAGCAGTTCGAAAGCACATAAAAAATGCAAGTAGAAAAATAGGGACAACCTTTGGTGGGAAGGGAACAGCGTTCCGTGCGCCTTTGGCATTGAGTCATGCCTGCCACATGACCACGGAGACGTCTTCGGACAGTGCTGGCTTTTCGGCTTTGAAACGGAGATGAGCACCGCCCCCTAGAACGACTAGCACATATGTGTGAAGGGAACCTTTACCTTTTTATGGTAATATAGGGTGCTTAGCCAATTGTATAAATGAACAAAAAAAATGTATACAATTTTATACTCCAAAAAATACGGTATATCTAATTTGGTGAAAAGGAAAAGGGGGTGAAAATTTAGGTGCGTCTTATACCACAAATGTAGCCCCTCTGACCCACTGGCCCCCACCCTTTGGCTTCTCTGCCTCCCAGCAATTTACCTCCTTGCAGCAAGCAGCAAGAAGAAATAGCCCATTTCAGCTTCAGTACAACCTGATTAGCACAAGTTGATTGCCCCTTGGCTCCACCTCCCCACTCTCAGCTGTTTTGCGGGGGCCTCCGCTGCGTGCTGCAAGGAGGTAAATTGCTGGGAGCAGATTTTTTTTTTCCTTGTGTAATCAAGCTATGCTGAAAACGAAAACGAAAGCAAAGCAGGCTGTTTGCTGCAAGGAGGCAACCTTGCTGGGAGGCAGAGGCAGATTTCTTTTTCTTGTTTTCCTCACCAAAAAAAAGGGTAGCTGCATCTTATAGTCTGGAGCATTTTATACTCCCAAAAATACGGTACTCAATTCCTGCAACCGTTCTTCATATGTTTTAGCCTCCAAGCCCCTAATCCTGTTTAGCAAAAGTTTATCTTCGGTAAACTTCGCTATTGAAATAAACAGGCAGTTTCTTAGGAAAGCTTGATTGAGGACAGGATATTTCAGAATCAGATTTTTTCAGCTCACGAATTCTCTTCCCTTCCCGTCTCTCAAATTGCCACATTTTTTTTTTTTTTGCTAGAGATGCTGCGTCACACAGAGCCCTTCAAACGGCTCTTCGTCAGCTTGCCGAATGCCAGCCGGAAGTGACGGCGAAGAATCTTTTGTACTCCCTGCAGTCTTCAGGAATCAGCAGCAAATCTGGCGGATCCAGGTGAGAGATGCGCGCTGTCCCAAAGATCTCTTTGGGAACAGAACCAAAGAAGCTTCTTGGGTGAGAAGCGAAATGTTTTCAAAGAAAAAAACCCCAAGAAAGTCCAATTGCTTTTGGGGAAAAAAGCACCTTTTGGGACAACCATGACCTGGAAGGTTGAGAATCTCCTTAGACTCTTTGGGAATTAGTTTCAGAAACCAGTACAGCCTGCTCCTTTGAAACCGTTTTCACCTCTTAGCTTTATAATATCTTAGACTTATATACCGCTTCACAGTGCTTTAGTGCCCTCTCTGAGCGGTTTACAGAGTCAGCATCTTGCAAACCCCAACAATCTGGGTCCTCATTTTACCGACCTCGGAAGGATGGAAGGCTGAGTCAAACTTGAGCCGGTGAGACTTGAACTGCTGGCTGCCAGCAGTCAGCAGAATTAGCCTGCAATACTGCATTCTAACCACTGCGCCACCTTAGTCTGGCCGACCTTACAGGGCTGATAAAATTAAGAGTAGCTATCAGATGTCCTTTGACGAGCGGTGCAGTGGCCTAGAGGTGGAGCTCTCGCCTCACAATCAGGAGGCTGTGAGTTCGATCCTAGGTAGAGGCAGATATTTCTCTGGGCATTTCGAGAATATATCTGCTGATACATAACTCCGCATTGGCGGGCAGGAAGGGCATCCGGCCAGTAAAACACTCATCTCCATTCAGTTGCCTCGACTCCACCCCTCAAGGGGTTACAGGGTCGTTCAAAGAAGATGATAACGAGGTGATCAGATGTCTTGGAATTTATTTGTCCCTGGCCATTGTACAAACGGTTGAGGAAATTGCAATCAAATTGTATCAGGGCAATGAAATGAATTCACATGAATCGGTGGTTCACTAGAATTGTGCATCTTGGTGCAGCTGCAATCCTTCGGCTTACTCTATAACGTTTGACTTAACTTTTCCATCTGCACCAGCGATGGGAGTCGTATGATATTGCCAGAAGTCTGAGGTAATTCCCTTGTTTTTCCTTTCTTGTCACAGCAAGAGCAGTGGTTCTGCTGCTTCTCTGGCTCTCTCATGGACCTGTCTGCTCGTTCGCATTGTCTTCCCGACGCAAGACAAGAGGCATGGAGAAACTTGGGAGAAACTGGTACGAAGCCTTGATTCTCCTGTGACCTTTTACCCTTAACCTTGGTTAGATTACAGGTAGTCCTTTGTGGTCCTTTAGGACCACAACTGAACCCCCAAGCTTCTGTGCCCAAGCAAGACAGTTGTTAAGTGAGTTTTGCCCCGTTTTACGATCTTCCCTGCCACAGTTGTTAAGGGAATCACTGCAGTTGTTAAGTTAGGGCAGGAGTCGGCAACCCGTTGCTCTGGAGCCGCGTGTGGCTCTTTCATCCCTGTGCTGCGGCTCCCTGTTACCAGTCGGTGCTACAATTTTGAGAGGAGGTGAAAAGCCACGGCGCACCAGGAGGAGACTCTATGGCAAGGGGCGGGTTTTCCAATCGGCTCCACAATTGAAAGGGCTTTTGGTTAGGAGAGGTAGAGGAAAAAAGATGCCGCGCAAGGAAGAGACTCTATGATGGGGAAACCGGACTTCCGGTCGGCTCCAGAACTGAACGGTGGGCTTCCGGTTAGGACCTTTGCGGCTCTTTGAGTGTTTAAGGTTGCCGACCCCTGAGTTAAGGTTACTAAGATAATTGGTGCTTTCTCTTCCCAACTGTCAAGGGGGTGTAAATGCCTCAAGATTCGGCATTGTGTAGAGAAGGAAGAATTTAATTGGGTCAACAAATTGAACTTTTGGCATAAGGTCTTGGAATAAATTTCGATGAAGTACCGTATTTTTCGGACTATAAGACGCACCTTTTCGTCTCCCAAAAGGGGGTGAAAATGACTGTGCATCTTACAGGCCGAATATTGCTGTAGCCCTGCCCACCCGCCTGCCGTTTTTGGCCTCCGCATGCTCCATTTTCAGGCCTTTTTTCAGCCTTTTTAAGGCCTTTTTTCAGCTCATTTTTGGAGCTTTTTTCAGCCTGTTTTCGAGGCTTCTTTCAGCCTGTTTTCGAGGCTTTTTTGGCCCACTTTCTAGGCTTTTTTCAGCCTGTTTTTGAGGCTTTTTTCAGCCTGTTTTTGAGCCTTTTTTTGGCCCATTTTCTAGGCTTTTTTCAGCCTGTTTTGGAGGATTTTTTTTCAACCCGTTTTTGAGGCTTTTTTCAACCTGTTTTCGAGACTTTTTCAGCCTGTTTTCGAGGCTTTTTTTGGCCCACTTTCTAAGCTTCTTTCAGCCTGTTTTGGAGGCTTTTTTGGCCTGTTTCTGAGGCTTTTTTTTTGGCCCTTTTTTTTTTGAAAAAAAAAAAGAAAAAAGGCTGGAAAAGGGCCAAGAAAAAAAGCCTGGAAATTTATTTATTTATTTATTTATTTATTAAATTTTTATACCGCCCTTCTCCCAAAGGACTCAGGGCGGTGTACAGCCAAAATAAAACACAATATATATAAAACCATTATTAAATTAATGGTTAATTTAATTTAAATAAATTAAAACCAAAATTTAAAATAGAGCATATTACAAAAAGGCCGATAGTTAAAAATTTAAATATAAAATTTAAAAAATTTAAAACCCCAAAACAATAAAAACCCCAGTTTAAAATATTAAAAACTATTATGCCAGATGGGGCACGCGGAGGCCAAAAACCATTTTTTCTTTTTCTCCTCTTCTAAATTTACATGCATCTTATAGTCAGGTGTGTCTTACAGCTTGAAAAATACGGTAATATTCAAAAATGATGGAAGTTGTAGATGGTGAGTTTCCTAGGCCAAAATACCTGGAGGGATGACAGAAGAGTTCTAGTAGTCCGAAATGTCTCGAGGGCCTCATGCTGGGGAAGACTGAGGCAGACGTCCTGGTCCCCTCAGCCCTTGCTTGGTTCAAAATAAGGAGCCCCGCGAAATACGGCTGCTGACCAGCAGTGTCCACAAGCTAGGAACAGATCACGAATTAAATGATCCCTTTGTTTGACTTTGTTAACAGGTGGAAGTTCAGTGTTTCCTTTTGTTGGAGATCCTGGGTGGCTCCCGAAAACCTGTGGTGAATGGAGCCGTGAAGAAGTTGAACAGACTCTGGAAAGAGGTGAAGTTACATTTTCAGCAACAAATCCTTTCACTGTGGAAGCACTTCAGGATTAGTTACTAATACTAATTATTCCAACGCAGAACTATTAGCATTAATAACTCTCAGAGTTCCCCAGCCAGCGTGTTTTGCTGGGGAATTCTGGAAGTCCACATGCTTTCAAAGTTGCCAAGACGTGAGAAATCTGCATTGGGGGTGTAGGGGTTGCAGCGGGGGTGAAATGCGCTCGGTTCGGACCAGATCGCCTGATCTGGTAGCGATGGCTGCGGATGGTTCAGAGAACCGGTAGCAAAAATCCCTGCTCCCCCCCCCCCCACAACCATGCTCAGCTGAGCTGCCTGATCATCAGAGGGTTTTTTAAAAAACTTTTAAAAGCATTTTTTCTTCGCCCAAAAAATGCTATTAAAAGTAAAAAAAAAAAAAAAGGCTCTGATGATCTCATGGCTCAGCTGGGATTGTCAGAACCTTTTAAAAGCCGAAGAGGTTGTAAAAAAAATGCTTTTAAAAGGCTCTGACGATCTCAAGTGAGTTGCCTGATCGTCAGAGGCTTTTTTTTCTTTTAAAGGCCAAAAAAAAATCCTTTTAAAAGAAAACAAAAGCCTCTGATGGTCAGGCAACTCAGCTGGGATCGTCAGAGCCTTTTAAAAGCATTTTTTCTACAATTCGAAGAGGTTGTAAAAAAATGCTTTTAAAAGTAAAAAAAAAGTTGGCCACGCCTACCCAGAACACCCACCACCAAGCCATGCCCACAGAACCGGTAGTACAAATTTTACACTTCACCACTGGGTTGCAGGTCAAAGCAGGCACTTCTCTTTGGCTTCTCATATGCCGTTATCATATTGGGGGACTCCGCCCCCCCGAGCCAGTCCTCATGGAGGAGAGTGACTCGAAGACTGAGGGAGAGGAGCCAGCAAGGCCTCCCTCGCCAGGACCCTCCTCGCTGGCACCACCCCAAGTTCCAGCTGCTGGCCAGGAGGAGGAGCTGACAAGGCCTCCCTCTCCTGCACCCTCCTCCTCCCTGGCAACGCCTCAAGTCCCAGCTGCTGACGATCAATCCTGGATTGATCCGAGGCAGCGACAAAAAAATAAGCGTGCGCAGCAGTGGAAAAGGTGTAGCAGGCTCAGAGATTGTTGAGTCACTGAGCCACACCCCACAGGGTATAAAAGCGGGTGGAGCTGCCCTGTGGCCCTTGTGACGGACAAAAAAAGCTACCAAGGATGCACTGCAGCTCAGTTTTTGGAGGGTTAAAGGACTTTGTCAGTGAGTTTTTGGCAACGGATCTTGGACACGAGATAACGGACTCAGAACTTGGCCGGCCTTTGCACGGTCACTGCCAAGTATTTCCTCAACTGAAGAAAATCAGGTCTGCAGCAAATAAAAAGACTGGGAGACACGCGTCTTTGCGTTTGCTCTGTGAAGTGGGGAGGGGGACATAACAGTTATTTATTTTCTTTCATTTCCTTTGACCTCAGAATCCTGGGCTGGTAGATCAATATCTCTCCATAATCCTTCATTTGGAAGCTAATCAGGGATATGCGATCATGCTGGGCCTGCTTGTGCAGTTCTGCACTAGCCAGAAAGATCTCAGCACCATCAACAAACACAAGGTAAGGTGTTTTTTTTTTTTTTAAAGGCTATTTGGGGTTGGAGAAAGATAGCGGCTGCTTAGCAAAAGGCGAGCAGTGCAGTAGGGCGAGAGACAGGTAGACCTCGACTTATGATCGCAATGGAGGCCAAAATTTCCGTTGCTAAGCGAGACAGCAGTTGTGAGCTTTCCCTCATTTTACAACCTTTCTTGCCACCATTGTTCGACGGAAGAGCTTGTAAAAAAAAATGCTTTTCAAAGGCTCTGACGATCCCAGCTGAGTTGCCTGATCGTCAGAGGCTTTTCTTTTCTTTTAAAGGCAAAAAAAAAAAGCTTTTAAAAGAAAAGAAAAACCTCTGACGATTAGGCAACTCAGCTGGGATTGTCAGAGCCTTTTAAAAACATTTTTTTTGCAACCTCTTCAGCTGAAGAGGTTGTAGAAAAAAATGCTTTTAAAAGTTAAAAATAAAAAGTTGGCCACGCCCACCCGGTCACATTATCCCCCCCACCAAGCCACGTCCACAGAACCAGTAGTAACAAATTTTACATTTTACCACTGGGCTGTATAATGTTTGTGATTTCCATAGCGAACCCACATCCTCTGACCCACTTTGAAGTGATACGTGTCGTAACATGTCACAGACTTGAGATTCATATTGTTGTGTCCCACTCCTCCGCTGACGACCGGGTCAGGGAAATCCGAATCAGGCGTGCCTCTGCAGCTCTGCCAAAGTCCTAGCAAAGTTCTCAAGGCGGGCAGGAGACCAGAAAGTGACTTCAGCAAGATATGTTAGACTTTGCCTGACTCAGAGAATGCCAGAAAGCAGATCCTTTATATAGGCCATGGGGTGTGGCTCCATGACTCAGCACTTATCCAGGCCTGCCCCTCCCTTCCTTCTGTCGCCGCCCCCTTTCAATTCTTCTGAAGCGAGGGTCACTCCAGTCTGCAGCTGTTGGTAATTGACCTCCCTCAGGTTCACATGCTGTGGGGGAGGGGGAGAGGTCTAGTTGCTCCGTTTGCCTGGGCATGGAGCCAGAGCTGGGGGCTGGAGGTGCTTCCTCCTCCTCAGCCTGTCTGGGCATGGAGCCAGGGCTGGGGCCGGGAGGCATACTAGGACATTCCTCAGCGTTCGGAAGCAGATAAGAAGGCCCCGGCTGCGGTGAAAGCGGGCGAGACACAACACATACACTGTAGCAACTGGTTCTCCCGGTAACAGAAATGTGAGCGCATGTGCGTGTGTGCGGTGTCACAAAACACAGCCATTCGCCTGTGTGCGCTGTCCGTGCATGCATGCGACGTCAAACAACATGGCAATTCGCTCGCGCGCGCCATCCGCACCTGCGTGTAGCAAAAACACAGCGATATAGGACAGGATTGTGTCCATTGACACTACCGGTTCGCCCGAACCGGCTGAATTCCATCTCTGCATGTCAGTATCATGACTATTTTCGTTCTTCAGGCTGCCCTGCTTGATTTCTACGTGAAGACCATCCTGATGAGCAAGACCAAGCCTCATAAACACGTCTTGGTGAGAGAAATCCCTCAAAAGCCCCCTCAGGCCTAGAGAAAAGAAAGGGAAGAGGGGAGGAAGAAAGGGAGGGGAAATAAGAGTAGGAGAGACGGTTAGACAGGGAGGAAGAAAGGAGGAGGGGGAGAAAGGGAGGGGAAGTAGAGAAGAGTAGGAGAGGAGGGAAGAAGAAAAAAAAGAAGGAAGGATAAAAGAAGGGAGGGAGAGGAAAGAGAAAGAAGAAAGATTGCTGTGGAACAAAAAAGATGAAATGGAAGAAAGGCAACCCCGAATATGTTTGAACATACTAGGATAAAGACTGAATTATCTAAAAAATAATTAAAGAGAATAAATATCAGTAAAAAATGGAGAAATTAGAACTTGAGGGCGAATGAAGATGCGGTTTACATAAATAAGCATAGAAATATTAAGATGATTAAAACTTTGGCAGAAATTGTAACTAAGTAAAATCTATTTGGATATGAGAAGTTGTATAACGTATGATATGGCCAATACTCTGTTCATAAAATATGTGGGAGAGGGAATAAGAAAAATTGATTTTAAAAAAAAGGACCCCTCAAACCATGAATTCGGGTGCTAATTTGGGCCCCGGTAAACTCTGCATAGACTTGCGCTGCCATAAGCCAATTTTAGCAAAAGCTTCTGTAGACCGGAATCTGCTTTGCCTGTGGCATCTGAGGTGCAGGCCGTCCTCGACTTACGACGACAGATTGAGCCCAGAATTCATGTCGCTAAGCGAGAAATTTGTTCAGTGAGTTTTGCCTCCATTTTCTGGCCACGTTCGTTAAGTGAATCACTGCACTTGTTAAGTGAACCTGGCTTCCCTATTGGCTCTGCTTGTCATGTGGTCACAAAGAGGGGATCACGTGCACCTAGACAGCGCAACCGTCATAAATAGGGACCAGTTGTCAAGCATCCGAATGCATGGAGATGCTGCAGCGGTCCTAAGTCTGAAAAATGGTCCTAAGTCACTTTTTTCCCCAGTTCCGTTGCAACTCCAAACAGTCACTAACACGAACTTCCCAAAGGTGGCCAGGTTCTCGGGATGGGTGGGCAATAGGCTGACTCTATAAACCTCAAGCAGTGTGAAGCAGTATATAAGTCTTAAGTGCTGTTGCTTATTAAAGCGGTGCTGGTTCCTTGCAGGACAATTGCACGCCTCTGCTCCGGTATGTGTCTCATTCCGAATTCAAGGACCTCATGTTGCCAGCTTTGCAGAAATCTCTCTTGAGGAGCTCAGAGAACGCCATCGAAAGTGAGTGATTGAGGGAATTCAGATGGAGCGGCGGTCACCAACCGGTGGTCCACGAGAAAATTTTGGTGGTCCGCAGAAAAATTATTTGCAATTTTTTTTATCTTGCACTAAATCAGGGGTCCTCAAACTACGGCCCCTGGGACGGATACGTGCAGTGAACGTTTGTGTTGCTGCAGAGAGTCTCCCCCTTTGGGGTCTTTTTGTGTGGGTGGAGGGGGGCAGAAATTCCGACTTGGGGTCTGCTTCGGCCTCCAGGTGCGGGGCTTTGGGCAAAGGCTGGAGGGAAGCGCCGCTGGTGGCAAAGAGCTGGAGGGCCTAACCTAACCCTAACCCACCAATCCTTCGTAAAAGTACCCATCACTTCAACCAAAGGGAGTCGAGGGTCTTTCTTTCCTAGGGACCTAGTTGGGACAAGCCTGACAATCCATTACATCCCGGCATCTCCAGAGGTCCCTCTTTTATTTTTCTATCGGTACCTCCGCAGCTGTGAATTCAAAATCGGCTGCAGTGGTTGGTTTTGGTGTGGCCGTCGGCACACTGGACTGAACGTACTTCTTCTTTTTCTGTCTTTAGCAATTTCCTGTTTATTGGCATCTGTCACCCTTGATCTCAGCCAGTACGCTCTGGACATCGTGAAAGGACTAGCCAGTAAGTGCTTTTGTTTACGTACCGTATTTTTCAGAGTATAAGACGCACCTTTTTCCCCCAAAAAAGAGGGTGAAAATCTGGGTGCGTCTTATACTCCGAAACGGCGGTTTCAGAGGCTGAAAAAATGAGACCTCCCCGAAAATAAGGCCAAGCACTTATATTTCGGGGTTCAAAACAATATAAGACAGGGTCTTATTTTCGGGGAAAGACGGTAGATTGCAAACTTACCTTTCCATTGGTCATGTAACAAATGCTTGTAAATGGAGGACTCCGGTATAGGATGATTCTAGGGACAGGATAATGGGACACGGTGGCTCAGGGGCTAGGACGTTGAGCTTGTCGATCGAAAGGTCGGCAGCTCAGCGGTTCGAATCCCTAGTGCTGCCGTGTAACGGGGTGAGCTCTTGTTACTTGTCCCAGCTTCTGCCAACCTAGCAGTTTCGAAAGCACGTAAAAATGCAAGTAGAAAAAATAGGGACCACCTTTGGTGGGAAGGGAACCGCGTTCCGTGCGCCTTTGGCGTTGAGTCATGCCAGCCACATGACCACGGAGACATTTTTGGACAGCGCTGGCTCTTCGGCTTTGAAATGGAGATGAGCACTGCCCCCTAGAGTCGGCAACGACTAGCACAGATGTGCGAGGGGAACCTTTACCTTTACCTTTAGGGACAGGAATTACATCTGAAGAATGCTCCCGTAGGAAATTCCACCTGCCCATGGAGTGATTTTATCGAGCATCTCTGACTATGGCGTTGACAGTTCTTTTCCATTCAGCATTCTCATTCTGTTGCACCTCTTCCCCAAAATAAATCCCTAGTTCTTTTAACGGCTCCCATGTTTGATGTTTAGGCCAGTTGAAATCCAACAGTTCTCATCTGATGGACAAGGCCGTAGTTGCCCTAAAGAATTTGGCTCTGCAGTGCAGTGACCCGTCCACCATGGAGGCCTTCGGGAAGCACCTCTTCGCCATTTTGGGAGGTCAGTAATTCTTCCTTTGGGGGAAACGGCTTTGTCAGGCTCCAGAAACGAGCGAAGACCCCATTGTGATTTTTCCCAAGCAGATTGTTCCTCCCTTGAATGACCAACAGACCATTCAGGCAAAACCGTCTTTCGCCATCCTGAGTGAATATAGTTTAGGATTATTTAGTTTAGGATTATTATTTAGGAATATAGTTTAGGATTATTAAAAGCCAACACAATTCTGGGCTGTATCAACAGAGGGATAGAATCAAGATCACGTGAAGTGTTAGTGCCACTTGATAACGCCTTGGTAAGGCCACACTTGGAATATTGCATTCAGTTTTGGTCGCCACGATGTAAAAAGGATGTTGAAACTCTAGAAAGAGTGCAGAGAAGAGCAACGAAGATGATTAGGGGACTGGAGGCTAAAACATATGAAGAACGGTTGCAGGAACTCGGTATGCCTAGTTTAATAAAAAGAAGGACTAGGGGAGACAGGATAGCAGTGTTCCAATATCTCAGGGGTTGCCACAAAGAAGAGGGAGTCAAGCTATTCTCGAAAGCACCTGAGGGCAGGACAAGAAGCAGTGGGTGGAAACTACTCAAGGAGAGAAGCAACCTAGAACTAAGGAGAAATTTCCTGACAGTGAGAACAATTAATCAGTGGAACAACTTGCCTGCAGAAGTTGCAAATGCTCCAACACTGGAAATTTTTAAGAAAATGTTCGATAGCCATTTGTCTAAAATGGTGTAGGGTTTCTTGCCTGGGCAGGGGTTGGACTAGAAGACCTCCAAGGTTCCTTCCAACTCTGATATTATTATTATTATTTCTTTAAAACTCCACGTTAACTTCACAACTCCAATTTTTGACAGGTTCGGAAGGAAAACTGACTGTGGTGGCCCAAAAGATCAGCGTCCTCTCAGGTAAAGTTCTTAAAAGAGACGATCATAGAGAATGGAATTGCCGTATTTTTCGGACTGTAAGACGCACCGAGATTTCAACGTACAGATTTCAAACCTGAACTGTTCCTATTGGGTATCCTAGATAGAGAAATTTAATAAAGGAAATATATATATTATTATACATATTATAACTGCAGCGAGGATGGTATTTGCGCAAAGATGGAAAGTAGAGAAAATCCCTACGGAGGGGGAAGTAATTAAGAAAATATTGGATTGTGCAGAAATGAATAGATTGACGTTGACAATTAAAGAAAGAGAGGAATCAGAATACTTTAAGATATGGGGGCAATTTTACCATTGGTTAGAGAAGATATATATATATAGGGTAATGTTGTACCGTGTTTCCCCGAAAATAAGACCCTGTCTTATTTTTTTTTGAACCCTGAAATAAGTGCTTGGCCTTATTTTCGGGGAGGTCTTCTTATTTTGGGCCACATAGAGCAAGACGGGGTTCCTCTTGCCATCTTACCTGATTTCCAGTTTTTTCTCCCTAACCCTAACTACAAGAATTGGTGGGGAGGGGCTTATTTTTTTGGGGTGGTGGTGGTTATTTTAGCGCATGTGCTCAGAAGCCCGATTGGGCTTATTATCAGGGGATGTCTTATTTTAGGGGAAACAGGGTAATGAAATAAGCGAAGAAGAAAGAGGAGAAAGAAGATAGATGCCGTAAATGCATTAATAGAAAATCAAGAAATGTGGGAGAAACATTGTAATAAATGAAATTATAATATTAGGAAATGATAAATATTGGAGGAGTAAGAAGACACAAAAGATGTACTCAGATGATACATTGAATGATTGATTATGTATTGTATGTTTGTTTGTCTATAAAAAAAAACCTTTTTAAAAAAAGACACCAAGATTTCAAAGAGGAAAACAAGAAAAAAAAAAAGTTTTTGGCCTTCGCGCATCCGGTTTTTGCCCTTCCCGGGCCCCCGTTTTTGTGAAAAACAGGATGCGCAGAGTATTTGGGAGGCCTGCAGAGTGTTCCTGGGGGCTGGGGAGGGCAAAAACGCAACGCGTGGGGAGTTTGGGTGGCCAAAAACAGGCCCGGCCTCCCAAATCCCCCCCCCCATGCATCCAGTTTTTGCCCTCCCCAGCCCCTAGGAGCACTCCCAAACGCTCCGCGCATCCTGGTTTTGTGAAAAACGGGCCTATTTTTGGCAAAAATGGGACGCCCACCAGGCAGGGTTTCAGAAAGCCAAAAATGGCTGTATTCGGTGCATAAGATGCACGAACATTTCCACCCTCTTTTGGGGCCGGGGTGGTGGTGCGTCTTATACTCCGAAAAGTACGGTAATGCAGATGTTGCAACAGTCATGTTCGATTCATCAGCACAGTTTTAGACTTTCAAGAAGAAAAAAGAAGCGCCTTACAAAATTTTCTCCAGAAATTATTTTCCTGGAGCAGAGTGCAAAATTTGGGAGACGGGCTCCGGATCCGTTTTGCAACTGAGCGTTTTGTCAATTTGGCGACCGCAGAGTCACCCTTGTTTTCACGAAGGGAGGAAAATTTATTTATTTATTTATTTTATTTATTTATTATTCATATTTGTATACCGCCCTATCTCCCGAAGGACTCAGGGCGGTTCACAGGCACATAAAACATTTATATACAAATTAAGATAATCATTAAAAAACTTATTCTAATGCCAAATTATTAAAAAATATAAATATAAATATTAAAACCAATTTAAAAACCCCAATAAATTTAAAATCTAAGCCAGTCCTGCACAGATGAATAAATGTGTCTTGAGCTCGCGACGGAAGGTTCGGAGGTCCGGAAGTTGACGGAGTCCTGGGGGGAGTTCGTTCCAGAGGGTGGGAGCCCCCACAGAGAAGGCCCTTTCCCTGGGCGTCGCCAGGCGACACTGCCTAGCTGACGGCACCTGAGGTCCCTCTCTGTGAGAGCGCACGGGTTGGTGAGAGGTATTCGGTAGCAGTAGGCGGTCCCGTAGATAACCCGGCCCTATGCCATGGAGCGCTTTGAAGGTGGTTACCAAAACCTTGAAGCGCACCCGGAAGGCCACAGGTAGCCAGTGCAGTCTGCGCAGGATTGGTGTCATACGGGAGCCACGAGGGGCTCCCTCTATAACCCGCGCAGCCGCATTCTGAACTAACTGCAGCCTCCGGATGCCCTTCAAGGGGAGCCCCATGTAGAGAGCATTGCAGTAATCCAGGCGAGACGTCACGAGGGCGTGAGTGACCGTGCATAGGGCATCCCGGTCTAGAAAGGGGTGCAACTGGCGCACCAGGCGAACCTGGTAGAAAGCTCTCCTGGAGACGGCCGTCAAATGATCTTCAAAAGACAACCGTTCATCCAGGAGGACGCCCAAGTTGCGCACCCCTTCCATCGGTGAAATTCAAATTGAATTTGAGGTGGGGCCTCTTGTTCCTTTCAGGGATTGGCAGTTGCAGCCATCATGCAGTCTCGGGGGCATCCAATCAAGTTCTCAGTGGGACCATGGTCGAGCTCTTCATCCCTTTCCTTCAGCAGGAAGGTAAGAACATTTTGGCTATTCTTTCTAAGACACCCCCCCCCCCAAAAAAAAAACCCACGATTCCGGCTGTGGAATTTCTAGCCAGCCGAGCTTTTTACTGGAATCAAATCTGGTAAGCTTTTGGCTAAGACTCTCTTGTCAGCCCCACCAGATTAAACCAGACCTGGAAATCCACTCCATGGGAAGGCGAAAACTGCCTTTATCTGAGATTAACAGAATCTTGTAAATCTGATTGTGCTGTACTTCCTTCTCGTAATTCAGTTAATTAGGGAGGTTTCTGCCTGAACTGTTACTGTTGTTGACCTTCCTTCCTTTCTTCCCTTCCTTCCTCTCTTCTCTTTCTCCTTCCTTCCTTCCTTCCTTCCCTCCCTCCCTTCTCTTTCTCCTTCCTTTCTTCCTTCCCTTCCTTCCCTCCCTCCCTCCCTCTCTTCTCTTTCTCTTTCCTTCCTTTCTTCCTTCCTCCTCCTCTCTTTTCTTTCTCCTTCCTTCCTCCCTCCTCCTTCCTCCCTCCCTCCCCCCCTCCCTCCCTCCCTCCCTCTCTTCTCTTTCTCCTTCCTTCCTTCCTTCCCTCCCTCCTCCTCTCTTTCTTTCTCCTTCCTTCCTCCTCCCTCCTCCTTCCTTCCTCCCTCCTCTCTCTTCTCTTTCTCCTTCCTTCGTTCTTTCCTTCCTTCCTTCCTTCCTTCCTTCCTTCCTTCCTTCCTTCCTTCCTTCCTTCCTTCCTTCCTTCCTTCCCTCTTTCCTTCCCTCCCTCCCTCCCTCCCTCCCCTCCCTCCCTCTCTTCTCTTTCCGGGAGTTGAAGTCCTCCAGGCTTAAAAGTTGCCAAGGCTGGAGACCCCTGCCTTAAAGAGCGCTTTCTCTTTCTGCAGTCCACGAGGGCACTCTGGTGCATGCCATCTCCATCCTTGCTCTCTGGTGTGGCCGATTCGTCACGGAGGTCCCCAAAACGCTGGTGGAATGGTTCAAGAAAGCATTCAGCCTGAAGGCCTGCACTTCCGCTGTCAGGCATGCCTATCTCCAGTGTATGCTGGCATCCTTCAAAGGTAAGAAAGAGGGCCGGGACCATCTTTGAGAAGCCAGGCAGGGTCATTTTGGAGGCATCTCCTTGGCCGAGAGGGAGAGTAGGATGGTGGCAGGGATAGGCTGCTGGGGGTTCGCGAGAACCTCTAGCTAAGATTCTGTGCAGTTCGGAGAACCCCCCCAAATCCCATTCCTGGATGGCCCCGCCCTGCCCTGCCCCTCCCAGGAGTCCTCACACGGCCCGTTTTGGATGCAGGTAAGTACAGGGCGCGCATGGAGGCTGAGGGAGGGCGAAAGATGGGTCTACCGGAAGATCGGGAAGTCCGGAGCCTGGGGAGGCCGTTTTTGCCCTCCCGGAGGCTCAAGGAAAGCCTCAGGAGCCCAGGGGGGGCAAAAATATGCCCCCCCTCGGCCATGGTGCAGGAGGCTGACTGAGCCACGCCCACCTTGGCCACGCCCACCCAGCCAACCGGGCAGAGAACCCCTGGATGGTCATGCAAATGGGCCATTGATCAGCATCACGGAAGTCACCTTCATGACTATTCTAAAATTGGAAGGAGGTTTTGGGAGGTAGTCCTCCACTTACGACCGCAGTCGAGCCCAAAATTAACGTTGCCCAACAGGACAGTTGTGAGGTCAGTTTTGCCCCATTTTATGGCCTTCCTGGCCACAGTTGTTAAGCCAATCGCTGCAGTTATTAAGCTAGCGACGCCGTTGCCAATCTGGTAATCCTCAACGACAGTTGAGCCCAAAATTTGCATTGCTAAACAAAGTTAGGTTAGGTTAAATGAATCCCTAAGTTAGCCACACGGTTGTTAAATGAATCTGGCTTCCCTCCTTGACTTTGCTTATCGGAAGGTCGCATTAGTCTTATTTTCCAGTTAGGTCTTATTTTCCAGTTGGGGCTTATTTTCGGGGAAATACGGTACTAAATGCGCCCTGGCTGACCATCTTTAACTGGGGCTTATTTTGGGGGTAGGGCTTATATTACGAGCATCCTAAGGAAATCATGCTAGGGCTTATTTTCCAGTTGGGTCTCATTTTCGGAGAAATACTGTATCTTGATCAGTTCTTCTTTTTTTTTTTCTGAACAGGGGAAAACTCACCAACTAGAATATATGTATTTTTTTTTTCCTGCTTCTGTAGGCAATGTCCTCCTACAAGGGGCAGAGATGCTGCCCTTACTGATCCAGACCGTGGAGAAAGCAGGAGCTCAGAGCACCCAGATCCCTCTGGTAACGGAAGGCGTCGCTGCAGCTTTGCTGATCTGCAGGCTTTCGGTAGCCGATGCACAAATAGGTAAGATCCCCCCTGCAGTGAAACGGAAGCTGCTTTCGGCCGTTTTCAACCGAGTTCCATTTTCTTTAGGCTAATGAATTATTAGCATGATCCATAGGACTTAATTGTGTAATTGGCTCCCCTCTCTCCCCTCTTCTGTGCCATATCCTGTAATCTTTGGATATTTTTTAAAGATTTCTAATACCACCCAAATCACAAAAATGCAACCCCAGGCAGCCATAAAACAAATCAAAGTTGTCTCAACAATAACAGGCCAATAATAAGAGAGAGAGAGGGAGGGAGGGAGGGAGAGAGGGGGGGGAGAGAGAGAGAGAGAGAGAGAGAGAATGAATGAATATCACACAATTGAAGCATAATCTTGTATAACCTCCAGGATAAGCTCACCTAGTATCCTGGCCACCAGCCTGATGCAGAATTGTGATACATAATTCCTCCTCTTTGACATTTTATCTCTCCGCGTAATATTGACCATTATTACAACTTGTTTCTGGTGACTTAACGGCAGTTAATGCTAACCAGATTCTTCTTTCTTGGAGGATTTGAAATCCGTTTCTGGTTTGCCTTATTTATAAAAATAATAAAGGTGGGATACAAATTAAACAAATAAACTGATTGGTTCAGAAGTCTTGAAAGCAGTTAAGTACAGGGTGAACTATTGGCTCAGTTGTAATTTCCTTTTTTTTTCAATTCTGCACTTTTCAGAAAACAAGCTGAACAGCTTATGGCAGCTTATTTTGGATGAGAAAAAACAGATCTTTACTTCCGAGAAGTTCCTGCAGTCTGCTTCAGAGGAAGGTAAGAAGGAATAGGAATAGGAATAGAGTAGAGTAGAGTAGCATAGAGTAGTCTGCTTCAGAGGAAGTTAAAAAGGAATAGGAGTAAGAGTAGAATATAGAGTACAGTAGAGTAGAACTGTTGTGGCCCGCCAGTGGCCAGCAGATTCTGACAGTGAGGAGGTTGGGGAGGAACATGGACCAGTCCTGAAGTGTGAGAAGGCTCTGATGAGGGCTCTGTGTTGGAGGCAGAGAGAGGGCCGGGGCCGTCTGACAGTTATCAGCTGCCTTCGGAGTCAGGCATCAGTGAGGCAGACGAACAGCTGGAGCCTGTTCCCAGTGCGCGCATATGCAGAGTTGCCAGACGAAGGGAACAGCTAAAGAACAAGGGTCGACTTGGGAGTAAGGACACAAGTGGACTATGAATGGCCCCTCCCAGAGGGAGTAAAAGAGGAACAAAAGGGGAGTGGAGTTTGCAGGAGACAATTGGGACCCCTGATATAGAGGACATCCACAGATAGCCTTCAATTTAGAACCGTTTACTTAACAAGCATTCAGAGTTTGGATGGATACAGCTGATTTCCATCCCCTGAAGGTCTATTTTCCCTTTCCTGCAGTGATGTGTACAGTTCTGCAGCTGACTGAACGCCTTCTCTTAGACCATGAATGTCGGCTACCTGGAGCTAAAATCCAGTAAGTGTACCTTCTTAGTGTGCTTTTATTGCTGATACCTCATATATGGTTAGAGGGACGCAGTGGCTCAGTGGCTAATACGCTGAGCTTGTCGATCGAAAGGTCAGCAGTTCGGCGGTTCGAATCCCTAGTGCCGCCTGATGGGGTGAGTTCCTGTGACTTGTCCCAGCTTCTGCCAACCTAGCAGTTTGAAAGCACGTAAAAAAATGCAAGTAGAAAAATAGGGACCACCTTTGGTGGGAAGGGAACAGCGTTCCGTGCGCCTTTGGCGTTGAGTCATGCCGGCCACATGACCGCTGGCTCTTCGGCTTTGAAATGGAGATGAGCAGCGACCCCTAGAGTCTGGAACGAATAGCACATATGTGTGAGGGGAACCTTTACCTTTACATATATGGAACACAGGTTGGATATATCTTAAGAGCTGTGGTGGCGCAGTGGTTAGAATACAGTATTGCAGACTAGTTCTGACTGCCGGGTGCTGGCTGTTCGATTCTTACCGGCTCAAGGTTGACCTCGGAAAGGATGGAAAGCTTGATCCCTGTCAGGATCAAACTCCAGGCTGTGTGCAGAGTTTGCCTGCCATCCTTTGCTTTAACCACTGAGCCCCCAGGACTCTTCTGTTGTCACCTACTTTCATTCGCTTCCTGTTTGTTCCCTCATGTTTTGAACTGGCTGTCTTCTCACTTCCAGGCAGTATTACAGAGCCTTGACTGCTGTCCTCCTCAGCCGGTCCTGGAGTGTCCGGAGGCTCGCTCAGCAGACTGTGAGAAAACTCTTATCTTTGCCAAGAGGATTCAAGTTAGCCTGTGGGCTCTTAGAAGAGCTAAAAGCGGTTCTCGTTTCGCACAAGGTAAAAATCCCTGGCTTCGTAGCTAACTTCAGAACTGCTTAGTGATGACAAACCTTTTGCACTTGTAGCCAAGAAAACTACTATTACAACCCGCCGCCGGCCAGCAAAGCTGGCAGCAGAGTCACACAGTGAAGAGGTTGGGGAGGAACTTGGGCCCGTCCTGGGGGCTGGGGAAAGCTCGGACGAGGGCTCTGCGTCGGAGGCAGAGTGGGAGCGAGGCAGCAGTGAGGCAGAGGAACAGCTGGAGCCCATTCCCAGTGTGCGCATGCGCAGAGCTGCCAGAAGACAGAAACAATTAGTTCTGTTCATGATTCCGAAATATTCTCCAAAATGTTTGGACCCCAAATTACAATCCGGTGCTTCGTTGTTAGGTGCTCCCCCCTGAGGCCTTGGTAACCGAATCCGGAGAGTTGTCGGAACAGGGCAAAACGTACATCCCTCCGCGTATCCTCCAGGAAGCCTTGTGCGTCATCGCCTGTGGGCCAGGGATGGAAGGAGAACCGGAGGAGAAAGAAAGACTAGTCTTGGAAATGCTGCTCGTGAGCAGTCATCCTTCTTTGGGTGAGCAAAAAGTGGGGGGCGGGGAGAGATTGCACCCGGGTGTGCGAAAGGAGGCCATTGGGTGGGCTTGAGGGACGCTCCTGGCCTCAGTTTCTGTCAAGAGTTTGTTGCAGAAATCACATCCAGAAAGCACACACAGATAACTGCTGCAGCAGGATTCATTCACTTCTCTTTATATACATTAAAACATATACAATACCAACAGCAGATTCTTCCAACGTGGTAGTAGTTACAGGCAAAACACAGAGGAGAGAACGGTTTTAGTTCAGAGTTGCAGACTAGTTTCAGTTTCAGTTCTCAGCATAGCACTCAGAGCTAAGCGCAGCCAAGCCAAGCCCAGACTCCAAACTGTTTCAGCTTCCAAACAGCCCTCATTGGCTGACTTAGTGGCTATGCCTATTCATTGGCTGACCTTGTTACCATGTCTTCCCAGTCATGAACTCTCATACACACTGACAGCTTCTCCCTTTTTAGTGGCAGGACAACCTGGCCTTTGGCCTGCCCTCCTGATCAAGATGAAGCTGGACCCTATTGACTTCATCACCAAGCATCTGGAAAAAATCTTCGACCGCATCATCATCACTCAGAGCCCAATGAATCAGGTGACTGAATTTGCCCAGGGGGGAGGGGATGGAATGTAATGAGGAAGTGGATCCCCAGGGGTGTGTGTGTGTGTGTGTGTGTGTGTGTGTGTGTGTGTGTATTCCAGAGGAAGAAGAGGCAACTCAGCCCAGATATCAGGTGTGAAGGAAAGGAAGTGAAGATATCTCCTCCTTAAGAGGATATCCTAGATACAAAAAGTAGAGCCTTTAGTTTGGCAAGACTCTGTCTGCAGGAGTGAAACAATAAAGAACTCAGTTTGGAAGAATCACTATGTGTCATTCTTAGTTTGGGGCCTGAGGAATCCTGGGAGTTGAAGTCCACACATGTATGGCTGAAGAATTCCATTCCATTTCAGAAAAAGGAGAGGCAACTTAGCTCAGATGTTATATATGAGAGAAAGAGGGCGAAGACAGCTCCTCCTTAAGAGTTCCCAGAGTATATTGTAGATGCAGAGGGTAGAGCCTTCAGTCTGGCAAGATTCTGTCTACAGGAGTGAAACAATAAAAAACTCAGCTTGGAAGAATAGCTCCAAATCATTCTTGGCTTGCAACAATGATCACATTTCTTTGTCTGGAACACCAGACTTGGTGTGATGACAGTTGTGGCCTCTCTCCTGCAATCAGTAAATCCAGAACAAATATTGCAGAGCATCAATGTTGGATGTTGTGAGTTTAATTCTTTGTGAAAGGAGACCCAAGGCCCAATGTTCTTCTCTCTTTTCTGTCTTGTAGTCCTCTCTGAATGCAGTTGGCTTGCTCTCGGTCCTTCTACCTGCCAAAGTCCTCCCTCAGCTGATCAGCACCATTTCTGCCTCACTGGAAAACCCGGCCCTGTGTCTCGTGACCCAAGAAGAATTTGCGATCATGAAGATGCCGGAAGGGGAACTCTATGACAAGTCTATCTTGCACAGGTCAGTAGGTAATCTTGGCAGGTTGATATGGTGAAATTGTCATCCGGTGTGAAAGAAAGAGAGTGAAGACAGCTCCTCCTCAAGAGTTCCCAGAGTTGGCCAATCACTCATCCTATACCAGTACTCCATCCAAACATAGCTCCTGCACAAAAATCTTATTCCGGTTGTCCCAGCTTCAAAGTGGTTTTAAACGGCCGCTGACTGCACCGCCGGATTGAAGAGCTGCCTCCGACCTTACAAGGAACTTGCCTGTTCCTCTTGGTCGTCCGAGGCGCCTCTCCTTCTTCACCGTCCCTACAAGACGGTTCTGGTCCGAAGACTCCCGGGCAGCAATTTATCTGGCTGGATTTTCGCCAGGCTCATCAGAACCCGCCAATTTCCAGCTAGTCTCGCCACAACGCTTCCGGTTTCTCTCACTATGGGTCACCGGGGGAGCAGTGAAAAGAATTTGAGCTCCTTTCAGGGAAGGAAGCAACAGAGGCCAGACCTCTGTGTCCCCCCCCCCCTTTAGAATTCCTAAATCCTTTACATAGCTCAAGGCTCTCCAAACTTGGCAACCTTAAAACTTGTACATTTCACCTCCCCCATTTGCTCAGCCAGCACGGTTTAGTGCAGGGGTCGGCAGCCTTAAACACTCAAAGGGCCACAAAGGTCCTAACCGGAAGCCTCCCATTCAATTCTGGAGCCGACCAGAAGTCCGGTTCCCCCACCGTAGAGTCTCCTAGCGCGGCGTCCTTTTTCCTCTATCTGTCCTAACCGAAAGTCCTATCAATTGTGGAGCTGACCGGCGACAGGGAGCCTCAGCAGAGGGATGGAAGAGCCACATGCGGCTCCAGAGCCACCGGTTGCTGACCCCTGGTTTAGTGGCTTACCGGGTGTCTCAGTGGCTAAGACACTGGGCTTGTCAATCAGAAAGGTTGGCAGTTCGGCGGTTCGAATCCCTAGTACAGGTCTCCTGCGTGAGCAGGGGCTTGGACTAGATGACCGCCAAGGTACCTCCCAGCTCTGCTACTGCTACAGTTCCACCCCTGAGTTGGGGTGGCCCTAAGGACATTCTTATGTCCTTGGGTATGTGGTTGATCCACGCGTTTGAAAGGGCAAATGTTTTGTCACCTCTCTTTTCAGTGCCCAGCAGGATAGCCTGAAAAAGGCCAACATGAAGAGAGAGAACAAGGCCTACTCTTTTAAGGAGCAGATCATTGAACTGGAACTCAAAGAGGTATGGTCTGGTCAGCCGACGGGGACAAGTGGCTGGGGTGTGTCTATGTGAGTCGCTGATCTGGGATTGATCTGGATTCAAAAACATACGAAGAACGGTTGCAGGAACTGAGTATGTCTAGTTTAATAAAAAGAAGGACCAAGGGAGACATGATGGCAGTCTTCCAATATCTCAGGGGTTGCCCCAAAGAAGAGGGAGTCAAGCTATTCTCCAAAGCACCTGAAGGCAAGACAAAAAGCAATGGGTGGAAACTAATCAAGGAGAGAAGCAATTTAGAACTAAGGAGAAATTTCCTGACAGTGAGAACAATTAATCAGTGGAACAACTTGCCTCCAGAAGCTGTGAATGCTCCAACACTGGGAGTTTTTAAGAAGAGATCGGACAACCATTTGTCTGAAGTGGTGTAGGGTTTCCTGCCTAAGCAGGGGGTTGGACTAGAAGACCTCCAAGGTCCCTTCCAACTCTGTTATTCTAAATTCTAAATTGGATATGTCTAGTTCAATGAGAAAAAGGATTAGGGGAGACATGATAGCAGTGTTCCAATATTTCAGAGGTTATCACAAAGAAGAGGGGAGGTCAATCTATTCTCCTAAGCACCTGAAGGCAGGAGAAGATGCAACAGTTGGAAACTAATCAAGGAGAGAAGCAACCTAGAACTAAGAATTTTTCTGACATTTAGAACCATTAATCAGTGGAACAACTTGCCTCCAGAAGTTGTGAATGCTCCATCACTGGAAGTTTTTAAGAGGAGATTGGACAGCCATTTATCTGAAGTGGTGTAGGGTTTCCTGCCTAAGCAGGGGGTTGGACTAGAAGACCTCTGAGGTCCCTTTGAACTCCTGTTATTCTGTATTCTTGCCTCCCTGTTGACCACATTACATGGCCATCCATTGCAGGAGATCAAGAAGAAGAAAGGAATCAAGGAAGAGATCCAGCTCACGAGTAAACAGAAGGAGATGTTAACTGCCCAGATGGAGAAGGAATCTCAGATGAGAAAGCAATTGAAAGAGGTAATTCAAGAGTCTATCTATCTATCTATCTATCTATCTATCTATCTATCTATCTATCTATCTATCTATTTATGGAACACTTACGAAAAGCGGGAAGGAGTGGAAAAAGGAGAAAAAACGCTCTGAGGAGAGATTGCACTTTTTTTTTTTTTATTGAAAAAGTTTTACAACAACAAATTTTCCTCTCCCTCCCCTCCTTCCCCCTCCTTCCCCCTCCTTCAGAACCCCCTCCCCGACTTCCCGGAGCAAACACAAGGTATAGTTCAATAAACAAACAGTCATACATTAAATTTTAAAATCTAACACAATTATAATCCTCCTCTCTCACATAACCTGACTTCTTCCATTAAAATCAAAAACAACGTCCTTCATTCAAAGGCAATCTGAAATGTCTTAATCTGATATCTATTTTGAATATAATCAGTCCAATTCTTCCATTCATTTAGATATTTTTCTTGAGTACTGTCTTTCAAGAAGGCTGAGATTTTAGCCATCTCAGCCAAATTGGAAACTTTCAATATCCATTCTTCTATTGTGGGTAATTCTTTTTTCTTCCAATATTGTCCAATCAACAGTCGTGCTGCTGTTATTAAGTTCAAAATCAATTTAGTCTCAATCACTGTACAGTCTGTTGTTATTCCCAAAAGGAAAAATTGTGGTAGGAACTTTATCTTCTTCTTCAGAACATTCTGCATAATCCACCAGATTCTTATCCAGAAAGACTTAATTTTCTTACAAGTCCACCATACATGAAAATATGTAGCATCATCACAATTACATCTCCAACATTTCGCTTGCCACTTTTTTTTAATAAATCAAATTTTATTGGTTTTTTTCTTTTATGCGCACCAACATATTTTATGAACAAGAGTATTGACCATATCATGCCTTCTACAACTTGTCATATCCAAATACATTTTACATAGTTATAATTTCTGCCAAAATATTATTTTTCCCTACTTTTTTATTTTAATACTTCTACACTTATATAAACATTTCCACCCTCAAATCCTAATTTCGTAACATCATTTCAATCAGTTATCTCATCTTATCCATTGTTAATCATATATATTCTCTTTTAACTTTCATATTCATTCGGTCTTCATCCTAATAAGTTTAAGCATGTTCGGGGTTGCCTTTTCTACCTTTTCATCTCTCTTATTTTACAACAATCTTTCTTCTCCTCTCTTTCCCTTCCCTCCCTTCTTCTATCCTTTTCTACTTTCTACTTTCTTCTTTCCTCCTCTCCTACTTCTGCTCTACTTCCCCTTCCTTTCCCCCCCTCCTCCTTTCTTCCTCCCTTCCAACCTTCTCCCTTTCTCTTATTTCCCCTCCCTTTCTTCCTCTCCTTTCCCCTTTCTTCTATTCCTCTCTCTCTCTCTTTCCTCTCTTCTCCTCTCCTCTCCTTCTATTCTATTCTCTTCTCCTCTCCTTCTATTCCTCTACTCCTCCTTCTACTCTCTCTCCATTGTTGTATTCATTCCATTGTATTCAGCTTAAGACACATCTATTTATCTGCGCAGGACTGGACTAGAATTTTAAATTTTAAATTTGGTTTTAACGGGGTTTTTATTATCTTATTGTAGTTTTAATATTCGGCCTTATTTAATAAGTTTTTTAAATTGGTGCTTTATTTTTTATTTATATGTATGTTTTATTAGGCTGTAAACCGCCCTGAGTCCCTTGGGAGATAGGGCGGTATAAAAATGCGATTAAATAAATAAATAAATTTTCAATATTTTCCACAATGGAATCTGGGCAACCCCGATTTTTTTTCTCCATTTATTGAAAATATTTCTCAACATCTCCAGAGAGACTGCAGTCACGTTGGACGTCTGTGGAGCTTTTCAGTCCTCCAGCTCATAGTTGTCTCAAAGGTGTTGTTGTTTTTTTTCTCAAAAGGCACAACTTGGACTTCTGTGCTTTTGTTCTCTTGCAGCTGGACGCTGAATTGGAATCCACCCTGGGCCTTTTTGACGCCGTTCTCAAGAGGAACCCTCCCAGCCTCTCCCAGTACATCCCTGCCCTTGTCAACTGCTTCCTACCTCTGCTCAAATCGCCACTGGCAGCTCCGAGGATCAAGGCTCCCTTCCTTTCCCTGGTGTCGTGTGTGATGCCCGATCACTTAAAGACCTTTGGTGAGTCTGGTTTTTCAAACTCTCTGTTCGGCGCAATAAATCAGGAAGCCTCTGTGGCTCAGACTGGTAAGACAGTCTGTTATTAACAGCAGCTGCCTGCAATTACTGCAGGTTCAAGCCCCACCAGGCCCAAGGTTGACTCAAGCCTTCCATCCTTTATAAGGTAGGTAAAATGAGGACCCAGATTGTTGGGGGGCAATAAGTTGACTTTGTATATAACATACAAATGGATGAAGACTATTGCTTGACACAGTGTAAGCCGCCCTGAGTCTTCGGAGAAGGGCGGGATATAAATGCAAATAAAAAAAAATAAGCAAAGCCGTTCAAACGACCAGAGTTTTATCGCAAGCTAAGGCTTTCTACACCCCAACCCCAGAGCCCCGTGGCCCACTACTGGGTCGCGGCCTGTTTGAAACGGGGCCTCCACTCACCAGTGAAGCTGTGCACCTGCCACTCACATGTCCTCCCTGTCAAGCTGGAAAGGTTGGGGTAATTCAGTAATTCAGATTCCTTTTTTTAAAAAAGTTTTTATTTTTTCCACAACAACAACAACAAAAAAAACCCTCATCAAACCAATTACAATGTGCTGAAGGGGTGTTTACACATCTTCCTGTGCAATCTCAGAATAAACATCTCTTTCATACATATATCTTATATTGTCTTTTCTAAGATATCTTTCCTTCTAGCCAGTAATAAAATAAATCCCGTATTTTATAATATTTCTTATCTTCGTGTTCTCTAATTTCAAATGTCAATTTACTCATCTCTGCACATTCCATCAACTTTCCTAATTATTTCGTCTTGCAAAGGTAACTTCTCATTTTTCCAATTTTTAGCAAACACAATCCTGGCTGCTGTAATAATATTCACAATCAGATGTTTTAGTAGTTCAGATTCCTGTAGAACACTGTAGTTGTAGTTTATTGTCACTGAACCTTGTACAACAAAATTAAATGCCATCTTCAATGTTTATAATTATAAACATAAAACACAAACACCCATCCTTCATATTATATACAATTGAACTGAAAACCCCTGATATTGCATTAATATTGCGCTGTACAGTAGAATTCAATATAGTTACTGTCCTGGGATAGAAGCTGTTTTTCAGCCTTTTTGTCCTTGTTTTTATTGCCCTGTACCGGCTGCCAAATGGTAATAGTTCAAAAAAAAAAAAAAGGGTGCCCAGGATGAGATGGATCTTTAAGAACGTTTTGAACTTATCTTAAGGCAGCGGGAGCTATCACGCTCTTCCAAAGAGGGGAGCGGGCAACCAGTGACCCTCTGGACAATGACGTTGACCCTCTGGAGCGTTGTCCTATCTGCCCCTGTGCAATTGGCAAACAGACATAGGTGCAATAAGTTAAAATACTATCTATGGTGCAGCGGTAGGTCACCAGGGGTTTTCCATTCAGTTGTTGTTTCCTGAGAAGTCTCAGGTGTTATAATCTCTGCTGGGCCCTTTTGACCAGTGCTGCAATGTGCAACGCAAACCTTTGGGCACCAGGGAACCGGTTCGGTGGAGAGAGGTTTTGCCGTGGACTGGAGTGGACATGGTTTTGCCTTCTGCTTGCATTCCGCAGATGAAGTTTCACTTGTTTGCACAGACAGGTTTCCAGACCGCTGCCAGTCCACAGACCGGGGCTTGGGGACCTCTGGATTAGAAGACCTCCAAAGTCCCATCCAACTCTGTTATTCTGCAGTCTACAAATGGTGGTTCTTCGGTGAGATTTCTCCATGGTTTCAATGTGTCCTTCCTCCTTTCCTTTCGTCTTTCAGGGACCGTAGCGAGTCACGTGACTTTGCGAATGATGAAACCCGAATGCGATTTGGATGAATCCTGGTGCCAGGAAGACTTGCCCACAGCTGTGAACCGAGTGATTGGTTTGCTGCACACGCACACTGTGCCAACCCGGATAACCAAGGGAGAGGAGGGTGAGACCTTTTGATTACCTTCTCAATGTAACCGTTCTTTTACCGGAACTCCTCGGCTTAACAACCTTCGGTTAGCGACCATTCACAATGACAACGTCGCTGAACCAAGTGACTTACGACCGTCGTTCGCACCACTGTTCCAGCATCCCCATGGTCACACGATCCAACTTCAGACGCTTGGCAACTGGCTCCTATTTATGAGGGTTGCGGAATCCCCGGGAATATGTGATCCTCATTTTGCGACTTTCTGAGCAGCAAACTCCATGGGGAAATCGGATTCACTCAATAGCCGTGTGACTAATTTAAGAACTCCAGGGATTGACTTAAAAATTTGGGGCGAGAAAGGTTGTAATTAACCACCGTCTCGCTTAGCCACGGAAGGGTTAAGCTCCATTGTGGTCATAACCCGTGGAGTGGTGCGGTGGCTTAGAGGTGGCGCTCTCGCCTCATAATGAGGGAGGAGGCTGTCAGTTCGATCCTAGGTAGAGGCAGATATTTCATTGGGAATATGGCACAGTGAGAATTTATCTGCTGGACAAAACTCCGCACTGGCGACGGGAAGGGCATCTGGCCAGTAAACACTCTGCTAAGCTCCATTCAGTTGCCCAGACTCCACCCCGCAAGGGATTACGGGGTCATTAAACGACGGGAAGGGTGGGGGGAAATGTCATAAGCCGAGGATTCTCTGTAACGTATTTGGGATTGGTCTGCATCCTTCCTTCTTTGTTTTCTCACCCTTCCGCTGCCAGGTCCCGTGCCATTATCTGCTCCGGCCTTTTCCTTAGTCTTTCCTCTTCTGAAGATGGTGCTACTGGAGACCCCCAACGACAGCGAAGAGAAGGAGGAACTGATGGTGAAGGTTTTGCAGATCATCACCGTCCATGCTCAGCTGCGGTCCTCTACGAATGACGAGAACTGGCTGGTGGACGAGGTGAAACTCCTTTGATTCTTTTCCAAGTGATTGACGGCCAAGGGACGTAAAATTGGGCATGGTCATGTGACTTTCTTAATCACCATCAACCACTTTTAGCCGTAATCCTGGGCTTAGCGGCGGTTGTAAGTTGAGGATTTCCATTAACTCTGGTTTTTATTTCTTTGTCTTTTACTTCCACTTTTTCTCACATTTTACTTCTTTTTTTTCACATTTAACTTCTTTTTTCACATTTTACTTCCTGTTTTTACATGTTTCTTCCTCCTTTCCCCCATTTTTCTTCCTTCTTTCTCACATTTTTCTTCCTCTGTTCTCACATTTTTCTTCCTCTGTTCTCACATTTTTCTTCCTCCTTTCTCACATTTTTCTTCCTTCCTTCTCACATTTTTCTTCCTCACATTTTTCTTCCTCCTTTCCCCCATTTTTCTTCCTTCTTTCTCACATTTTTCTTCCTCTGTTCTCACATTTTTCTTCCTCCTTTCCCACATTTTTCTTCCTCCGTTCTCACATTTTTCTTCCTCCTTTCCCACATTGTTCTTCCTCCATTCTCACATTTTTCTTCCTCCTCTCTCACATTTTTCTTCCTCTTTTCCCACATTTTTCTTCCTTTTTTCTCACATTTTCCTAAACTATTCTGGAGATCTTGAAAGTCCCACTCTATTCATGGCGTTTTTGTTGCTCTCCGAAAAGATTTTATTACGTTGCTTTCAAAGTGGGATTCTTCCCCTCTCCCCATTGAATCAACTTAGCTAAAGGTTTCTGTTTAAAAATCGTCAACCATTTGTTTAGTTACAACCGCACTGGGAAAAAAAAAAGACAATTTTTTCACAATTATGATCGGTGCAACATCCCTGTGGCCGCGTGATCAAAATTCGGATGCTTGGCAACTGACTCACATTTTTGACGGTTGTAATATCCCGGGGGAGGGGAGTCACGTGATCCCCTTTTGCAACCCTCTGACAAGCAAAAAAGTCGAGGGGGAAGCCCGATTCACTTAACAACCGTGTGACTTAACTTGACAAACCTCCGCGATTCACTTAACAACGGCGGATTGCAAGCAAGGTTGCCAAAATGGGGCGAATGTCACAACGGTTCTGGTTTAGTGGCGGAAATGTTGGGCTTGATTGTGGTCATAAGCCGGAGGACTAGCGTATTTTTTGGCATATAAGACGCACCTTCCCCCCCCCCCCAAAAAGAGGGTGAAAATCTGGGTGCGTCTTATACTCTGAATGTAGCCCCGCCCAGCTTCTCAAACGGAGGTTTTAGAGGCTGAAAAAAGCATCAGAAACGAAGTTTAGAAAAAAAGCCCCCAAACAGAGCTGCAGAAAAAAAGCCCCAAATGGAGCTTCAGAAAAAAAGCCCCAAATGGAGCTTCAGAAAAAAAGCCCCAAATGGAGCTTCAGAAAAAAAGCCCCAAATGGAGCTTCAGAAAAAAAGCCCCAAATGGAGCTTCAGAAAAAAAGCCCCACATGGACCTTCAAAAAAAAAAACCCCGCAAACAGAGCTTTAGAGACTTTTTTTCTGAAGCTCTATTTCGGAGGCTTTCAGAGGCAGAATTTTTTTTTTTTTTTTCTGAAACAGAGTTTCAGAGGCAGAAAAAAAAGGCCAAAAAAAAAGCAAGGCACAGAGCTCACAACCAAGGAACCTGTAGCTAAAATTCACCTCTAAGAACAGCTGATTGGGGGTATTCCGGGAGGCCGATCCACCTGCCAATCAGCTTTTTTCTTATTTCCCTCCCCAAAAACTAAGGTACATATACTCCGAAAAATACGGTAGTTATCTTTGCAGTTCAGTAGCAACCAAATTCTTCTCTCTGTGTTTTTTTGCGGCCGACATCCAGAATGGTCCCGAGTTACTTCCTCGCACAGACATGCTGCTGCTCTTGACTAAAGTTATCGGGACAGGAACACCCCGTGTACAGGTCAGTGGGTCCCCCCCCCCCTTTGATCAGCGAACTGAGCAGGGGTGGTAGTGATGGAAATGCAAATTCTCAAAGAGAGTCCTTCCCACGGATGAAAATATAATTAGAAAAATACTAGAATGTGCGCAGACGGATCGATTGACATGAAAAATAAAAGACCTTATCGGCCTTCTCCTTTCACTCTTTGAATCCTGTCCGGGCATGGGGCCAGGGCTGGGGGCTGGAGTCATGACAGGCCGTTTATCTTCATTATCAGACTCGGAGTCTGATAAAAGGCGCGGTTGGAGACGGGAGGGGCCCGGCTGAGGAGAGGAGGGAGGACGAGTCACAACAAGAGTCCTGCTTAATCCATCCATGCCCTTGGATTGTCCTCGCCTGATTAAAGCTGTTATTCTTGGCCAGGTTTTGGGTTCTGTGGCGCTGACAGCTCTTTGCGCCAGTAGCAGTGGAGAAGACGGCTGTGCCTATGCGGAACAAGAGGAGATAAACGTCCTACTTCAGGCTCTGCAGTCACCCTGCATGAATGTTCGAGATGCAGCCCTCCGGGTTAGTGGGAATCCCTTGGAGTTGAGGGGACATTCGGGGACAGGATGTGAATGTTGTGTCTGCCACTCACCTGGCGCCACCTGCTGGAAGGGGGGGACAGGGACCCTTCGAAGCCTGGACTGACCACAAAAATCTGGAGGCCCTTAGGACCCAGCAAAAACTATCGCCCAAACAAATCTGCTGGGCTCAATACCAGTTTGACTTCGTGCTAAAGTACATCCTAGGGGGGAGGAACTTTCTAGCTCCGGGAGCTCCAACCTTGGCAACTTTAAGCCTGGCAGACTTCAATTCCCAGAATTCCCCAACCAGTAAAGCTTTGCTGGCACCTTTTCCCCCAAAAAAAGAGGGTGAAAATCTGGGTGCGGAGGTTTCAAAGGCTGAGCTGATTGGGGGTATTCCGGGAGGCCGATCCACCTGCCAATCAGCTTTTTTCTTATTTCCCTCCCCAAAAACTAAGGTACATATACTCCGAAAAATACGGTAGTTACCTTTGCAGTTCAATAGCAACCAAATTCTTCTCTCTGTGTTTTTTTGCGGCCGACATCCAGAACGGTCCCGAGTTACTTCCTCGCACAGACATGCTGCTGCTCTTGACTAAAGTTATCGGGACAGGAACACCCCGTGTACAGGTCAGTGGGTCCCCCCCCCCCTTTGATCAGCGAACTGAGCGGGGGTGGTGGTGATGGAAATGCAAATCCTCAAAGAGAGTCCTACCCACGGATGAAAATATAATTAGAAAAATACTAGAATGTGCGCAGACGGATCAATTGACATGAAAAATAAAAGACCTTATCGGCCTTCTCCTTTCACTCTTTGAATCCTGTCCGGGCATGGGGCCAGGGCTGGGGGCTGGAGTCATGACAGGCCGTTTATCTTCATTATCAGACTCGGAGTCTGATAAAAGGCGCGGTTGGAGACGGGAGGGGCCCGGCTGAGGAGAGGAGGGAGGACGAGTCACAACAAGAGTCCTGCTTAATCCATCCATGCCCTTGGATTGTCCTCGCCTGATTAAAGCTGTTATTCTTGGCCAGGTTTTGGGTTCTGTGGCGCTGACAGCTCTTTGCGCCAGTAGCAGTGGAGAAGACGGCTGTGCCTATGCGGAACAAGAGGAGATAAACGTCCTACTTCAGGCTCTGCAGTCACCCTGCATGAATGTTCGAGATGCAGCCCTCCGGGTTAGTGGGAATCCCTTGGAGTTGAGGGGACATTCGGGGACAGGATGTGAATGTTGTGTCTGCCACTCACCTGGCGCCACCTGCTGGAAGGGGGGGACAGGGACCCTTCGAAGCCTGGACTGACCACAAAAATCTGGAGGCCCTTAGGACCCAGCAAAAACTATCGCCCAAACAAATCTGCTGGGCTCAATACCAGTTTGACTTCGTGCTAAAGTACATCCTAGGGGGGAGGAACTTTCTAGCTCCGGGAGCTCCAACCTTGGCAACTTTAAGCCTGGCAGACTTCAATTCCCAGAATTCCCCAACCAGTAAAGCTTTGCTGGCACCTTTTCCCCCCAAAAAAGAGGGTGAAAATCTGGGTGCGGAGGTTTCAGAGGCTGAAAAAAGCCTCCGAAAGGAAGCTTCGGAAAAGAAGCCCCCAAACAGAGCTTCAGAAAAAAAGCCTCCAAACAGAGCTTCAGAAAAAAAGCCTCCAAACAGAGCTTCAGAAAAAAAGCCTCCAAACAGAGCTTCAGAAAAAAAGCCTCCAAACAGAGCTTCAGAGGCTTTTTTTCTGCAGCTGTTTCAGAAGATTTCGGAGGCAGAAAAAAAAGTTTTTTCCTGAAACAGAGTTTCAGAAGTTTCAAAGGCAGAAAAAAATGTATCAATTTTTTTTTTTTAAACAAAGACAGATGTCGTGTCCCACCCCCACTCCGACAAACAAGTCAAGGAAGTCCGTAATAAACTTGGCAGCGAAGCCTCTGTAGCTTGCCAAGTTCCTTCGAGGTTTCTCAGGGCAGGCAGGAGTCCAAGTTGTGACTTCAGCGATAGGGTCTGGTATCAGCAAACTAGATAAGACTTTGCTGACTCAAGGTTGGAATACCAAAAGCAGGTCCTTTATATAGGCTGTGGGGTGTGGCTCCATGACTCAGCATTTATCCAGGCCTGCCCCACCCCTCCTTCTGCTGGCGTCGCCTCTCAGATCTCCACGCTGAATTGTCTTCAGCTGGATCTGCTGGCAGCTTCTGGGAAAGGGAGGGGTTAGAGGGAGTAAGGCCGAGTAATTCCAGCACCTGGCTGGCTTCCTGCTCTGAAGGCTGAGCCAAAGGAACACACGCTGTATGAGTGAGGTTTATCAGGCTTGTCCTCCCACTCCTGGAATCCTCTCCGGGCATGGGGCCAGGGCTGGGAGCTGGAGTCATGACAGGCCGTTTATCTTCATTATCAGACTCAGAGTCTGATAAAAGGCCCGGTTGGAGACGGGAGGGGCCCGGCTGAGGAGAGGAGGGAGGACGAGTCACAACAAGAGTCCTGCTTAATCCATCCATGCCCTTGATTGTCCTCGCCTGATTAAAGCTGTTATTCTTGGCCAGGTTTTGGGTTCGGTGGCGCTGACAGCTCTTTGCGCCAGTAGCAGTGGAGAAGACGGCTGTGCCTATGCGGAACAAGAGGAGATAAACGTCCTACTTCAGGCTCTGCAGTCACCCTGCATGAATGTTCGAGATGCAGCCCTCCGGGTTAGTGGGAATCCCTTGGAGTTGAGGGGACATTCGGGGACAGGATGTGAATGTTGTGTCTGCCACTCACCTGGCGCCACCTGCTGGAAGGGGGGGACAGGGACCCTTCGAAGCCTGGACTAACCACAAAAATCTGGAGGCCCTTAGGACCCAGCAAAAACTATCGCCCAAACAAATCTGCTGGGCTCAATACCAGTTTGACTTCGTGCTAAAGTACATCCTAGGGGGGAGGAACTTTCTAGCTCCGGAGCTCAACCTTAGCAACTTTAAGCCTGGCAGACTTCAATTCCCAGAATTCCCCAACCAGTAAAGCTTTGCTGGCACCTTTTCCCCCAAAAAAAGAGGGTGAAAATCTGGGTGCGGAGGTTTCAAAGGCTGAAAAAAGCCTCCGAAAGGAAGCTTCAGAAAAGAAGCCCCCAAACAGAGCTTCAGAAAAAAAGCCTCCAAACAGAGCTTCAGAAAAAAAGCCTCCAAACAGAGCTTCAGAAAAAAAGCCTCCAAACAGAGCTTCAGAAAAAAAGCCTCCAAACAGAGCTTCAGAGGCTTTTTTTCTGCAGCTGTTTCAGAAGATTTCGGAGGCAGAAAAAAAAGTTTTTTCCTGAAACAGAGTTTCAGAAGTTTCAAAGGCAGAAAAAAAAAGCAAAAATACCAAACAAACAAGGCACAGAGCTCACAACCAAGGAACCCTGCAGCTAAAATTCGCCTCTGGGAACAGCTGATTGGGGGTGTTCTGGGAGGCCGATCCACCTACCAATCATCTTCTTTCTTATTTTCCTCCCCAAAAACGAAGGTGTGTCTTACACTCCGGTACGTCTTGGTAACTCATAGCTGCAAACATATCCAACACACCTCCCTCCTCTTATTTGCCCCCCTAACAACAATCCTGTGAGATGGAGAGGAGAGGGACTGGCCCAAAGTCACCCGGTCTGGCTTTCTTGCCAAAGGCGGGGCTAGAACTCTCCATCTCCTAGTGATTGGCCTAAAGTTGTAGGTCGAGGACTAACTGTGTGTATATGTGTGTGGGTGGGGAATACAGCTTCAATTCAAAAGAATTCTGCTGCTAACAGTCTTATTCTCTGCCTTCAGGGTTTGATGGAACTCCAGATGGTTTTGCCCACTCCGGACAGCGATGAGAAGAATGGAATGAACCTTTTGCGCCGGCTCTGGGTGGTGAAGTTTGACAGGGAAGAAGAAATCCGCACGTTGGCAGAGAGGTAGGCATGCCTGTCCTTTGAAAAGAGGAAACCATAACCTCATAATCCTAGACCAGTGATCAGAAACCTGCGGCTCTGGAGCCGCATGTGGCTCTTTCACCCTTCTGCTGCGGCTCCCTGTCACTCAAAATATGCGTCGCAACCGCCAGTGTACGACACCCATCGGCACGCGATTGATTGAGCTTTTCGACCCCCCGGTAGGCCAACCGTGGATAGATCCAAGAAAAGAAAAAAGATTCAAAAGAAATCAGAATGTTTAATTCAACTACATATGCTAGTTTTGTGGCTGCTCAAGAAATAATCAGGCTACGGGAAGGGTTTTGTGGCTCCCGGTGTTTTCTTTTCTGTGGGAAACGGGTCCAAATGGCTCTTTGAGTGTTTAAGGTTGCAGACCCCTGTCCTAGACATTCCCCGTCTTCCAGACCAAAAAATAAGACCTCGTGGGCTAAAAATGGAAAATAAGTTGACCCGCTGTCCCAAAGGTGCTTTTTCAAGAGGCAACTGGACTTTCTGGTAACTGGACCTCCAAAGATCAGCTGTGTTTTAGAAGCTGTTTTTTAGCCCCAACCAGCCCCAACCTCAAAATCAGCAAGTGAACTAATGTGCTGAAGCTGACCAGGCTAAGGACGCTAATTTCTGTTAGGCAGAAATTCCTCCCCCGAAACTAAGTAAAGGTAAAGGTTCCCCTCGCACATACATGCTAGTCGTTGCCGACTCTAGGGGGCGGTGCTCATCTCCGTTTCAAAGCCGAAGAGCCCAGCGCTGTCCGAAGACGTCTCCGTGGTCATGTGGCCGGCATGACTCAACGCCAAAGGCTCATGGAACGCTGTTCCCTCTCCACCAAAGGCGGTCCCTATTTTTTCTACTTGCATTTTTACGTGCTTTCGAAACTGCTAGGTTGGCAGAAGCTGGGACAAGTCACGGGAGCTCACCCCGTTACACGGCAGCACTAGGGATTCGAACCACTGAGCTGCCGACCTTTCGATCGACAAGCTCAACGTCCTAGTCCCCTGAGCTGCCGCGTCCCCCCCCCAAAAAACCTAAGATGTGTCTTATACTCCCCAAAAAATACGGTACTTTATAAATGCGTGTCTTATTTTTCTGATTTGGCATCTCTGATCTGCGGTGGGTGGGTGGGAGGAAGGGCAGAGACCGAGCAAGCACTCCGGTCTTTTCACTCGAGAGGTCTTTCTGGAAGATGACGATGCTCCAATCTCCCCATCTCCTAGGCTGTGGGTATCGATGGGTTTAGAGTTGCAACCGGACATCTGCTCCATCCTCATCAAAGATGTCATCCACCACGAGCAGGCAGTGCGCCAGGCTGGAGCCGAAGCCCTTTCCAAGGGGGTTGAACAGTATCGAAGCCAGACGAAGGATGTCATGACCAAACTGATGGAGATTTATCAAGAGAAGCTCTATGTAAGCCCTGGTAGTAGGAAGCATGAGTGTTCTGTCCCCCCTCGCCTCCGTCCGAGCGATGGCTTAATTAGCTGGCACTATCAGCTCTGGCAGCAGAATAGTGAGCGTCTGCCAGATGAGTCACCCAGGAACAAACTTTAGCTCTTAATTAATTAGTTAATCAGTTGATTTGCCTGCTATGAAGAGGCACAGCAGCTCTGGCTGCCTTTATATCCTGTGGAGTGTGGCTCCATGACTCAGCACTTCCTAGGCTTGCCCCACCCCTGCTTCTGTTGTTCCATCCTCTCCTGCCTACGAAACCTAGGGTCCAGCCAGGCCTGATTGCCATCAGCTGGGTCTGAAGGCGTGGCCTGGTGGGGGGAAAGAGTCAGGGGACAGAGGCCTCGTTATCTCTTCCACCTGGCCTGCTTCTGGTTCCTGGAGCTGAGCCAGGGAAGCAGGTGCTCCCGAGGTAAGTGCTTCCCCCTCACTATCCAAGTCACTTTCTGGCAGGAGGCTTGGCTCGGGGAGGGGGGCAGACACAACAGTGAGCCTAGTTGGTCCTAGGTCCATATGTTACCGATAGAAGATTTGTAGTTCTCTGAATTGATCCTTGATGCTCTCTGAGCTTGGTGGTTTCCTTGCAGACGTTTCATTACCCAACTATGTAACGTCATCAATGCTGGGAGGGAGAGAGGGGTTTGCAGAGAGGAGGAGGAGGAGGACGACGACTGTGGGGTCCATGGTGCTTTCTGAACTTGGTGGATTTCTTGCAGATGTTTCATTACCCAACTAGCTAACATTATCAGTGCTAGAAGGGAATGGGGTTTGCAGACGGGAGGGATGGATGGATGGATGGATGGAAGGAAGGAAGGAAGGGAGGAAGGGGAGGAAGAGGAGGAGGACAATGACTGTGGGGTCCTTGATGCTGTGTGAGCTTGGTGGTTTTCTTTTGGACATTTCATCATCCAACTATGTAACGTCATCAATGCTAGGAGGAAGAGGGGTTTGCAGACAGGAGGAAGGGGAGGAAGGAAGGAGGGGAGGAAGAGGAGGAGGGCAATGACTGTGGGGTCCTTGATGCTCTATGAGCTTGGTGGTTTTCTTTTGGACATTTCATCATCCAACTAGATAACGTCATCAGTGCTGGATGGTGGGGGGTACATTCTCTGTTTATATACAAGGATTACCCTGTCAGTGTTGGTGGGAGTGTTCTTGATCGTTCCTAACAGTAAAGAACAGCCTAATCAAGGAATCCCTTAAGAACTCACTCCCACTGAAGAAATACAGCCCCTGAAACATTTCCTGACCTCACGGTGCTGGGACAAGGATTGTCATCCAGGGCTTTTTAATCTTTCTCCCCAGAGGCCCCCACCCGTTTTGGATGCCTTGGGACGGGTGATTTTGGAGTCTCCCCCTGACCAGTGGGAAGCCAGGTAGGTCTACTTATCCTTCTCATCCTTTCCACACCAAATGGTGAACTTTGGAGGTTTTTTCAAGGCGAGATAGTAGAAACTAAGGATAAGGATAGGGCCTCTGGTGGCTCAGCAGACTATATCTGTCTGTTATTAACACAGCTGCTTGCAATTACTGCAGGTTCAAGCCCCACCAGGCCCAAGGTTGACTCAGCCTTCCATCCTTTATAAGGTAGGTAAAATGAGGACCCAGATTGTTGGGTGCAATAAAAAGTTGACTTTGTATATAATATACAAATGGATGAAGACTATTGCTTAACACAGTATAAGCCGCCCTGAGTCTTCGGAGAAGGGCGGGATATAAATTCAAATTTTAAAAAAATGTTTTAATTCAACTCTTGCAATTCTTTACCAAGGGCCCTGCTAGTTGGGCTTTGAGGGAGAATAAAAGTTCTATGATTGAAGGTCACTACCTTGGCAAAAATAGCACTAGCACTTAGATTTACGTACCGCTTCGCAGTGCTTGGCAGCCCCTCTCTAAGCGGTTTACAGAGTCAGCCTCTTGCCCCCCCAACAATCTGGGTCCTCATTTTACAGACGGATGGGAAGGCTGAGTCAACTTTGAGCCGGTCAGGATCGAACTCCTGGCAGCGGGCAGAGTTAGTCTGCAATATTACATTCAGATAGATCAAAAGACAGAGAGACAGAGAGCAATAGTACTTATAGACCGCTTTGTAGATAGATAGCAATAGCACTTATAGACCGCTTCATAGTGCTTTTACAGCCCTCTCTAAGCGGTTTACAGAGTCAGCCTCTTGCCCCCCCAACAATCTGGGTCCTCGTTTTACCCACCTCGGAAGGATGGAAGGCTGAGTCAACCTTGACCCTGGTGGGTTTCGAACTGCAGACAGCAGTCAGGAGAAGTAGCTTGCAGGACTGCATTCTAACCACAGCACCAACACTTAGACTTATATACCGCTTCATACAGCCTTCTCTAAGCGATTTACAGAGTCAGCCTCTTGCCCCCAACCATCTGGATCCTCATTTTACCAACCTGGAAGGCTGAGTCAACCTTGACCCAGGTCAGGATCGAATTCCTAGCTGTGGGCAGAGTTACCCTGCAATGCTGCATTCTGACCACTGGGAGGGAGGGAGGGAAGGAAGGAAGGAAGACAGGCAGAAAGGAAGGAAGGGCAAAGCAATAGCAATAGACTTAGACTCAGACTTCTTCACAATACTTTACAGTCGTCTCTAAGGGATTTACAGAGTCAGCATATCACCCCCACCCACCGGGGTCCTCATTTTACCAACATGGAAGGATGGAAAGTTTGAGTCAATCTTGAGCCAGATCAGGGTCGAACTGCTGTCAGTGGGCAGAGTCAGCGACCCTGTACGGGGGTCGGTGGGAGCCATGCCTCCCACCGACCCGTACGCTCTCACAGAGAGGGACTTCTCAGGGTGCCGTCCTCCAAGCAATGTCGGCTGGCAGCCCCCAGGGGAAGGTCCTTCTCTGTGGGGGCTCCCACACTCTGGAACGAGCTTCCCCCGGGTTTACGCCAAATACCTGACCTTCGGACATTCCGCCGTGAACTGAAGACACATCTTTTCATTCGCGCGGGGCTGGCTTAAATTTTATCGATTTTAAATTTTATCGATGTTACATTTCTTAATATTAATTTTAATGGGGTTTTAGTTTTATATATTTTAAAGTTTTTTAGGCCAATTATAAAATAAGTTTTTTAATTTGTATTTTAAATTGTATATTGTATTGTCTGTTTTTACTTTTGGCTGTACACCGCCCTGAGTCCTTCGGGAGAAGGGCGGTATAAAAATCGAATAAATAATAATAAAAATAAAATAATAATCCCGCCTTCTAACCAATGTGTCACCGCATCTCTTGTCCATAACCGTTCATGACGATCGCTAAAGATGAAATTCTCTCTTCAGGTGCGGCATCGCTTTGGCCTTGAATAAGCTTTCTCAGCACCTGGAAAGCTCCCAGGTGAAGCCTCTTTTCGAGTTCTTTGTCCCCGATGCCCTCAACGACCGTCACCCCGAAGTTCGGAAGTGCATGCTGGACGCTGCCCTCTCAGCCCTTAATACTCACGGCAAGGTAGGTCGACATTCATCCAAAATTAAGATAGATGTTGCAAAATCCCCATTCCCACCCCACTCCAGGGGAAGGATACTGCAAAATCCCCATTCCTTTCCTGGGGGAAGATATTGCAAAATTCCCATTCCCTCTCCACTCCTGCGGGAAGGATATTGCAAAATTCCCATTCCCACCCCACTCCAGGGGAAGGATACTGCAAAATCCCCATTCCCACCCCACTCCAGGGGAAGGATACTGCAAAATCCCCATTCCCACCCCACTCCAGGGGAAGGATACTGCAAAATCCCCATTCCCACCCCACTCCAGGGGAAGGATACTGCAAAATCCCCATTCCTTTCCTGGGGGAAGATATTGCAAAATTCCCATTCCCTCTCCACTCCTGCGGGAAGGATATTGCAAAATTCCCATTCCCTCCCCACTCCTGGGGGAAGGATTTTGCAAAATCCCCATTCCCACCTTATTAATAATTTTGTTTTGGACGAAGCTGAGAATGAATGAATTCTCAGCTGTTTTGATAAAATAAGTTTGTTGAGGACTGAATTGTGATTAGTAATCGCTACTTGGGCCTCGGTCACAACAATGATGTTACCTAGTTTGGTAATGAATGACTTGGGTGTCCAAAGTTACGTTTTTCAGCTATCCCCTGTTTTCCGTAGTCACCCACTTCACCTCGCTCCTGTTTTTTTTTTTTCCAGGAGAGCGTCAACTCCTTGCTGCCAGTCTTCGAGGAGTTCCTGAAGAACGCCCCCAACGATGCCAGCTACGACGCCGTCCGGCAGAGCGTGGTCATTCTCATGGGGTCGCTGGCCAAGCATTTGGACAAAAGCGACCCGAAAGTAAAACCCATCGTGGCCAAACTGATCGCCGCGCTCTCTACGCCATCCCAACAGGTGAGCCGTCCTTGCCTTGGAGGTGTTTCCTGACAGATGCGAGCATCCTGACTTTAGAACCGTCTACTAACGCAATGAAAGGGAGCTACGTGGCTTAGGAACTCACATGCGTTTCCTCCCTTTCTATCTCCTTTTTTTTTTTAAATTCGCATTTATATCCCGCCCTTCTCCGAAGACTCAGGGCGGCTTACCCTATGTTAGCAATAGTCTTCATCTTATTTGTATATTTATATACAAAGTCAACTTATTGCCCCCAACAATCTGGCTCCTCATTTTACCTACCTTATAAAGGATGGCTGAGGTCCTTCCTTCCTTCCTTCCTTCCTTCCTTCCTTCCTTCCTTCCTTCCTTCCTTCCTTCCTTCCTTCCTTCCTTCCTTCCTTCTTTCTTTCTCTTGGAGAAATATTACATTGTAAAAGCACCATTCACCTAAACTTGGTACCATCTGAATTAAGAGTTAGACAAAGAAATAAATTTCACATGAAAAACAACCCCAAAAGGAGAAACTGCTCTCTTTCTCTCACCCCTTCCCTTCCCCTTCCCTAGCTCTCCTCTCCTCCCCTTTTTCATTTTCTTCTCCCTTCACTTCACTTTCCTTTTTCCTTCCCTTACTCCCTCCCCTCCCCTAGCTCTCCTCTCCTTCCTCCTCCTCTCCTCCCCTCCCCTCCCCTTTTGGACTAGAAGGCTTTCCTTTCCAGAACTAGTTGTTGTGGCCCGCCAGCGGAGGTGGCAGCAGACTCAAACTGTTGGGGAGGAACATGGGCCAGTCCTGGAGTCTGGGAAAAGGTCTGATGAGGGCTCTGCGTCAGAGGCAGAAAGGGGACCAGGGCCGTTTGACAGCTATCAGCTGCCTCCAGAGTCAGACATCAGTGAGGCAGAAGAACAGCTGGAGCCCGTTCCCAGTGTGCGCATGTGCAGAGTTGCCAGGAGAAGGGAACAGCTAAAGAACAAGGGTCGACTCAGGAGTAAGGCCACAGGTGGACGGTGAATGGCCCCTCCCAGAGGGAATTAAAGAGGAGCGAAAAGGGAGGGGAGTTTGCAGCTCTCCAAGCCAGATAAGGTCTGTGTGTTGTGTCTGCGTCCCCCAAGCCGGGCCTGCTGCCAGAAAGTGACTTGGACAGTGAGGAGGGAGGGCCGTCAGGATTTACCTCGGGAGCACCGGCTTGCCTGGCTCAGCTCCAGGAGCCAGAAACAGGCCAGGTGGAAGAGATAACGAGGCCTCCATCCCCTGACTCTTCCCCCCCCAGGCCACGCCTGCAGACCCAGCTGACTGCTATCAGCCTTGGTTGGACCCTAGGTTTCGTAGGCAGGAGAGGCGGGAACAACAGAAGCAAGGGTGGGGCAGGCCCAGGAAGTGCTGAGTCATGGATTCACACCCCACAGGATATAAAAGACAGCGAGAGCTGCTGTGTCTCTTTGTAACAGGCAGATCCACTGATTAAGAGCTGAAGTTTGTTCCTGGGTGACTAACCAGCGTCGTGGAAGATAACGCAGGCTCTTGGCTGACGCTGGCTATTCTGCTGCCAGAGCTGATAGTGCCGGCTAATTAAGCCATCACTCGGACAGAGGCAAGGGAGGACACAACACTGTGACTGTAAATTCTCCCTTGAAAGACTTTGCCAAGTGTGAATGAGAGAAATTCACAGTAACTTAATAAAAAAGGGTGGGTTTTTTTTTTGGTCAGGATAAGGAGTCTGCTTCGTGGTTTGGGTCAACGCTTCGGTCAGGACACTAGCAGCCATTTAGCCGCCCACCTAGAACGATCTGCTTTGGGGGGCTTTTGCAGGTTCAGGAGTCGGTGGCCAGCTGCTTACCGCCTCTCGTGCCGGCCATCAAAGAAGACGCCGGCAGCATGATCCAGAAGCTGCTGCAGCTTTTGCTGGAATCCGATAAATACGCAGAGCGAAAAGGAGCCGCTTATGGGCTGGCCGGCTTAGTGAAAGGGCTGGGCATCCTTTCCCTGAAGCAACAGGAAATGATGGCCAAGCTGACCGATGCCATCCAGGACAAGAAGAATTTCCGGCGGCGGGAAGGTGAGTCGAAGCAACCTCATCCTTCCTCTCTCAACTTCTTGAGGACTTTTCGACCTTCCAGATTAAGGCCGTAAATTGCTCCGTTCTGGGAAGACCTAGAATCCGAGGGCTGGAAGAGATCTCGGAGGTCTTCTAGTCCAGGGGTCTCCAATCTTGGCAACTTTTAAGACTTGTGGACTTCCAACTCCCACAATTCCTCAGTCAGCTCTGGGAGTTGAAGTCCACAAGTTGTAAAAGTTGCCAAGGTTGGAGACTCCTGTTCGAGTCTAATCCCCTGCTAACCGCCCCCCTCAAATTCATATGCCGTCCATCTCACCTAGATGATTAAAACTGTTTTTTTTAAAAAATGATTTTATTTATGGTTTTTCTTTAACATATATGAGTACTTAGTGAACGGTACATTGGGTCAATTTACTTTATACAGAATATGAATAGAATAGAATAGAATAGAATAGAATAGAATAGAATAGAATAGAATAGAATAGAATAGAATAGAATAGAATAGAAGTTTTTTTATTGGCCAAGTGTGATTGGACACACAAGGAATTTGTCTTTGGTGCATATGCTCTCAGTGTACATAAAAGAAAAGATACGTTCATCAACAATTCTAAGGTACAACACTTAATGATAGTCATAGGGTAAAAATAAGCAATCAGGAAACAATTTTACAATAACAATAATATGACTGTCTGGTTTGGTTCTGCAACCCAACAAGACAGACACTGACTTCAGAGGATCATTAGAACTGCAGGAAAAACAATGGCTACCAACCTGCCTTCCATTGAGGACCTGTATACTGCACGAGTCAAAAAGAGGGCTGTGAAAATATCTACAGACCCCTCATATCCTGGACATAAACTGTTTCAACTCCCACCCTCAAAATGACGCTATAGAGCACTGCACACCAGAACAACTAGACACAAGGACAGTTTTTTCCCTGAACGCCATCACTCTGCTAAACAACTAATTCCCTCAACACTGTCAGACTATTCACTAAGTCTTCACTATTATTAATCTTCCCATCGTTCCCATTACCATCTCCTCCCACTTACGACCGTATGACTGTAACTTAGTTGCTTGTATCCTTACGATTTATATTGATATTGATTGTTTCCTGATTCCTTATTTGTACCCTATGACTATCATTACGTGTTGGACCTTAGAATTCTTGATGAACGTATGCACCAAAGACAAATTCTTTGGGTGTCCAATCACACTTGGCCAATAAAAAATTCTATTCTATTCTATTCTATTCTATTCTATTCTATTCTATTCTATTCTATTCTATTCTATAATACTGTTTAAGTATAGCTGATGATAATCTTTCAACTTCTAAGATATACATTGTAGTTATAATGTATTTTATTTTGTAGCACTGCACATAGTAATGTTTTCCCAATTTCTACTTTCTACCTCTAATACATCTACCTAATATGCAGGTTCGAATCCCAGAAGGGGTGTGGCTAGCTGACGAGAGCTAAATAGCTTGAAGTAGATTCTATACTAGTCTCCCTTTATTTCTTTGTCGGTAAATATTTAGGCAGCTGTTTCTCTTCTCTTCTATCCCAGGGGCTTTGTTCGCCTTTGAGATGCTCTGCACCATGCTGGGAAAGCTTTTTGAGCCCTATGTGGTTCACGTCCTGCCACACTTACTGCTCTGTTTCGGAGACGGCAATCAGTACGTTCGGGAGGTAAGTCATCCTTGGCCGGCAGTCCCAGAGAACTAGGGAGTTTGGGTTCTGCAGAACCTTGGCTGGTTCTGCTCAGATTCTGGTTGGCTTCAGAGGTTCCGGTAGGTCATCGGGTGCTTTGATGGAGGAGGAGGGGCGGTAGCCCAGAGGCGGCACTCTCGCCTCACAATCAGGAGGCTGTCAGTTCGATCCTAGGTAGAGGCAGTTATTTCTGTCTCTGGGCACGCTGAGAAAATATATCTGCTGAACAAAACTCCGTACTGGCCATTAAAAACACACTGCTGGCTCCATTCAGTTGCCCAGACTCCACTCTGTATGGGATTATGGGGTCATTAAAAGAAGATGATGGTCGAGTGCTTTGATGGACTTGAGAGTTCACCAGGTTGAGTAAATCTAGCCATTGTGGTTCATAAACTGTCGTGTCCCACTCCTCCGCTGATGGCCGGGTCAGGGAAATCCGAATCAGGCGTGCCTCTGCAGCTCTGCCAAAGTCCTAGTAAAGTCCTCAGGGCAGGCAGGAGACCAGAAAGTGACTTCAGCAAGATATGTTTAGACTTTGCCTGACTCAGAGAATGCCAGAAAGCAGGTCCTTTATATAGTCCATGGGGTGTGGCTCCATGACTCAGCACTTATCCAGGCCTGCCGCTCCCTTCCTTCTGTTGCCTCCGTCTATCAAGTCTTCTGACGCGAGGGTCACTCCAGTCTGCAGCTGTTGGCAATTGACCTCCCTCAGGCTCACATGCTGTGGGGGAGGGGGAGGGGTCTAGTTGCTCCGTTTGCCTGGGCATGGAGCCAGAGCTGGGGGCTGGAGGTGCTTCCTCCTCCTCAGCCTGTCTGGGCATGGAGCCAGGGCTGGGGCCGGGAGGCATACTAGGACATTCCTCAGCGTTCAGAAGCAGATAAGAAGGCCCCAGCTGCGGTGAGATCGGACGAGACACAACATAAACCATGTAGCTAGTTCTGCAGGTCAACCAACGACTAGCATGTTACATGCTATCGGTAGGCACGCTGTCACAGTTGGCATTCCTATCAAAAGCCTTTACACAAGTTTGTGATTTTGACTAAATGCCCTGTGAGAACCTCACCATAGCAGCGTATCGGCTGTGCTTGTAACATGAAGTGTGAGAGACCCAAGCAACTGTAGCTTCTCCAACAAACAACCTGTAAAATAACACCTGGCTGGATGTGATGTATAATTCCACATAATTTGAGCAGGTTCTGCTTCGTGCTGGCCATTGAAGCTTGAAGTTGATTGAGTCAGGTTGTGATTTGTGGGGTCCTTGGTGCTCTCGGAGCTCGGTGCTTTTGCTTGCAGGCGTTTCATGACCCAACTAGGTAACATCATCAGTGCTAGAAGGGAGTGGAGCTTGTGGAGAGGAGGAGGAGGACTGTGGAGTCCTCGTACTCTCCGAGCTTCGATATTTTCTTGCAGACGTTTCATTACCCAGCTAAGTAACATCATCAGTGCTAGAAGAAAATGGGGTTTGCAGAGAAGAGGAGGAGGAGGAGGAGGAGTATTGTGGGGCCCTGGGTTTTCTTGCAGACGTTTCATTACCCAACTAAGTAACATCATCAGTGCTAGAAGGAAATGGGGTTTCCTCTTACTTCTATATACCAGCGCCTCACCCTGTCAGTGCTCTCCGACAGTGGGAATGGTCTTGGTGTTTTCTTGATTAGACTGTTGTTTCCTCTTAGCTTACTGTTAGATTTTGATTCCCCCACCCATTATTATTATTATTATTATTATTTTTGCACAAGGCTGCAGATGATTGTGCCAAAGCCGTGATGAGCAACTTAAGCGCCCACGGAGTCAAGCTGGTGCTGCCTTCTTTGTTAGCTGCTCTTGAGGAGGATTCATGGAGAACCAAAGCTGGTAAAAATTTGTGCCTGGCATATATTTTTTAAATATATATATATATATTTAAAAAAAGAAAAATTGGAGACTGCTATCAGCATCTCAGGTTTAGGAAAAGACACGATTTTTCAAGCAAGCCAAAGAGCCAGCAGTTTAGAAACATCCCTCTAGACCAGAGGTCCCCAACCTTTTGGCCTGCCCGCCTGGGCTCCTTAGGGCCCCAGCAGGACGCAGCTGTTGGAGCTAAGCAGCCACCAAGGAGAACGAGTTGGCAAAACAGCTCAGTTCAAATTGGATCTGGCCGAGAAGGAGGCTCTGCAGAAGCACCTCACTGAGGACTAGGAGCATAGGCTTTCCAAGCAGAGGGAAAACCGGCAGGATTGCAAGGCCAGGTACCGGCACTGGAGGCTCAGTGGTCTGAGATGGTCAACTAGTTCCAGGAGGTAGGGGGCAGGGCCATTTGGGAGTGATGTGTGGACTCCAGAACCTGATAGTAGTGAGGCAGAGGAACAGAAGGAGCCTGTTCCTAATGCACGCACAAGAAGAGCTGCCAGAAGGCAAGAGCAGCTCAAGCAAAGAGGACGACTCGGGAGTAAGGCCATGAGATGATTGGCCCCTCCCATAAGGCTTAAAAGACCAGCAACGACGTTTGGGCTCTTTGCCGGAAAACAACGTTGATAGCCTTGTCTTCCTGCATTTATTTCTTTGTCGGCGTCTTCTGCTTCTGAACTTTTGCCAAGAAAAGCCTTTGGTAGACCAAGGTTGATGATAAGACTGAAGACTTGTGTTATGAAGAATTTGCTTTGATTTAGTTTGGACAACGCTGAGAATGAGTTTAATTCTCAGCTGTTCTAATAAAGTCTTTGTTTTTGAACTGACTACGTTTACTACTAGCTACTTGGGCCTGGGTCACAACAGACACCCCTGGTCTAATTCTATAGTATTGTCGTGTCCCCCTCCCCCTCCGACGGCCGGGTCTGGGAAGTCTGTATCAAGCGTGGCCACGAAGCCTCTGCAGCTTTGCCAAATTCCTGTCAGAGTTCTCGGGGCAGGCAGGAATCCAAGGTGTGACTTCAGCAAACCAGATGAGACTTTGCTTGACTCAAGGAATGCCAAAAAGCAGATCCTTTATATAGGCCATGGGGTGTGGCTCCATGACTCAGCATTTATCTAGGCCTGCCCCTCCCTTCCTTTTGCTGACGTCGCCTCTCTATTCTCCGGAAGTGGGGATCCGTCCACTGTGACTTTCTGTCCTCCTGATCTGCTGCCGGCAATTCTAGCACGTGGCTGGCTTCATGCTCACACGCTGTAGGAGGGAGGTTTTTTTGCTCATTCCTGACATTCTGTCTGGGCATGGTGCCAGGGCTGGAGGCTGGAGGCATGCCAGGCTGTTCCTCTTCATTATCAGACTCTGACTCAGATAGCAGGAGATGGGAGGGGCCCGGCTGAGGAGAGGAGGGTGGGCGAGGCACAACAAGTATATCCAAAGTGGGGGTTTTTTTGCCCATGCTATCATTGTTGGGTCATTTTCTGTTCTCATGCGCTCCCCAGGGTCGGTAGAGCTCTTGGGAGCCATGGCTTACTGTGCTCCCAAGCAGCTGTCTTCTTGCTTGCCGAACATCGTGCCCAAGCTCACGGAGGTGCTAACGGATTCTCACGTGAAGGTCCAGAAAGCCGGTCAACAGGCGTTACGGCAAATCGGCTCCGTAATCAGGAACCCTGAGATTTTGGGTAAGAGGGATTTTTTTGTTTTTTTTTTGGGTACCTGTGTCTGCACGGATGGTTGGTTTTTCTCCCCCTCCCCCCCCTTGACTAATTTGGCTTAAGTTGAACGGATCGGAGTTCATTGTGCCAAGATGAATGATAGTGTCGTGTCCCACCCCCCACTCCGACGAACGAGTCAAGGAAGTCCGTAACAAACTTGGCAACGGAGCCTCTGCAGCTTGCCAAGTTCCTTCGAGGTTTATCAGGGCAGGCAGGAGTCCAAGTTGTGACTTCAGCGATAGAGTCTGATATCAGCAAACTAGATAAGACTTTACTTGACTCAAGGTTGGAATGCCAAAAGCAGGTCCTTTATATAGGCTGTGGAGTGTGGCTCCATGACTCAGCATTTATCCAGGCCTGCCCCACCCCTCCTTCTGCTGGCGTCGCCTCTCAGATCTCCGGAAGCAAGGGTCCTCCCACACTGAACTGTCTTCAGCTGGATCTGCTGTCAGCGTCTGGGAAAGGGAGGGGTCAGAAGGAGTAAGCGCGAACAATTCCAACACCTGGCTGGCTTCCTGTTCTGACGGCTGAGCCAAAGGAACACACGCTGTATGAGTGAAGTTTATTGGGCTACTCCTTTCACTCCTGGAATCTTCCCCGGGCATGGGGCCAGGGCCGGGGGCTGGAGGCATGACAGGCCGTTCATCTTCATTATCAGACTCGGAGTCTGATAACAGGCCCGGTTGGAGACGGGAGGGGCCCGGCTGAGGAGAGGAGGGAGGACGAGTCACAACAGATAGAACATTTCATTTCAGGTCATCCTCAACATATGACCAAAATGGGGAGTGGCATTTCTGTGGGTGGTTGCTAAGCGAGCTTTGCCCCGTTTTGCAGTCTTCCTTGCCACGGCCGTTAAGTGAAGCGGCACAGCCGTTGAGTTAGTAACCGGGGTGTTAAGCGAATCTAGGGAGTCCCATTGACTTCGGTTGTCAGCAGGGCGCAAAAAGCGGTCACCTGACCCCTACGAGCCAGTGGTCAAGCCTATGGTCTTCTCACAATTGTGTGTCTTTGCTTTCTTCCTTCTCCACCCCTCTCCCCTCTTGCCCCCGCTAAACAGCCATCGCACCTGTGCTGTTGGACGCCCTGACCGACCCATCCCGAAAGACCCAGAAGTGCCTGCAAACTTTGCTGGACACCAAATTTGTCCACTTCATCGATGCTCCGTCCTTGGCTCTCATCATGCCTATAGTCCAGAGGGCTTTTCAGGACCGATCGACGGACACCCGGAAAATGGCCGCCCAGATTATCGGGAATATGTACTCCTTGACGGACCAGAAGGTAAGGCCAGGGAGGAGGAAGTAAAGATTCCATCTGCTTCCAAAAAGGAATTTAAGACATTCCTCCGATTCACTTCTTGCCTCCTGTCTGTCTGTCTGTCTGTCTGTCTGTCTGTCTCTGTCTCTGTCTCCCTCTCCCTCTCTCTGTCTCTCTCTTTCCCTCCCCCCTCCCCCCCCTCTCTCTATCTGTCTCCCTCTCTCTCTCTATGTTTCCTTCTCTCCCTCCCTCTGCCTCTCTCTCTCTCTCTGTCTCTGTTTCTGTCTGTCTGTCTCTCTCTCTCTCTCTGTGTGTTTGTCTCCTCTCCCCCTCTCCCTCTTCCTCTCTCCCTCTCTCTCCCCCCCCTCTCTCAATCTCTCTCTGTCTCTGGATCTCTGTCTCCCTCTCCATCTCTCTCCCACTCTGTCTCTGTCTCTTTCCCTCTCTCTCCCACACTCTCCCTCTCCCTCTCATTCTGTGTCTCACTCTCTCACTCTCCCTTCCCCTCTCTCTCACTCTCCCCCCTCTCCCTCCCTCACTCTCTCCCTCTCTCCCTCTCTCAGGATCTGGCTCCTTACCTGCCTAGTGTCACACCTGGATTGAAAACGTCTCTTCTGGACCCCATGCCTGAGGTCAGTTTGCCTTCCGCTTCTTCGTAGACCAGAGCTCCCTGTTTCCGAATTTGCAGACTGCAAAGGGCATGATTCGCGCAAGCGTCCGTCGCGCATGCACCTCCATTTGCGCGAGGGTGTGGACGAGCGCCTGCGACTCACGCGAATGGAGTGTGTACGTGCACAGCTGTCCCGCTGCTGGCTCGAGTGAGGATGCTCTGTGGACGGCTCACTCGCTGGCTGTTAACAATGGCCTGGTTGCAAAACCTCACGGCCCACTAGGGGGCCGCGGCCCACAGGTTGGAGACCCCTGTTGTAGACGGTCTATTCCTCCTCTTTACCTTAGCTTTTCTTTGGAACCTCAGGTGCGGACGGTCTCTGCAAAGGCGCTGGGCGCCATGGTGAAAGGCATGGGGGAATCTTGCTTTGAAGACCTCCTGCCGTGGCTGATGGAAACCTTGACGTATGAGCAGAGTTCGGTCGATCGGTCAGGGGCCGCGCAAGGTAAGAGGGGCGGGGGGGGGATTTCACAGGCGGGAGGGGAAAGGGCTCGGCCCATAGCTTCGTACTCAAACCCTACAGGTCCTTATTTTGTTTATGAATATTGGGGTTCGAGGTTCTGCTTCTTTGATGGAATGCTTGCAAGAACAAATGTAGGTCCAGGTAGATCTTACAACACTTCAGTTGGTGTCTCTTCCCTTCCCTTCCCTTCTCTCCCTGTCCTTTTCCCTTCCCTTCCCTTCCCTTCCTTCCCTTCCCTTCCCTTCCCTTCCCTTCCCTTCTCTCCCTGTCCTTTTCCCTTCCCTTCCCTTCCCTTCCTTCCCTTCCCTTCCCTTCCCTTCCCTTCTCTCCCTGTCCTTTTCCCTTCCCTTCCCTTCCCTCCCTGTCCTCTTCCCTTCCTTCCCTTCTCTCTGTCCTTTTCCCTTCCTTCCCTTCCTTCTTTCCTATCGTTTCCTTCCTTCCCTTCCTCCCTGTCCCTTCCCTTCCTTCCCTTCCCTTCCCTTCCCTTCCCTTCCCTCCATGTCCTTTTCCCTTCTCTTCTCTCCCTGTCCTCTTCCCTTCCCTTCCCTTCCCTCCCTGTCCTCTTCCCTTCCCTTCCCTTCCCTCCATGTCCTTTTCCCTTCTCTTCTCTCCCTGTCCTCTTCCCTTCCCTTCCCTTCCCTTCCCTTCCCTTCCCTTCCTTCCCTTCCCTTCCCTTCCTTCCTTCCCTTCCCTTCCCTTCCCTTCCTTCCTTCCCTTCCTTCCCTTCCCTTCTCCTGTCCTTTTCCTTCCCTTCCCTTCCCTCCCTGTCCTCTTCCTTCCCTTCCCTTCTCTCTGTGTCCTTTTCCTTCCCTTCCTTCTTCTTTCCTGTCGTTTCCTTCCTTCCCTTCCCTCCCTGTCCCCTTCCCTTCCCTTCCCTTCCCTTCCCTTCCCTTCCCTTCCCTTCTCTCCCTGTCCTTTTCCCTTCCCTTCCCTTCCCTCCCTGTCCTCTTCCCTTCCCTTCCCTTCTCTCTGTGTCCTTTTCCCTTCCCTTCCCTTCCCTTCTTTCCCTGTCGTTTTCCCTTCCCTTCCCTTCCCTCCCTGTCCTCTTCCCTTCCCTTTATATTTGTTGATCTGTTGGTTATAAAGGATGCTTTTCCTGTTCTAGGCTTGGCTGAGGTGATGGCTGGTTTGGGAGTGGAGAAGCTGGAGAAACTTATGCCAGAAATTGTGGCTACAGCCAGCAAAGTGGACATTGCTCCCCACGTTCGCGACGGTTACATTATGATGTTCAATTACCTGCCTATTACCTTTGGGGAAAAGTTTACCCCCTACGTTGGGCCCATTATACCTTGCATCCTTAAGGTAAGACCCCGGAGCAGGTCTTGGAGTAATGGAGAGAAAAGCCAAAAAAAGAAAAAAAAGCATAGCAGTATTGAATATTACTGTATTACTGAATATTGAAGCGGGTAAGAGACGATGGATAGATGATTTCTTTTTTGTTGTTGTTGTTTTGATTTGCTTTTCCTTTTCTCTCTCCCTCTTTTCTTTTTTTAGGTAGGTGACACGACTAGAAGTTAGGTAGGAAAGAAAGAAAACTTCTTTTAATACAGGGTGACATGATTAAAAGTTAGAATAAGAGAGAAATAAGAGAAGGGGGAATAGAATAGAATAGAATAGAATAGAATAGAATAGAATAGAATAGAATAGAATAGAATAGAATAGAATAGAATAGAATAGAGAATAAAAGATAATATAGAATAGAATAAGAATTTAGAGTAGAACAGAACAGAAATTAGAATAGAATAGAATAGAATAGAATAGAATAGAGAATAAAAGATAATATAGAACAGAATAAGAATTTAGAGTAGAACAGAATAGAAATTAGAAATTAGAAATTAGAATAGAATAGAATAGAATTATTTACTGGCCAAGTGTGATTGGACACACAAGGAATTTGTCTTTGGGGCACATGTTCTTATCATCATCTTACTTGTAAACGTAAAATGATGATCGATCTATCTATCTATCTATCTATCTATCTATCTATCTATCTATCTATCTATCTATCTATCTCATCATCTTACTTGTAAAAGAAATAAAGTTGGGCATACAAATGTACAGATAAAAACCATTTGATCCGTTCATGGCGAAAGCCTTGTTCAAAACCGGGATTTCATCCATCATCTGCTCGTCTAGCTGCAGCATTGTTTGGCTCACAAGCGGTTTTTGGTCCCTTTTCCAGGCCCTGGCAGATGAGAACGAGTTTGTGCGGGACACGGCCCTCCGCGCAGGGCAGAGGATTATAAGCATGTATGCAGAGACTGCAATCGCCTTGCTCCTGCCACAGCTGGAACAAGGCCTCTTCGACGACCTTTGGAGAATCAGGTACGAGCCATGCTTCCAAACCTGGCCACAGGAGCTTTTTCCAAGAGGACAATGAAATTCCTTGTTTTTATTTGAAGACATTTCACTTCCCATCCAAGAGGCTTCTTTAATTCTGACTGGACAGTGAGGAATGGAAGGATTGATACTCCTTGCAGACCGCTGGTCATTTGCATCCTTTTAGAGAGTCGTTGAGGCCATTTGGAGTTTTTAATCTGTGTCCTCAAGATCACCAAAATTGTGCAAATGGGTGCGGAGCCTTCTTGGCTGCAGGATGTTTTCTGCCCTTCACAGGCGCAGGAATTCCTTCTGCAAGGAATATCAATCCTTCCATTCCACCCACCATCCGATCAGAGCTGAAGAAGCTCCTTGGGTGAGAAGCGAAACGTCTTCAAAAGAAAACAAACAAACAAAAGTCCAGTTGCCTCTCCAAAAAAGAAACTTTGGGACACTCACAGCCAACATCTGCAAACATTACCGTATTTTTCAGAGTATAAAACATACTGGACTATAAGACGCACCTACCTTTTTTGGTGAGGAAAACAAGAAAAATTTGTTTTTAATTTTTGTATTTATTGTTCTTAGTTGGCTGTAAACCGCCCTGAGTCCTTCGGGAGAAGGGCGGTATAGAAATTGAATAAACATAAACAACATAAACAAACAAAAGAAATCTGCTCCCAGCAATTTACCTCCTTGCAGCAAGCAGCAGAGGCCCGCACAGCAATAGGCCATGGCAATCCCTGCAGCCTGAAACAGCTGAGAGTCGGGGACAATCAGCTGGTGCTAATCAGGCTGTGCTGGAGCTGAAATGGGCTGTTTCTTCTTGCTGCTTGCTGCAAGGAGGTAAATTGCTGGGAGGCGGAGGCCAAAGGGTGGGGGCCACTGGGAGGGGCTACATTCAGTATATAAGACACACCCAAATTTTCACCCCGTTTTAGGTGGGAAAAAGATACATCTTATACTCCGAAAAATACGGTATTGTGCCGATTTATTTCTTAGGATTTCTGGCCCCAAAATACCGTTGGTTAGTATGGATTCTCACGGCCGTGTTTCGACTGCGTGACTCAATTTTTTGAATTTTTATAACCGCGCAAAAAGGTTGTAAAAACCATGTCCAGTCACACGACGACCCGACGTACGTCTGTAACAACTCAAGGATGGAAATCCCGCTTTCAGCGACGGCCATAATTTGAGAACTGCCCGCAGGCAACCTGAAAAAAACAACAACCCCGGTCTCTTTCACTCAGTTTTTAAACCCCATTGCCCTGCTTTTTCCTTCAATCCGCATTTTTGTGTTTTGCGAACAGATACAGCTCAGTTCAGTTGCTGGGAGATCTCCTGTTCCACATTTCAGGGGTATCTGGGAAAATGACAACCGAGACGGCGTCCGAGGATGATAATTTTGGAACAGCCCAGTCTACCAAAGTAAGTTATTGTAATGCTCTCTACATGGGGCTCCTTTTGAGGTGCACCCGGAGGCTTCAGTTAGTTCAGAATGCAGCTGCGCGGGTGATAGAGGGAGCTTCATGTAGCTCCCACGTAACACCACTCCTGCGCAGACTGCACTGGCTACCTGTGGTCTTTCGGGTGCACTTTAAGGTTTTGGTTACTACCTTTAAAGCGCTCCATGGCTTAGGGCCTGGGTACTTACGGGACCACCTACTGTTACCCCATGCCTCCCACCGACCAGTACACTCACACAGATAGGGACTTCTCAGGGTGCCGTCTGCCAAGCAATGTCGGCTGGCGGCCCCCAGGGGTAGATCCTTCTCTGTGGGGGCTCCTACCCTCTGGAACGAGCTTCCCCTGGGCTTACGCCAAATACCTGACCTTCGGACCTTCCGCCGCGAATTAAAAACATACTTATTTATTCGCGCGGGGCTGGCTTAAATTTTATTGGTTTTAAATTTTTACTAGTAATTTTTAGTGGGTTTTAGTTTTTATGTTCCAAAGTTTTAGGCCAATTATGTAATAAGTTTTTAATTAATTATTTTAATTGTATATTACATTGTTTGTTTTACCTGGCTGTACACCCCTGAGTCCTTCGGGAGAAGGCGGTATAATAATAATAATAATAATAATAATAATAATAATAATAATAATAATAATAATAATAATAATAATAATAATTATTATTATTAATAATAATAATAATTATTATTATTATTATTATTTTAAAAAAAAGTTAAAGAAAGGGTCAGGTCGTGGCCTGTTCACAACCGGGCCACGTAAGTGGTGGGTCGGCACGCACGTACTCGGCTCGCCTCGCAGAGCTGGCTGGGGAATTCTGGGAGTTGAAGTCCTCCAGGTTTAAAGTTGCCAAGGTTGGAGACCCCTGCTCTGGAGTGCTGTCCTATCTGCCCCTTTGCCATTGACAAACGATACACAGGTGCAGTAAGGGCCTCTGGTGGCTCAACAGACTAAGACATTAACACAGCTGCTTGTAATTACTGCAAGTTCAAATCCCACCAGGCCCAAGGTTGACTCAGCCTTCCATCCTTTATAAGGTAGGTAAAATGAGGACCCAGATTGTTGGGGGCAATAAGTTGACTTTGTATATAATATACAAATGGATGAAGTCTATTGCTTAACACAGTGTAAGCCGCCCTGAGTCTTCGGAGAAGGGCGGGATATAAATTCAAATTTAAAAAAAAAACTGTTGGTGCAGCGGTAGACGGTCATCAGCTTAACATAACATAACATAACATAACATAACATAACATAACATAACATAACATAACATAACATAACATAACATAACATAACATAACATAACATAACATAACATAACAACAGAGTTGGAAGGGACCTTGGAGGCCTTCTAGTCCAACCCCCTGCCCAGGCAGGAAACCCTACACCATCTCAGACAGATGGTTATCCAACATTTTCTTAAAAATTTCCAGTGTTGGAGCATTCACAACTTCTGCAGGCAAGTTGTTCCACTTATTAATTGTTCTAACTGTCAGGAAATTTCTCCTTAGTTCTAAGTTGCTTCTTTCTTTGATCAGTTTCCACCCATTGCTTCTTGTTCTACCCTCAGGTGCTTTGGAGAACAGCCCGACTCCCTCTTCTTTGTGGCAACCCCTGAGATATTGGAACACTGCTATCATGTCTCCCCTAGTCCTTTTTATTAAACTAGACATACCCAGTTCCTGCAACCGTTCTTCATATGTTTTAGCCTCCAGTCCCCTAATCATATTTGTTGCTCTTCTCTGCACTCTTTCTAGAGTCTCAGCATCTTTTTTACTTCGCGGCGACCAAAACTGGATGCAATATTCCAAGTGTGGCCTTACCAAGGCCTTATAAAGTGGCACTAACACATCATGTGATCTTGATTTTATCCCTCTGTTTATGCAGCCCAGAACTGTGTTGGCTTTTTTGGCAGCTTCTTATCTAACTGGCCTTTTAGAAACAAAACTAATGTTTTGGTTTTGGTGGGATTAAAAAAAAAGAGAAAATAACGGCTTTTACTTTCCTTTCTGATTTTTTTTTTAAAGTGGCTTTTTTTTAATTAAAATGTGTATTTCCAGGCTATCATTAACGCTCTCGGCGTAGAACGAAGGAACCGAGTCCTGGCTGGGCTTTACATGGGCCGCTCCGATACCCAGCTGGCTGTTCGCCAGGCATCGTTACATGTTTGGAAAATTGTGGTTTCCAACACCCCGCGCACTCTGCGTGAGATCCTGCCGACTCTCTTCGGCCTCCTGTTGGGATTTTTGGCGAGTACCTGTGCGGACAAGAGAACAGTTAAGTGTTTGGTGAACCGTCTGGTTTATTTCCGCCAGAAGTTCCTTTCCTTTCCGAACTACATGCTGCGTCTTTGTTTCTTTCGGGCCGCCCGAAATCTCTTCGTCTTAAGACCCTGTACAGCTAGTCCTCAATTTACGACCATCATAGATACGAGTCAGTGGCCAAGCATCCCAGTTTGATAGTCCTCGATTTACGACCGTCGTAGATACGAGTCAGTGGCCAAGCATCCCAGTTTGATAGTCCTCGATTTACGACCGTCGTAGATACGAGTCAGTGGCCAAGCATCCCAGTTTGGTAGTCCTCGATTTCCAACCGTCATAGATACGAGTCAGTGGCCAAGCATCCCAATTTGGTAGTCCTGGGTTTATAACCATCATAGATATGAATCAGCGGCGAAGCATCCCAGTTTGGTAGACCTCGATTTAGGACCATCGTAGATATGAATCAGTGGCCAAGCACTCCCAATTTGGTAGTCCTCAATTTACGACCATCATAGATACGAATCAGCAGCCAAGCATCCCAATTTGGCTCGTCCATGGGGACGTGGCAACAGCCTTAAGTGTGGAAAACAACCCTAAGTCCCCTGTCTTCAATGCCATTGTAACTTCGAATGGTCACTAAATGAGCGGTTGTAAGAACGAGGTTGCACGGGGGTCGATAATTCCCTTTTTGGGGGGGGGGGTGTAAAACGGCCAAGACGGAGAATTGAGAGACAATTCACGATTTTGACGAGCGGAGCAAATGACCAGCCAAAGATTGGGTTGACTCCATACGCTCACCTGTGTCTTTTGTTTCGGTGGGGAGGGCAGATTGCAGCACGGACGCTGGGGGATCTCGTCCGCAAGCTGGGGGAGAAGATTCTTCCGGAGATCATCCCCATTTTGGAAGAGGGTCTCAGATCCGAAAAAAGTGACAAGAGGCAGGGGGTCTGCATTGGCCTGAGTGAAATCATGAAGTCCACCAGCCGGGATGCAGTAAGTGAATTTCTCTGCTGATGCTCCCAGGGGTTGTTAAAAGATTGGGGTATGTAACCTACCATCCTTCCTTCCTTCCTGCCTGCCTGCCTGCCTTATAATCTTTCTCTTTTATCTCTTTCAATTTTTCTCCTTTCTGTCTTTCTCTTAACCCTTCCTTCCTTCCCTCCCTCCTATTCATCCTATTTTCTCTTCCTTCCTTCCCTCCCTCGCTCCCTCCCATTTACCCTATTTACTCCTTCCTTCCTTCCCTCCCTTCCTCTTATAATTGTTCTTTATCACTTTCAAATCTCCTTCCTTCCTTCCTTCCTTCCCTTCCTCCTATTCTTCCTATTTTCTCTCTCTCCTCTTTCCTTCCTTCCTTCCTTCCCTCCCTCCCTCTCTTATAATTGTTATCTTTATCACTTTCAATTCTCCTCCTCCTATTCATCCTATTTTCTCTCTCTCTCCTCCTTTCTTCCCTCCCTCCCTTTCTTATAATTGTTATCTTTATCACTTTCAATTCTCTCTCCCTCCCATTCATCCTATTTTTTCTCTCTCTCCTCCTTCCTTCCTTCGTTCCTTTCTTCCTTCCCTCCTTCCCTCCCTCCCTCTCTTATAATTGTTATCTTTATCACTTTCAATTCTCTCTCCCTCCCATTCATCCTATTTTCTCTCTCTCTCCTCCTTCCTTCCTTCTTCCCTCCCTCCCTCTCTTATAATTGTTACCTTTATCACTTTCAATTCTCGCTCCCTCCCTACATTATTCCTTACGGGGAAAATTCGTTTAGTCCTCCTCATTTTTGGGCCCTCCTCACGCATCCCGGAACCGATTCCTGTGGTTTATTGTGGGAAGACCTTCTTCTGAATATTCTGTTCGTTTTAAGCGAAGGAGGTGGAGCCTGTCTTCTGCCCCGCCCCGTTTATTCTCGCCAGCTCTTCTTCTGCTGCTGCTCTGAAGGCAGTTTCCTGCTCCTCGTTTCAGGTGCTGTGCTTTTCTGACTCTCTCGTCCCCACCGTCCGGAAGGCCCTGTGCGACCCTCTGGAAGAGGTGCGAGAAGCGGCCGCCAAGACATTCGAACAGCTTCACTCCACCATTGGATTCCAGGCCCTGGAAGACATTCTCCCTTTCCTGCTAAAACAGCTGGTAGGAATGGTGAACATCTGGCCACATCCCACGGCGTCTCTCGGAACGTCCCGGGTTGAATGGAAACATGGCACAATGAACCTCTGCCTGTTGGATGATTGGCTTGAAGGGGCGTCCGTTAGACAAGATGTTGGCCGTTGATTGGGTTAAGGCAGGGGTCTGGAAACTTGGCTCTTTTATGACTTGTGGACTTCAACTCCCAGAGCTCCTCAGCCAGCACTGGGAGTTGAAGTCCACAAAAGAGCCACGTTTGCAGACCCCTGGGTTAAGGGACCTGCTGTCCTTCAGGGTCCCAGCTGGTGGGATTTGAATTGGGACCCCAGCGATACCTGGTGAGCTTGGGGTTCCATGGAATAGAGAAGAGCAGAGTTGGAATTGACCTTGGAGGTTTTCTCGTCCAACCCTTGCTCAAGCAATATACCCGACCTACCATTTCGATCAAATGGGCTTTCCAATTTTTGTTCTTTTTCTTGGAAACGTGCAGTGATGGAGCACCCACATCTTCATTCCGCTGAACGAAGAGTTTCCATCTCTTCAGTTACTCCTTGTCCTGCCTTCAGGCGCTTTGGAGAGTTAATGAACTCTTTCTGTTCCTGCTCTTCTCTTCCTCTAGGAATGTGAGGAAACGTCAGAGTTCGCCCTGGATGGTCTCAAGCAGGTTATGGCTGTGAAGAGTCGAGTTGTGTTGCCTTACTTGGTGCCAAAGGTACATTTGGATCTCTTCTTTCGGTCCGAAAAGATGCTCGCTTCCTGTTCTGCTTCTTCCATGTCTAAATCTAACAGATGGATGGATGGAAATTAGATAGATAGATAGATAGATAGATAGATAGATAGATAGATAGATAGATAGATAGATAGATAATGGATAGATAGATCAATAGATAGATAGATGGTAGATAGACATAGATATAGGTAATAGATAATAGATAGATACATGACAGATAGATGATAGATATAGATAGATAGATGATAGATGGATTGATAGAGACATAGAGAGACAGGTAGAGATAGAGATAGATGATATATAATAGATAATAGATATGACAGATAGATGATAAATAGGTAGGTAGGTAGATAGATGAGAGATTGATAGATGATAAATGGATTGATAGAGAGATAGATATAGATGATAGATAATAGATACATGACAGATTGATTACAGATAGATGATAAATAGATAGATGATTGATAGAGAGTTAGATTGATAGATTGATATAGATAGATAAATTAGATTGATAGATGGATAGATAGATAGATAATGATAGATAGACAGACAGACAGACAGACAGATATATATTAGATTTATAGATAATGATGGTTTGATAGATAAATTAGATAGCTAGCTAGCTAGATATTAGATTGATAGATGATAGATGGATAGCTAGCTAGATAGATAGAGATAGATAAATTAGATGGATAGATAGATAGATAGAGATAGATAAATTAGATGGATAGATAGATAGATAGAGATAGATAAACTAGATGGATAGATAGATTGATAGAGATAGATAAATTAGATTGATAGATGGATTGATAGAAAGTTATAGATTAGATTGATAGATGATGGATTGATAGAGATAGTTAAATTAGATGGATAGATAGATAAATAGATATTAGATTGAGAGATGATAGATAGATGGATGGATAGATAGACAGATAAAAAAAGAAATGGTCATACTGGTTTTCTTCCTTCAACATTAAATACAAATACCTTTTCTCGTTTCCCTTAGCTTATTTCGCCTCCCGTCAATACCAGAGTCCTGGCCTTCCTGTCCTCGGTTGCTGGCGATGCTCTCACCCGGCACTTGGGGGTCATTCTGCCCGCCATGATGTCCGCCCTGAAGGAGAAGCTTGGCACCAGCGATGAACAGCAGGCAAGTTTGTTTTCAGCATGAACTTGATTTCAAGCTGCTCATAGAACAGCCAAAAGTACAGGTAGTCCTCGGCCTACGACCCCAACGGAGCCCAAAACTTCTGTTGCTAAGTGAAACATTTGCTGAGCAAGCTTGGCCCCTTCCTTGCTGCGGTTGTTAAGTGAACCACCTCTTGATTCAGTAACAACGCTTGTGTTACTGAATTAACCCCATGGACTTTGTCCAAAGGTCGCAAAACGGGATCCTGTGACCCCTGGGACAGCGCGACCGTCATAAATCTGAATCAGATTCCAAGCATCTTAATTTGGATCCCGGTGGCTACGAGTGTATGTGTGAAGTCCCTTTTTTGCAGCGCCGTTGTAACTCTGAATGTTCGCTAAGTGAACGGTTGTAAGTCGAGGGCTAAATGATAAAAGCGAGCAAAAGTCCCAGAAAAGCTTCTGACGCAGCCACGAATGGTGGGAAACCTCTTTATCGCAGGAGATGCTGAACTGCCAGGCTGTTATCCTGTCGGTGGAGGACGAAGCCGGGCAGAGGATCATCATTGAGGATCTCTTGGAGACGACGCGCAACGCCGAAGTCGGAAGGCGTCAAGCCGCGGCCATCATCCTCAACATCTACTGTTCCAAGACCAAGGCTGACTACACAGCCCATCTGCGCAACCTGGTCTCGGGCCTGATCCGCCTCTTTAATGACACCAACGCCGTGGTCCTGAACGAAAGCTGGGACGCCCTCAACGCCATCAGCAAGGTAAGGATTGGAAGTGGTCTTGGGGTGGGGGGGGGAGAGAAGAAAGAAGGAGTTAAGCTTTGGGGCAACGGACAATATTGAAACGGGTAGAAGAGAATCTTGGGAGCTCGGGGTTGAGCCATGGGGTCCTTGGTGCTCTCTGAGCCTGGTTGCTATCTTGCAGACATCTGGTTACCACATTGGGTAACATCATCAATATTAACAGGGAGCAAGGTTTGCAAAGAGGAGGAACACTCTGGAGTCCTCAGTGCTCTCTGAGCTTGGTTGCTTTCTTGTAGACGTCTCGTTACCACATTGAGTAACATCATCAGTACTAGTGGGGCGTGGGATTTGCAAGGTTCTGGAGAGCTGAAACATACAAAGAACGGTGGCAGGAACTGGGTCTGTCTAGTTTAATGGAAAGAAGGACTAGGAGGAGACGTGGTAGCAGTGTTCCAATATCTCAGGGGCTGCTCCAAAGAAGAGGGAGTCAATCTATTCTCCAAAACACCTGAAGGCAGGACAAGAAGCAATGGGTGGAAACTCATCAAGGAGAGAAGCAACTTAGAACGAAGGAGAAATTTACTGACAGTTAGAACAATTAACCAGTGGAACAACTTGCCTCCAGAGGTTGTGGATGCTCCAACACTGGAGGTTTTTAAGAAAAGACTGGACAGCCACTTGTCTGAAATGGGATAGGGTTTCCTGCCTGAGCAGGGGGTTGGACTAGAAGACCTCCAAGGTCCCTTCCAACTCTGTCATTCTGTCATGGATGGACGCTTCCTCATGCGATGGCATTCTGGTTCCTTTCCTAGAAATTAGACGCCGGCAGCCAGCTGGCCCTCATCGATGACCTCCACAGGGATATTCGTATCGTTGGCAACGATGCTGCCGGAGAACATGTTCCTGGATTCTGCATTCCCAAGAAGGTAACAGCAGGGGGCAGGCGAGGCTCCAAACACCAGTGACTTATTATTGTGGGGGTGGAGGGTGGGGTCACCCTGTTGGACGACTGTAGCGTGGACTCTTTTGGGATCATCACCTTGAAGGGACCTTCTCTTCCCACAGCATACTTGTCCGAAAGTTGCCCTAAAGATGCTTTTCTAAAGGCAGTTCCTCTGTGTCATAATCGATGTGGGTGTATGCGTCGTTATTTTATTTTATTTTATTTTATTTATTGGTCATGTTGATGCAGTGTATATTGGAGGTGGTGACCTCTCAAAGCTGCATGCAGCGGAATTTCATTTTAATGTATGCCGATTAGTGTACATTGAAAGTGACAATAGTTATTATTCTGCTAGGTTCTATTCTATATTCTATTCTCCTTTCTTATTCCTTCCTCCTCTCCTCTCCTCTCCTCTTCTCTCCTCTCCTATTCTATATTCTATTCTATTCTTTTCTCTATTCTATTCTATTCTATTCTATTCTATTCTATTCTATTCTATTCTATATTCTATTTTATTCTCTATTCTATTCTCTATTCTCTATTCTCTATTCTATTCTATTCTATTCTATTCTATTCTATTCTATTCTATTCTATTCCAATATTTATTCTATTCTATTCTATATTCTATATTCTATATTCTATTCTACTCTACTCTACTCTACTCTACTCTACTCTACTCTACTCTACTCTACTCTACTCTACTCTACTCTACTCTACTCTCTATTCCTGTGATGTGGAACCTATAGCCATATGAGTGGGCACACAAGCTCAGCTCCGAGCTGATTTTCGGGCCTTCTGGGCCCCAACAGAAGTAGGGAAATAGACTGTTTCCTGCCTTTGGAGGGCCTGGGGGATGGTGGGGAAGGCCCATTTTTCCTCTCTCACCTGGCTCCAGGTGCTACAAATAGGCAATCAAATCCTACGAGGAAACAATCAATATAAATTTTAAGGATGCAGACAACAAAGTTACAGTCGTACAGTCATAAGTGAGAGGAGATGGGCGATAGGAACGATGAGAAGACTAATAGTAATAGTAATGCAGACTTGGTGAATACTTTGACAAGTGTTGAGGGAGTTATTTGTTTAGCATATATCTAACCACTTGTCCGCCTTGTCTCTTTCCCTCCAGGGAGTGACCTCCATTCTACCTATGCTACGGGAAGGAGTCCTGACCGGCAACTCAGACCAGAAGGAAGAGGCGGCCAAAGCTTTGGGCTTGGTCATTAAGCTGACCTCCGCCGAAGCTCTGAAACCATCCGTCGTCAGCATTACCGGGCCCCTGATTCGGATCCTGGGAGACCGGTTCAGCTGGAACGTCAAGGTGGCTTTGTTGGAAACCTTGAGTCTCCTCTTGGCCAAGGTAAGCGAGGAAACGCTGGGAACGAAATCCCGAAAGAGCTTGGGTGGCGGCCCTGATAGCGCGGGCTTTAAAATGTGGCAAGAAAGGTTGCAAAACGAGGAATTCTGGGAGTTGGAAGTCCACTGGTTTTAAAAGTTGCACATCTCTGCTTTAAAAGCAATATTAGTGGTCTTTTTGTGTGCGTGTGTGTGTGCGATCCCGAGAAGACCCTAAAAGGTTTAAAGTTCCTTGCAATACAGTGTTGTGGTCCGCCAGCAGCCTGCGGAGCTAGCAACGGAGTTGGACAGCGATGAGGCTGAGGAAGAGCCTGGGCCAGTCCTGGAGGCTGGGGAAGGCCCGGATGAGGGCTGTACGTCAGAGGAAGAGGTGGGGCCAGGGCCATCGGGGAGTGATGTGCGGACTCCAGAGCCTCCAGAGACTGATAGTAATGAGGCAGAGGAACAGGAGGAGCCTGTTCGTAATGCACGCATGAGAAGAGCTGCCAGAAGGCAAGAGCAGCTCAAGCAAAGAGGACGACTCAGGAGTAGAGCCAAGAGATGATTGGCTCCTCCCATAAGGCTTAAAAGACCAGCAACAGTGTTTGGGCTCTTTGTCAGAAAACAACTTTGATAGCCTCGTCTTCTTATATTTATTTTTCTTTCGGTGTCTTCTGAATGTTTGCCAAGAAAGGCCTTTGGCAGTTTGCCTAATTGGACCAAGGTTTGCGATCGGACTGAGGAAATTGTGTTGGGAGGAATTTGCTTTAATTTAGTTGAACGCTGCCGAGAATGAAGTAATTCTCAGCTGTTCAAATAAAGTTTGTTTTATTACTGACTGAGTTTCCTACTGCCTACTTGGGCCTGGGTCACAACATACAGGTAGTCTTTGACTTCTGACTACAACAAAGCTCAACATTTCCGTTGCTAAGCGAGACAGTTGTTAAATGAATTCGGAAGCCCGTTTACGACCCTTCCTTGCTTTAGTTGTTAAGCGAATCGCTTACGTGATTGTTAAGTCAGTTAGTAACACAGTTGTTGGCTTGGCATAGCCCTCCACTTACAACCGCAGCTGAGCCGAAAACTTTGGTGGCTAAGTGAAATATTTGGTAAGTAAATTTTGACCCATTCTACAACTTTTTGTGCCACAGGTTGTTAAGGCAACCCCTGAAGTTGTTAAATTGATACCACGGTTGTTAAGCAAATCGGGTTTTCCCCCTTGACTTGGTTTGTCAGAAGGGGAATCGTCATAAATACGAGTCAGTTGCCAAGTGGCCGAATTTTCATCACATGAATCGGGGATGCTGCAGCGGTCATAACTGTGAGAAATGGACTTACCGTATTTTTCGGAGTATATTTCCCCCACCCTAAAAGAGGCTGAAAATTTGGGGGCGTCTTATACTCCGAAAAGGGACGCGGTGGCTTAGTGGGTAAGATGCTGAGCTTGTCAATCGAAAGGTCGGCAGTTCAGCGGTTTGAGTCCCTCGTGCTGCCGCATAACGGGGTGAGCTCCCGTGACTTGTCCCAGCTTCTGCCAATCTAGCAGTTTGAAAGCACGTAAAAAATGCAAGTAGAAAAATAGGGATGACATTTGGTGGGAAGGTAACAAGCGTTCTGTGGGCCTTTGGCGTTGAGTCCTGCCGGCCACATGGAAAATAAGACAGGGTCTTATTTTCGGGGAAACACGGTACTGTTTCAGTTTCCAAACAGCCCTCAACTCTCTCACACACGGACAGGATGCTAGCCAGATAAATACCGATGGATGCTGGTAGGCAAAGGCAGAATTTCTTTTTTTCTTATTTTCCACCCCCAAAACTAATACTCCGAAAAATACGGCAAGTCTCTTTTGTTCAGCGCCGTTCTAAATTCAAACAGTACTAAGCGAACGGTTGTAAGCCAAGGTTGTAAGCCAATTGGCTTAAAACCAATTGGTTGTAAGCCAACGCCTGTATTTACATCGATGTGTGGGTAACGGCTGTGTGTAACGTGTCACCCTGACAGGTGGGCCTCGCTCTGAAGCCGTTCCTGCCTCTGAAACCATCCGTCGTCAGCATTACCGGGCCCCTGATTCGGATCCTGGGAGACCGGTTCAGCTGGAACGTCAAGGTGGCTTTGTTGGAAACCTTGAGTCTTCTCTTGGCCAAGGTAAGCGAGGAAACGCTGGGAACGAAATCCCGAAAGAGCTTGGGTGGCGGCCCTGATAGCGCGGGCTTTAAAATGTGTCAAGAAAGGTTGCAAAATGAGGAATTCTGGGAGTTGGAAGTCCACTGGTCTTAAAAGTTGCACACCTCTGCTTTAAAAGCAATATTGGTGGTCTTTTGTGTGTGTGTGTGTGTGTGTGCGATCCCGAGAAGACCCTAAGAGGTTTAAAGTTCCTTGCAATACAGTGTTGTGGTCCGCCAGCAGCCTGCGGAGCTAGCAACGGAGTTGGACAGCGATGAGGCTGAGGAAGAGCCTGGGCCAGTCCTGGAGGCTGGCGAAGGCCCAGATGAGGGCTGTACGTCAGAGGAAGAGGTGGGGCCAGGGCCATCGGGGAGTGATGTGCGGACTCCAGAGCCACCAGAGGCTGACAGTAGTGAGGCAGAGGAACAGGAGGAGCCTGTTCCTAATGCACGCATGAGAAGAGCTGCCAGAAGGCAAGAGCAGCTCAAGCAAAGAGGACGACTCGGGAGTAGAGCCAAGAGATGATTGGCTCCTCCCATAAGGCTTAAAAGACCAGCAACAGTGTTTGGGCTCTTTGTCAGAAAACAACTTTGATAGCTTCGTCTTCTTATATTTATTTTTCTTTCGGTGTCTTCTGAATGTTTGCCAAGAAAGGCCTTTGGCAGTTTGCCTAATTGGACCAAGGTTTGCGATCGGACTGAGGAAATTGTGTTGGGAGGAATTTGCTTTAATTTAGTTGAACGCTGCCGAGAATGAAGTAATTCTCAGCTGTTCAAATAAAGTTTGAATAAAATAAAGAAAAGAATTTCTTTTTTTCTTATTTTCCACCCCCAAAACTAATACTCCGAAAAATACGGCAAGTCTCTTTTGTTCAGCGCCGTTCTAAATTCAAACAGTACTAAGCGAACGGTTGTAAGCCAAGGTTGTAAGCCAATTGGCTTAAAACCAATTGGTTGTAAGCCAACGCCTGTATTTACAACGATGTGTGGGTAACGGCTGTGTGTAACGTGTCACCCTGACAGGTGGGCCTCGCTCTGAAGCCGTTCCTGCCTCAGCTGCAAACCACCTTCACCAAAGCGTTGCAAGATCCGAACCGGGTGGTCCGTTTAAAAGCCGCCGAGGCTCTGGGGAAGTTGATTGCGATCCACGCCAAGGTGGATCCGCTCTTCACCGAACTCTTGAACGGCATTCGTACCAGCGAGGACTCTGGCATCAGGCAAGTGAAGGGCTGATGCTTCCTCTCCTTTTTCCTCTCTCTCTGTGTTATCGTTCTGGAAAGCACATTTGTAAAGAATAGAATAAGAGTTGGTGGTCTTCTAGTCCAACCCCCTGCTCAAGCAGTATACAGTTCCAGACAAATGGTTATCCAACATCTTCTTAAAAACTTCCAGTGTTGGGAGCATTCACAACTTCTGCAGGCAAGTTGTTCCACTGATTAATTGTTTTAAACATCAGGAAATTCCTCCTTAGTTCTAGGTTGCTTCTCTCCTTGATTAGTTTCCACCCATTGCTCCGGAAACATTCCTGCAGCCTCGGGAGGCCGAAAACCGCCTACCCTGGCTGTCCGGAGCTTCTCCCGGACTTCCAGTAGTTCCATTTTTCGCCCTCCGAACCGTCTGGAGGCTTTTCTGGAACGTCCCGGAGGACGAAAACTGGCCATCCGGAGAGGCCTGAAATGGCCCGTTTCTGAACTTCCAGTAGGCCCGTTTTTCGCCTTTCCAGAGCCTCCGCGCACTTACCTGGCATCCAAAGCAGCCACGTGGAGACTCCTGGGAGGAGCGGGGCAGCATGGGCATGCGTGCGCATCTCCTGCAGAGACCCGAAAATCAGCTGGCTGGCGGGAGGCGCGCCGCATGCGCGGTGTAGCTGATTTAGGGCGACGGCTCACGTGCCCGCTGAGATGACGCCGCGTACCACAGGTCCGCCATCATGGATATAGGGTTTCCTGCTTGAGCAGGGGGCTGGGCTAGAAGATCTCCATGGTCCCTTCCAGTTCTATTCCAATTCAGAGAATCATGTAATTGTTAAGCAAATCCGGCTTCCCTCACGGACTTTACCTGTCGGAAGGTTGCAAATGGCGATTTAAATGGTGACCCAGGGACGGCTGGGCCATAAATACAGAACATGAGAGGTGGAAGGTTGTATTAATTGATGTGTAAGGTATAAATGGAGTAAGATGAAGACAATGTTAATCACTAAAATACAGGACGGGAGGTTTGAGAAATACGTATAATAAATGAGAAAATTGGGGTTGCCTGGACACCAGAAATATTGAAATGAAAACAAATACAGCAATGGAGAGAGATGAGAAGAAGGAGAGAGATGGAAAGGGAGAAGGAGGGAGAGAGAAAGAGGAAAGAGAAGAGGAGAGGAGGAAAGGTAGGGGAAATAAGAGTAGGAGAGAAGGTTAGATAGGGAAGAAGTAGGGAGAAAGGAAGGCAAAAGAAGAAGGGGATGACAGAGAACGAGGTGGCTGGATGGAGTCACTGAAGCAGTAGGCATGAGTTTAAATGGACTCCAGAGGATGGTAGAGGACAGGAAGGCCTGGAGGAACGTTGTCCATGGGGTTGCGATGGGTCGGACACGACTTCGCAACTAACAGCGACAACAGGGAGAAAGGAAGGGGAAGTAGAGAAAGAGTAGGAGAGGAGAGAAGAAAGTAGGGAGGATGAAAGGAAGGGAGGGAAAGGAGTGAGAAGGAGAAGAAAGGATTGCTGTGAAAAGGAAAAGAGGAAATGGAAGAAAGGCAACCTCGAACGTATTTGAATGTATTAGGATAAAAATTGAGATAGTTAAAAAAAAAAAAGAATGAAAGAGAATGAACACTCATAAAAATGGAGAAATTAGAACTTGAGGGCGAAAGAAGATGTGATTTAATGAACACGAGCAAGGAAATATTAGGAAATGAATAAAAATTATGAAAAAAGAACATATTGGCCAAAATTGTAACTCAGTAAAATATATTTGAATTTATTGAATTTTATAAGATACGATACGGCTAATACTCTGTTCATAAATTATGTATATATGGGGGGGGAACTAAAAAAATCAATAAAAACTTATTCTAAAAATAAATACAGAACATGCAAGAGGTGCTTCTCTTGTTTAGGCTCAGTTTTTTTTTTTTAACTCCTGCTGGCTTTCTGTTTTCTCTCTCTCTTCCTTGGCACCTTTCAGGGATACAATGCTCCAAGCCTTGCGGTTTGTCACTCAGGGGGCAGGAGCCAAAGTGGACGCCACTGTTCGGAAGAGCATAACCACCATGCTCCTCAGCATGCTGGGCCACGAAGAGGTATCGCTTGCTGGAAACGTGGGGATTGCAACACACCCCAGTACCAGTTCATGGCTGGCAAGGGAATTCTGGAAATTAGAAGGCCACACCTCTTAAAAGTTGCCAAGTTTGAGAAACACTGGTCGTAAAGTTTGGTGGTTGTTTTATTTTAAAAAACGAAACAAAATCGTATTAACAGCTCTTTTCAAATTGGTGATGTATATAAGCGACAGGGAAGGAGACAACCGGCTTCGAAGTGGGGATATAAGCAGTTGTGAACAAAGTGGGGGGGACCTTATGGGTCACAGAAATAGAACGGAGTAGACTTCTGTATTGGCCAAGTGTGATTGGACACACAAGGAATTTGTGTCCGGTGCAGAAATCTCTCAGTTGTACATAGAAGCAACAAGAGATAAATCGGGATCATAATCATAAAATACCATCATCGCAGATTATAAGATGAAAACTCAGGGATAGTCACAGGATGCTAAATAAAAGCAGTCAACATAAATCATGAGAGACAAACAACTAAGTTATTGTCATAAGAAGCTAAGGAAATAAGTGACGGGAAAGATGAGAAGCAGAATGGAATGAAATGGAATAGAATAGAATAGAATAGAATAGAATAGAATAGAATAGAATAGAATAGAATAGAATAGAATAGAATAGAATTTTTATTGGCCAAGTGTGATTGGACACACAAGGAATTTGTCTTGGTGCACATGGTCTCAGTGTACGTAAAAGAAAAGATACGTTCATCCAGAATCATAAGATACAACACTTAATGATAGTCATAGGGTACAAATAAGCAATCAGGAAACAATATCGATATAAATTGTAAGGATACAAGCAATAAAGTTACAGCAATACAGTCATAAGTGGGAGGAGATGGGTGGTGGGAATGATGAGAAGATTAATAGTTGTGCAGATTCAGTAAATAGTTTGACAGTGTTGTGGGAATTACTTGTTTAGCATAGAGTGACAGCATGGGGAGGAGGGAATGGTGTTTGTGTCTCATTTTCACATGCAAGGCCCTAGAGCAAGGCTGTCAAACTCATGGCCCACAAGCCCTATGTGTCGCCCATTGGCCACACCATGCCAGCATCCGATGTCAGCAGTCCATTCCTCAGTAGCAGTCCACCATTCGGTCTCCATCTGGCCTCCGACTGCCAATCAGTTGGCTTTTGTTTTTCCCCCTCCCCCCCCCTCCCCCAAGGTATGACAAGCTGTCCGGGCTTAACAGATAGGTAGGTAGGTAGGTAGGTAGATAGAGATGGATGAATAGATGATAGATAGATGATAGAGAGAGAGGGATGGATGGATAGATAGATAGATGATGGATGGATAGAGATGGATAGATCAAGAGATAGATAGGGATAGATAGATAGATAGATAGATAGATAGATAGATAGATAGATAGATAGATAGATAGATAGATAGATAGGGATGGATGGATAGATGATAGATAGATGATAGAGAGGGATGGATAGATAGATAGATGATGGATGGATGGGTGGATAGAGATGGATAAATCAAGAGATAGATAGGGATGGATGGATAGATATGGATGGATGGATGATAGATAGATAGATAGATAGATAGATAGATAGATAGATAGATAGATAGATAGATAGATAGATAGATAGATAGGAATGGATGGATAGATGATAGATAGATAGATAGATAGATAGATAGATAGATAGATAGATAGATAGATAGATAGATAGATAGATAGATAGATAGATAGATATCTCTATGGATGGATGGATGGATGGATGGATAGAGAGAGGGATGGATGGATAGATAGATAGAAGATGGATGGATAGAGATGGATAGATCAAGAGATAGATAGGGATGGATGGATAGATGATAGATAGATGATAGAGAGGGATGGATGGATAGATAGATAGATGATGGATGGATGGATGGATAGATGATAGATAGATGATAGAGAGGGATGGATAGATAGATAGATGATGGATGGATGGATGGATAGAGATGGATAAATCAAGAGATAGATAGAGATGGATGGATAGATAGATATGGATGGATGGATGGATGGATGGATGATAGATAGATAGATAGATAGATAGATAGATAGATAGATAGATAGATAGGAATGGATGGGTAGATGATAGATTAGATAGATAGATAGATAGATAGATAGATAGATAGATAGATAGATAGATAGATAGATAGATAGATAGATAGATAGATATCTCTATGGATGGATGGATGAATGGGTAGATAGAGAGAGGGATGGATGGATAGATGTAGAGATAAATCGATATGGATGGATGGGTGGATAGATGATAGAGGTATGGATGCATGGCTAGATAGATAGATAAATAGAAGTTACATTGTGTGTGTGTATGTATGTATGTATGCATATATTCTATATTGGTCAAGTGTGATTGGGCACACAATTTGTCTCTGGTACAGAGGCTCTCAGTGTACATACAGGCAAGTCTGTAGATGTTTTCTCCGCCCTCTTTCTGGTTCGTGCAGTATACAGGTCCTGAATGGAAGGCAGGCTGGTTGCAATTGTCCTACCTATTGGTTGAAAAGGTCTATTTTATATCCATATCAAATTTCTATTGGAAAGAAATCGGGTGTGCAAATGTTTCTGGCTGGCAACCTTTGTTGCGAATGGAAACATTGTGTTATCGTCGTTGTTGTTTTTTTTTTAAACCCCCCTTGCCAGGACGCGACTCGCATGACCTCAGCAGGTTGCTTGGCCGAAATGTGCGCCTTTTTGACGGACGAGGAGCTGGGCGGAGTCCTCCAGAATCATCTTCTAGGTGGGCTTTGCGGAAAACTTCCCGGGAAGGGATGGAAGGAACATGATTTTCTGTCACTATGGCTAGTCCTCAACAGGGGCCAAAATTTTTGTTGCTGAGCAGTGTGGTTGTTAAGTGAATCAGGCAGTCATTAAGCGAATCTGGCTTCCTTCATTGACTTTGCTGGTTAGAAACTAGCTGGGAGGGGTCACAATTGGTGATCCCGGGACACTGCAAACCATCGTAAATGCATACTGCTTCCCAAGTGCCTGAATTTTGATCATAACAGAATAATAGAATAACAGAGTTGGAAGGGACCTTGGAGGTCTTCTAGTCCAGCCCCCTGCTCAGGCAGGAAATCCACTTCAGACAAATGGTTATCTAACATCTTCTTCAAAACTTCCAGTGTTGGAGCATTCACAACTTCTGCAGGCAAGTTGTTCCACTGATTAATTGTTCTAACTGTCAGGAAATTTCTCCTTAGTTCTAAGTTGCTTCTCTCCTTGATGGGTTTCCACCCGTTGCTTCTTGTCTTGCCTTCAGGTGTTTTGGAGAATAGTTTGGCTCCCTCTTCTTTGGGGCAACCCCTTAGATATTGGAACACTGCTGTCATGTCTCCCTTTGTCCTTCTTTTCATTAAACTAGACATCCCCAGTTTCTGCAACTGTTCTTCATATGTTTTAGCCTCCAGTCCCCTCATCCTCTTTGTTGCTCTTCTCTGCACTCGTGAAACTGTGGGAATGCTGCAGTGTTTTTCCAGTGCAGTTGTAACTTTGAACAGTCACTAACTGAGTAATTTTAAGCCAAGGACAACCTGTTAGGTGCCTTTTTTTTTTTAATGTTCATTTCCTCAGTTTTGGACACTAACTATAAAAGGTATAAATAACTGATCGGGGTTTTTTTTGTTCTTGGCACAATGATATTGGGAAAGGATGGTTGTGATGCTGGGTTCAAGGACCATCCTTCTTTTTTTCCACAGCGGACGTGTCCGGCATTGACTGGATGGTGAGGCACGGACGCAGCCTGGCCCTCTCAGTCGCCGTAAACACGGCGGCCAGCAGACTGTGCGCGCCCAAGTATTCGAACACCGTCCACGAGATGATCTTCAGCAACACGGTCGCTGACCGGGTAAGTATCGCCATCTGTCATGGTATAACAGAGTTGGAAGGGACCTTGGAGGTCTTCTAGTCCAACCCTCTGCTCAGGCAGGAAACCCTATACCAGGGGTCAGCCACCTGCAGCTCTGGAGCCGCGTGTGGCTCTTTCACCCCTCTGCTCCCTATCACTCAGCTCCTGAGCTCCCTATCACTCAGAATATGCGTCACAACTGCCAACATGCGACACTTGCTGACACGCGATTTATTGAGCTTTTCAATAATAATAAAATTCGAATAATAATAACCCCCCGGTAGGCCAACCATGGATAAATCCAAGAAAAGGAAAAAGTTTCAGAAGAAAACAGAACGTTTAATTCAACTACATACGCTAGTTTTGCGGCTGCTCAAGAAATGGTCAGGCAACGGGAAGGGTTTTTGTGGCTCCCGGTGTTTTCTGTGGGAAACGGGTCCAAATGGCTCTTTGAGTGTTTGAGGTTGCAGACCCCTGTCTTATACCATTTCATACAAATAATTGTCCAATCTTTTCTTAAAAAACGCCCAGTGTTGAAGCACCCACAACTTCTGGAGGCAAGTGATTAATTGTTCTCACTGTCAGGAAATTTCTCCTTAGTTCTAGCTTGCTTAATTATAATTATAATTTATCATTAGTAATTGCCAATGGTTTACCTGGAGGTTTTCCTTTCAAATCACTCATTTAAATCTTGAACAGTTATGAAATCACAGCTGGCTGGATAAGGTCATGAATCACAGTTTAGCAATTACAGTTGTTGGATTGTAAAACATTATAACCGGACCGAAACAGGTCATGTAATGACTGGTGGGTATTCTCTCTGAAAACTCTTGTCAGGAAATTTTCTTCTTAGTTCTAAGTTGCTTCTCTCCTGGATTAGTTTCCACCTGTTGCTTCTTGTCCTGCCTTCAGGTGCTTTGGAGAATAGCTTGACTCCCTCTTCTTTGGGGCAGCCCCTGAGATATTGGAACACTGCTATTATGTCACCCCTAGTCCTTCTTTTCACTAGACTAAACATTCCCAATTCCAGCAACCATTCCCTTCCCTTCTTTTTCCTTCCCTTCCCTTCTTTTTCCTTCCCTTCCCTTCCCTTTTCCCCCTTCCCTTCCCTTCCCTTTTCCTCCTTTTCCTTCCCTTCCCTTCCCTTCCCATCCCATCCCATCCCATCCCATCCCATCCCATCTCATGTTATCTGATGGCTTTTTGCTTGCTGCTAATTTCCTGGCTGCAGATCCCCATTGCTGTCAGCGGCATCCGAGGAATGGGCTTCCTTATGAAGCATCACATAGAAGCCAACGGCGGGAACCTTCCCCCGAAGCTCTCCAACCTCTTCATCAAGGTAAGGCTCCAGCTCCTGGCCCGCAACCCGAAAGGGCTGGCTTGAATGGTGTGCAGCTGCACTTCAGGCGTTTCCGCACATATTGTCCTGCGATGGGAATGCTGGAATAATCTACAGCAGGGGTCCCCAACCTTTGGGCCACTGCCAGGCTGCGGCCTATTTGCACCCGGTAAGTCCTCACCTTACAGCCACAAGGATATTGCAAAATCTCCATTCCCACCCCACTCTGGGGCCAGCCAGAGGTGATATTTGCCGGTTCTCCAAACTACTCAAAATTTCCGCTACCGGTTCGCCAGAACCTGTCAGAACCTACTGGATTTCACCCTTGTGAAGAATGTCCTTAGTTCCCAAGAGAAAGTATTTTGTTTTGGCTACAGAATCCCCTCTATCTCAAATCCCCCCTCCTTATTCCTCAATACAACACTGAAGCGGTCAAAAATGGTGTTGTGGCCTGCCAGCAGCCAGCAGAGTCAGACAGTGAGGAGATTGGGGAGGAAAGTGGGCCAGTCCTGGAGTCTGGGGAAGACTCGGACGTGGGCTCTGAGTTGGAGGCAGAGAGGGGGCCAAGGCCATCTGGTAGTTCTTTGCTGCCTCCGGAGTCTGATATTAGTGAGGCAGAACAACAGCAGGAGCCTGTTCCCAGTGTGTGCATGCGCAGAACTGCCAGGAGACAGGAACAATTAAGAAGACAGGGTCGACTTGGGAGTAAGGCTTGGTGATGATTGGCCCCTCCCATAAGACATAAGAAAGAAGCGAATAGGACGTGAGCTTTTGCAGGAAGCAAATTAGTTCATCTGGTCGGTAAAAGCTTTGGGAAAGCTCTGTTTGACTCTGTGCTTTGTTTGGCCTTGCCCTGGCATGTGGCAATTAGTTCTCTGGCAGCATTCCAAGGGAAATAAGGTGGGTGTTTGTAGACACTCCCCTAACAGACTGTTGGAGAAGCCTTTAGGACAGGGAAGGACAATAATTCACAGCCATTTGAATTAAAGAGGTTTGCCGAGACTAAGTTTTTTTAAAAATTTATTTGCATTTATATCCCGCCCTTTTCCGAAGACTCAGGGCGGCTTACACTGTGTTAAGAAATAGTCTTCATCCATTTGTATATTATATACAAAGTCAACTTTTTATTGCACTCAACAATCTGGGTCCTCATTTTACCTACCTTATAAAGGATGGAAGGCTGAGTCAACCTTGGGCCTGGTGGGACTTGAACCTGCAGTAATTGCAAGCAGCTGCTGTTAATAACAGACTGTCTTAGCAGTCTGAGCCACTCAAGGACCCAAGGCCACTCAAGTTTGTGCTGTTTACTCTCTAAGGAAGCCTAGGTTAGAAAAGATGGCTTCGGTCAGGCCAGCTATAGGGTTGACACAAGGACTTAACCTGTAATATCTTCTCGGGGGCGTCCAACATATTTCACAAAAACTAGCCAGCCCTTCAAACCACTGGAGCCAAGCTGAAGCTTCCTGATTCTCCCCCACCCCCCACTTGCTTCTCTCAGTGTCTTCAGAATCCATCCAGCGACATCAAATTGATCGCGGAGAAGATGATTTGGTGGGCCAACAAAGCCCCTCTCCCGCCCTTGGACCCTCCCGTGGCCAAGCCCATCCTCAAGGCCCTGCTGGACAACACGAAAGATAAGAACACCAGCGTGAGGGCTTACAGTGACCAGGCCATCGTCAACCTCCTGAAGATGCGAGAAGGCGAGGAGATGGTTCAGGTATTTGGCCTGCCTTAGGTCAGGGTGGAGCAGGGGATGGACGGAAGGAATAAGAACCGGATTTTGAGCGTTAAGGAGCTGCACGCAATGGGAAGAACGAATGGGTTGCCCGTGGGTGTCGCTTCGCAGAGCGTGGGGTTGGGATGGAGGACTAGGGGGAGCCGTTCGATGGGTTCAAAGTGGCAATGGGGCCTCTTCTCTTAGGCTGCAGGGAGGCATATTTTTTTAAAGACTAGGCTTGCCAGTGGTTTGATGAGTTATAGTTCACTTAATAAAATGCTAACGTAGTGTGCCATATAATCATAGCATTAAGAATTTAATAAAGAAGCTAGAAATCAGGAGCCTGTGAGTTCTAGCGCCGCCTTAGGCATGGAAGCCAGTTGGGTGACTTTGGGCCGATAACTAGGTGACGGTGAGTTCTAGTCCCGCCTTAGGCATGGAAGCTAGCTGGATGACTGGGCCAATAACCAGGTGACGGTGAGTTCTAGTCCTGCATTAGGCATGGAAACTAGCTGGGTGACTTTGGGCCGATAGCCAGGTGACGGTGAGTTCTAGTTCCGCCTTAGGCATGGAAGTGGGCTGGGTGATTTTTGGCCAATCACCAGGTGACAGTGAGTTCTAGTCCCGCCTTAGCCATGGAAACTAAGGCCAATCACCAGGTGACGATGAGTTCTAGTCTCACCTTAGGCATGGAAGCTAGCTGGGTGACTTTGGGCCGATAACCAGGTGACGGTGAGTTCTAGTTCCATCTTAGGCATGGAAGGGGGCTGGGTGAGACGGTGAGTTCTAGTCCCGCCTCAGGCATGGAAATTAGCTGGGTGAACATGGGCCAAATCACCAGGAGACGGTGAGTTCTAGTACTGCCTCAGCCATGGAAAGCTGGCTGGGTGACTCTGGGCCAAAACAGTCACTCAACCAACTCACCTCACAGGGGAAAATAGGAGGAAGCCATCTTAGTGAACGTTCAGTGCCTTGAGTTATTTATCAAAATAGGCGGGATATAAATAAATAATTTGAAATCATGAGAAGGTGCTATCATGGTGCTTTCCCTTTGAATCGGGACCCGGAAAACAGGGCCTTTTATAGCTTTAGAAGCCTAAAGCTGGACTGAAAACCCCCCTTTCCTCTCCCCCCCCCCAAACTTTGGTTTTCTCGCAGTCCGTCTCCAAGATCCTTGACGCTGCCAGCTTGGAGCTGCTGAACGAGAGCTGCCGGCGATCCCTGAAGAAACTGGCCAACCAAGCCGACTCGGTGGAACAGATCGACGACACCATCCTGACGTGAGAAGCAAGTTGGCCCCTGGGACCCCCTCGCCGTGTCGGCCTTGCAAAGTCTCCAAGCCGACGAAAATGTTTTCATTTTTGAAAATGCTAATTGTGACAGGAGCCAGTTAAGGGGGGGGTGTAAAAAAAAAAGAGTGGGTCAGAAGACTATTTTAATATATATATATATATATATATATATATATATATATATATATATATATATATATATATATATATATATATATATATATATATATATATATATATATATATGTATGTATGTATGTATATATATATATGTATACATTCATACACACTACATATATATATATATATATATGTGTGTTTTCTGAAGTTTTCGCGGGTGTTTGTAGGTCTTTGGTTATTTGGGTTTTCTCCCGCGTAAAATTAGAAGTGTCTTGGTGACCTTTCAACGAAGTCTCAGTCGTCATCTTCAGTCTTCGAAGCACGAAGCTGAAGCCTGAAGACGACGAATGAGACTTTGTCGAAACGTCGCCAAGACACTTCTAATTTTACGCAGGAGAAAACCTGAATAATATATACATACATACATACACACACACATACACACATATACATACATACACACACACACAAACACACACACACACACACACACACACACCAGAATAGCCTTAATTATTCTGCTAGTTTAAACAAGAGAATTTGGCCTGCCTACCCCTCTCTCTTTTTTTTTGGGGGGGGGGGAATACATTCTAAAGCAGGGGTCTCCAACCTCGGTCCCTTTAAGACTTGAACTCCCAGAGTTGAAGTCCATAAGTCTTAAAAGGGACCGAGGTTGGAGACCCCTGTTCTAAAGCAATCCTGTAGTGAGTTACTGGCGAATTCGCACATCCCTCTACGTGGAAGGAGACGTTTCCACTCGGGAAGAAATTTCCCCACCCCCTCTTTTTTTCGCCGAAAGCAACTTCGTTCAGTTGGTTTGATGTGGGCTCTGAAAGTTCTGCAGATCAGACCCATTTAAGGAGCCTAGAGAAATTGCAGAAGTGGGGGGGGGGCGGGATTTATGCAAAAGAATTGTTTGGATGGCGATTTAATAAAAAGCTTTCAACTGAAATCTCATTAATTGGCGCACACGCCCTCACGTGTATGAAAGCAAAAAAATAAATAAATGGTTGGTTTGCTGAAGTTTAATCAAGTTGACCGACCTTCGGGAATTCAGGAATGCGATGTCTAAACCGCCGTGGGCTTGGTTCATACAATACCTTAAGCCAGTGTTTCCGAACCTTGGGAATTTTAAGACAGGTGGACTTCAACTGCCATAACCCGAGCGGATGTGGTAGCACGGTAAGTCAGAGGTCTCCAAGCCTTGCAATTTTAAGACCTGGCGGACTTCCAACTCCCAGCTTTCCTCAAGTCAGCTCTAACTCTTTATCCATGCTGGCTGGGGAATTCTGGGAGTTCAAGCCCACCGGTCTTAATGCAGCATTCCTGAACCTTGGCAACTTTTTTAAGTTTCTCGACTAAAGTCAACACAACATTCACACAACAGGGTTAACTTGAGTTGTTTCCCCAGATTACCGTGATCCTCGGGGACTCGAACAGATTTGGGGTGTGTTTTTTGCACAACGTTGCTAGATTTGTTTTGCAGCTGGCAAAAATAAATAAGGCTCGGAGAGACTGTGCAATGCTTAAATAGGGATATTTTTTTTTAATCCATTCAAGTTAAATACAGAACCAGAAACAACCACAACAAGTAAAAGCGTGGGAACCGATGAAACCTAAGTTCTGCTTTGTTCAGTAGAAGCAGCTGATCACGTAAGGAAAAGGATCTGCTGTCCCACGGACCAGATCTGGGCCAACTCTCTTTGTAACAGTCCCACTCCCCTGACATAAACGTTAAATTCAACGCGACAACAACAACAACAAAAAAGCAGAATAACAAAATCTTCTAAGGGGAAGATGGCTTGGGCTGATCAATTCTCTTTGTGTTTGAACCTGCAACCAAAAAAAAGGATCCAAACACACTTTTGAGAATGAGCATTTTTCCCAAGTCTTCCGGTTGGATCCTTTTTGGCATCCGCCAGAATGTGATCTCTCGGGGATTATCCCCCACCATCACAACGACCCTTTCTTCTTCCACAAAGGAGCTCTCCTGTTTGGAGTCGGGAGCGTCCGGGTCACAGAGGCGGGGCGCTGTGCACGCGTTTGGGGAATGGCACCCGAGCTTGCAACCACTGCCTGTAGTCGTCTTCGGGCATATCCACAATATATTCGCGCAGGAACTGTGACGGGGGGAAAAAAATATGCAAGAATTTGATCATCAGGTGGTGTTCTGTATTTATTCCATTGATCTTTTGCATACCTGGTGTTCTGACCCAGCTCTCCAAACATGACAAACGATGATTCCTTTATGAGGAGCGCCGGCAGCCCTGGCGAAAAATTTCTCTCTCACTGCAACCTAACAAGTCTCTTTGGCCAGGAGATGAATGGTTGTGTGCCACACCTATTCATCCTTGCCCCCTGCCTTTATCCCCAGAGCAAGGGTGGGGCTTCGCTAGCAGCAATGGCTGTTCCGTCCCGAGGACCGGCCCATAGATTTCCACTGTTCTTCTCTCCTCTGCTTTCTGCATATCGGGCACGACCTAGCTGTTCCTCCTCTTCCTCATCAGCCACCTCCAGACCTGGGGACTGTTGACTCTCCATCTGAGGGTTGACGGACAGCTCAGGCTCCGCCTCTGTTTCTCTCTCTGACAACTCCATTCCCTCTCCCCCCTCGGAGCTCTCAGGTTGCCTGGATGCTGATGCTGACTCCCACACCTCATCCAATTCGGCTGCTGGAGGGGTTATTGGCTGACAGGCCACAACAGCTGGGTTATAAAACCCCCCAATCTTATGACAACCATAATCAAAGTTCTATATTTGTTTGGGGTGTCATTGCAACAGGCCTAGTCTTTCCTGGCACCGACAGTCCACCCACAATGTCAGGCGCAAACAACCCAACCGAGGTGTAGAGATCAAACTAGCTACTTTATTGTTCTCTGCCTGTAAAACAGGAATCTTCCCCCAGATTGGCAAGCTCGCACCTGGGAAAGGCCACATAACAGAATAACAAGAGTCGGAAGGGGGATCTTGGAGGTCTTCTAGTCGGACTCCCCCTGCTCGAGCCGGAAACCCGAGACCATTTCAGATGAATGGTTGCCATAGGTATGAACCCGTTGCCAAGCTACCGTATTTTTGACCACGTGTTCATAGGGATGGTATAAAGGCTGTAACTGAAAAATGGTCCTAGGTCACTTGTAACTTTGAACGGTCACTCAGTGAAATGTTGCAAGTCGAGGACTACCTCTTGAATCCATCCTTTAAAAAATTAGCACGAAGTGGGTTCAAGAAACAGCACTGTATCTCAGCATTTTTAAGACCGAAGCAGCCACACACATCCCTCACCTCCACAGCTGCGCAGATGTCCGGAGAGCAAATTTCCCAGATCCGAAGTTCTCCCAAGACTTTCAAAAAAGTGGGAGGCCGGATGCGTAAGTCCGGATTCCTGGCAAACCTTTCCAGCTTTTTGAGGACTTTCTGGGTACGGTGGTCTCTCCTGATGTCATCGGGAATCCTTTCCAGCAAAGTAGAAAACCTTGGGGGGGGGGGAGAGAGAAGATCCTAAACGAGAGAAAAACAGCCTGACCCACTCATAAATAGCTGAACAACTTTATTGTCTGCCACCCGTGTTACAAGAATCTTCCCAGACGGCTTGCCTTCCCCTGGGAATGACCAGATAATGATACATCCAGCTTGAGAGAGGACCAGTTTATGTTGCTTGTGACTACGCAAGGATTCCAAGCTAGAGCCTTGCTTGACTCCTCCTTCCAGTCTGTCTGGCAGTTTCCCAACATTGGTATGCAAGTGGTAATAATCAAGACTGTTCTAGGGCAGCAATCACCAACTGGTGGTTTGTGGACCACTAGTGGTCTGCGCGAAAATTTTGGTGGTCCGCAGAAAAATTATTTGCATTTTTTTTATCTTGCACTAAATCAGGGGTCCTCAAGCTACGGTCCCTGGGATGGATACACGCAATGAACATTTGTGTTGCTGCAGAGAGTCTCCCACTTCGGGGTCTTTTTTGGGGGGTCGGAGGGGAGCAGAAATTCCGACTTGGGGTCTGCTTCAGCCTCCTGGTGTGGGGCTTTGGGTGAAGGCTGGAGGGAAGCGCCGCTGGTGGCAAAGAGCCGGAGGGCCTCATTCCAGTGGGACTGCCTCATGGCCTGGAACTGGCTGAACATCTCAGCCCACTGAGCTTCCAGGCGCCCATACCTGGCCTTGCACTCCCGCAGGTCTTCCTTCTGCTTGGAAAGCCTATGCTCCTACTCCTCAATGAGGTACTTCTACTAATCCTCCTTCTTGGTCAGATCCAATTTGAACTGAGCTGTTTTGCCAACTCTTTCTCCAGGTGGCTGCTTAGCTCCAACAACTGCTTCCTGTTGGGGCCCTAAGGATCCTGTGCGGGGAGGGGAGGAGTTGGCCAAGCCCACCCAGTCACATGATCACCTAGCCACGCCCACCCAGATGGTCATTAGGCAGATCATATCAGTGGTCCGCGGCATTCAAAATTATGAATTTAGTGGTCCCTGAGGTCCGAAAAGTTGCTGACCCCTGTTCTAAGGGAAGGGCCATCCTATCCTCCTGATCCCCCCACCAGGAACTATTACAGTTCCACAAAGCCCACAAGATGTTTGGAATTAAAACGGATAAAATCTCCTGAATTTAGGATGACGAAAACATCTTGTGCTTCCCAAGCCACAACGTAATCCACTAAGCAACTTGGGTTTGTTGTCAATTGCGATTAATGGGGTGTGTGTGTGTTTAATGACGCCAGGACCGCATTCTTGGTTTTTCCCTCTGCAGAATTATGCAACCCAAAAAGCCCCAGCTCGGCCCTCTTCCCTCCCCTCCACCTCCCCTTTCTCACCAGTTTTCCGATTCTGCATCCTGTTCGGGTTCTTTGCCCACCACGGACTGTTTCATTCGCTCGAGATCTTTCCGGAAGCGGGTCAGATAGTTCAGACACAGGAATTTCTGGATGTTTTTCTCCTCTCGTCTCCTGTCAAAGGAGTGGGTGTGTCGGACATGGACGTAAGCGTCCGAAGAAGACTCTAAAGGCCTCCAGCATCTGTAAGTGACCTGTAAGTTCATCCTAAACTTGCCTTTCCAGTCTGTGGGTGTGGCTTGGTGGGTGTGGCATGGCTTGGTGGGCGTGGCTTGGTGGGCGTGGCATGGGAAGGATACTGTAAAATCTCCATTCCCTCCCCGCTCCTGCAACTTGAAAGCAACGCCGGAGGGCTCAACCTACCTCTCCAGGATGTCGAGTTGATCGTGCAGCCGGAAGGCGTTTTCTTGGGACACGTCAAAAAACAATTCTCTCATCTCGTGGCACAGTTGCTGCTTCCTTCTAATGAAAGAGCTGGGGGGGGAAACACAATAGAAATAAATAGAAATAGAAATGAGTGGAGTGGAGTGGAATGGAATGGAATGGAATGGAATGGAATGGAATAGAATAGAATAGAATAGAATAGAATAGAATAGAATAGAATAGAATAGAATAGAATAGAATAGAATAGAATAGAATAGAATATAGAAAATGAATAGACTAGACTAGACTAGACTAGAACAGAATACAATAGAATAAAGGAATAGAAAAGAATAAGGAAAGAAGGAAGGAGAATAGAATAGAATAGAATAGAATAGAATAGAATAGAATAGAATAGAATAGAATAGAATATAGAAAATGAATAGACTAGACTAGACTGGCTGTAAACCGCCCTGAGTCTTCGGAGAAGGGCGGTATAGAAATGTGATAAATAAATAAATAAATATAAAGGAATAGAAAAGAATAAGGAAAGAAGGAAGGAGAATAGAACAGAATAGAATAGAATAGAATAGAATTAGAATGGAATAGAATAGAATAGAATAGAATAGAATATAGAAAATGAATAGAATAGAATAGAATTAGAAGGGAAAGGAAGGGAATATAAGGGCCTCTGGTGGCTCAGCAGACTAAGTCTGTCTGTTATTAACACAGCTGCTTGCAATTACTGCAAGTTCAAGCCCCACCAGGCCCAAGGTTGACTCAGCCTTCCATCCTTTATAAGGTAGGTAAAATGAGGACCCAGATTGTTGGGGGCAATAAAAGTTGACTTTGTATATAATATACAAATGGATGAAGACTATTGCTTAACGCTGTGTAAGCCGCCCTGAGTCTTTGGAGAAGGGCGGGATATAAATTCAAATAAAAAAAAAATAGAATATAAAAATGAATAGAATAGAACGAAGGGAAGGGAATAGAATAGAATATAGAAAATTAATAGAATAGAATGAATAGAATAGCAATGGCAATAGCAATAGCACTTAGACTTATATACCACTCCATAGTACTCTGCAGCTCTTCCTAAGGGGTTTACAGAGTCAACCTCTTGCCCCCAACGATCTGGGTCCTCATTTTACCAACCTCGGAAGGATGGAAGGCTGAGTCAACCTTGAGCCAGTCAGGATCGAACTCCTGACAGTGAGCATAATCAGCCTGCAAAGACTGCAATTCTAAACCGCCGCATTCTTAATTGGCATTCGCATTCCTACCTTTCAGGGCTGCAAAGCTCGGTTGTTTTGTCATCTTCCATAAATGTTGCGGTCGTAGTTTTGTCTTCTCGGACGGTCACGGCCAACGAACTACAAGGAAAGAGAGACCGCGAGGGGGAAATCAACAGGGTCTGTAATAAAACTTCACCCTAAACCTTGGCCTTTTTCTACGTCTGTAATGAAATCCTCAAAGGGACGCGGTGGCTCAGGGGCTAGGACGTTGAGCTTGTCGATCGAAAGGTTGGCAGTTTAGCGGTTCAAATCCCTAGTGCTGCCACGTAACGGGGTGAGCTCCCTGTGACTTGTCCCAGCTTCTGCCAACCTAGCAGTTCGAAAGCAGGTAAAAAATGCAAGTAGAAAAAATAGGGACCACCTTTGGTGGGAAGGGAAGAGTGTTCCTTGCACCTTTGGCGTTGAGTCATGCCGGCCACATGACCACAGAGACGTCTCCGGACAGCGCTGGCTCTTCGGCTTTGAAATGGAGATGAGCAGCGCCTCCTAGAGTCGGGAACGACTAGCACATACGTGCGAGGGGAACCTTCACCTTTACCTTTAATGAAATCCTTGCAAACCACAGAATATGAAACAGAACCAGCAGAGTGAAGAAGAATTTAGACTGACTTTCCCTCGCTTACTTGTGACTCCCAACTCACCTCTTTCTCTTGGCCTCCACTCCGCTTCCTTCTTTGTGAATTCCTGTGCTGGTTTTATCGTCCTTCGAAGAGGTCGCTGAGCTGAAAACGGACAAGATTATCCTTCAGCCTCCCTCGTCCTACAGCCCTTTATTCTAGAACAGGGGCGACCCACCTTGGCAGCTTTAAGATTTGGGGGACTTCAACTCCCAGAATTCCCCAGCCACCATGGAGAAACCTTCTAACCCATTGTACAGATCGACTGACGACTGTAATTATTTTTAAAAAACTGATTTTCTATTAAATACATTTCTTACTGCTTAATAAACATCGCGTTGTCTGGGTATTTAGTTTGCAGTTCCAATTTGCATTCTTAAATCTCCACCCCTTTTTTCCAACCATTGGTAAAATAAATTCCATGTTTGATAATCATCTACATCAGTGGTAGCCAACCTGGTCCCTACCACCCACTAGTGGGCATTCCAGCTTTCATGGTGGGCGGTAGAGGTTTTGTCCAATAAGCACTTTCTTTTTTTAAAATTTAATTGACTTTTTTAAAAAAAATTCATAGCATTATTTAAAAACATTTTCATTAGGTTTTCATAAAGTTCCCCGTGACAATTTAAATTTCTGAAAATATATTATTTGTATTGCCCGCGCATAAGTTTACTTCACGTTACGTAACTGAAAGTAAATGGCGCTATAGTGCGACTGCAAACAAAAGAGCCTCGTCCCAGAATAGCTCACGCATCTCCCCCTGAACCGGTGGGCGGTTAGAAAATTTTACCACTAACAGAGATACAAAAGTGGGCGGTAGGTATAAAAAGGTTGACTACCTCTGTTTATATCTTCTTTCTGCTTAATTTTCAGGGGCAAAAACTATCCATTTCTGCGCAATCTAGTATCTTCCTATCTCGTCATCTCGTGGTATAGCTTCATTTTTCCAGTATTGTGTGAATATAATCATCGCTGCTCAGGGGTGGGATTCAACTGGTGTAACAACCGGTTCGCTTCGCGCTCGCAAGCGCACCAAACACACGCTCCACGCACACCTAGTACGTTTAAAAACAGCTCTAAAACTTACCTTCTACTGCAGCCCCGGTAAGTAAAACAGCTGAGGCACGGCAAGGGCCTCTGGTGGCTCAGACTGTTAAGACAGTCTGTTATTAACAGCAGCAATTACTGCAGGTTCAAGTCCCACCAGGCCCAAGGTTGACTCAGCCTTCCATCCTTTATAACAGGGGTGTCCAAACTTGGTCCCTTTAAGACTTTTGGACTTCAACTCCCAGAGTCCTCAGCCAGCAAAGCTGGCTGAGGAACTCTGGGAGTTGAAGTCCAAAAGTCTTAAAGGGACCAAGTTTGGACACCCCTGCTTTATAAGGTAGGTAAAATGAGGACCCAGATTGTTGGGGGCAATAAAAGTTGACTTTGTATATAATATACAAATGGATGAAGACTATTGCTTGACATAGTGTAAGCCGCCCTGAGTCTTCGGAGAAGGGCGGGATATAAATGCAAATTTAAAAAAAATCTGCTCTGTGGGTTTCCGCGCCTATCAGCTGAGCTTCCAACAAAGGAAATATAGGTTGGTATAGCGCAGAGGCAGGCGGGCCCAGCTGATAGTCAGAGCGAACTGGTTCGCTCTCAGCTGATTGTCGGAGCTACCGGTACCCGAACTGGCTGAATCCCACCCCTGTCGCTGCTGTTAAGACATGTAATATTAAATACATACTTTCCTAATCAATTTTTTCTGATATTATACCTAATCAAAACAGTTCAGGTTTAAAAGCGACATGTTTCCCTATCATCTTTTCTAGCCAGCTGTGTAACTTTGCCCAATTTTTTTTTTGCTTTGACACACTTCCACCACATATGATAAAACGTGCCCATTTTTTGGTTACATTTCCAGCATTTGCTAGATGTGCTTTTAAACATTTTAGCTAACCTAGCAGGGGACTTACGACCGTTAATTGAGTCCCAAAATTACCGCTGCTAAGAGAGACAGCTGTCAAGTGTGTTTGGCCCCGTTTTACGATTTTTCTGGCCATCGTGGTTTAAGCGAATGACCGCGGTTGTTAAATTAGCCACACGGTTACCAAGTGAAATTTGGCTTCCACCACTGACTTTGTCCATCGGAAGGTCACCAAAAGGGGATCACATGACCCCGGGGGACGCTGCAGCCGTCATAAATACGAGTCGGTCGACAAGTGTCTGAATTTTGATCACGGGACTGTGGGGATGCTGCAATGGTTGTAATGTTGTGCCTCGTCCGCTTTCCCTGCAGCTGGGCCCGTCTTATCTGCTTCCGAACGCTGAGGAATGTCCTAGCATGCCTCCCGGCCCCAGCCCTGGCTCCATGCCCAGACAGGCCGAGGAGGAAGAAGTGCCTCCAGCCCCCAGCCCTGGCTCCATGCCCAGGCAAACGGAGCAACTAGACCCCTCCCCCTCCCCCACAGCATGTGAGCCTGAGGGAGGTCAATTGCCAACAGCTGCAGACTGGAGTGACCCTCGCTTCAGGAGAATTGATAGGCGGCGTCAACAGAAGGAAGGGAGGGGCAGGCCTGGATAAGTGCTGAGTCATGGAGCCACACCCCATGGCCTATATAAAGGATCTGCTTTCTGGCATTCTCTGAGTCAGGCAAAGTCTAAACATATCTTGCTGAAGTCACTTTCTGGTCTCCTGCCTGCCCTGAGAACTTTGCTAGGACTTTGGCAGAGCAGCAGAGGCACGCCTGATTCAGATTTCCCTGACCCGGCCGTCAGCGGAGGAGTGGGACATGACATGTAAGTGTGGAAAAAAAGATCACGAGTCCCCTTTTTTCAGTGCCGGCGTAATTTTGAACGGCCACTAAATGAATGGTCGTGAATTGGGGACTACCTGTAATGAAGAATGGATCTTCAGGGGTTTGTGTGCAGTCAATGGGCAGAAGAACCGATTGTTGCTTACCTCTTGGCTCGTTGTCCAAACGATATTTCGCTGTCGTACATTTCTAGACTGAAAAATAAGAAGGAGAACTTGAGTGTTGTGGCCTGTCAGCCGTTGGTCCCTCCAGCAGCTGAGTCAGAGGAGGAGGAGGAGGAGGAGGAGGAGGAGGAGGAGGAGGAGGAGGAGGCGGCGTGGGAGTCGGGGTCAGCATCAGGGCAACCTGTGAGCTCCGAGGGGGAAGAGGGAATGGAGTTGGCAGAGCGAGAGAAACAGAGGCGGAGCCTAGACCATCCGTCAGCCTTCAGATGGAGACTCAACAGCCCCTAGGTCTGAAGGTGGCTGATGGGGAAGAGGAGGAACAGCTGGGTCTAGTGCCTGATGTGCGGCTGCACAGAAGGCAGAGGAGAGGAGAGCAGTGGAAATCTATGGGCAGGTCTTTGGGAAGGAAGAGCCACCACTGCTAGCGAAGCCCCACCCTAGCTCTGGGGAAAAAAGGCAGGGGGCGGATGTGAATCAATGTGACAGACAACTATTCATCTCCTTGCCGGCCAGACTTGTTAGCCTGCAAGATAAACTTTTTCTGCCAACCTAGCAGTTCGAAAGCAGGTAAAAAATGCAAGTAGAAAAATAGGGACCACCTTTGATGGGAAGGTAACAGCGTTCCATGTACCTTTGGCATTGAGTCATGGCCGGCCACCTGACCACGGAGACGTCTTTGGACAGCGCTGGCTCTTCGGCTTTGAAATGGAGATGAGCACCGCCCCCAGAGTCAGGAACGACTAGCACGTATGTGCGAGGGGAACCTTTACCTTTACCTTTACCAGCAATCTAACAGCCCTGGGCTATGGCAGCAGGAGTGAGGAAGGCTCAACCTCTCCCACTTTCCTATCTTTTCTTTTTAAATCCTGTCTTTTTAGATTTCAATTTAAAACTGGTCAGATTTAAAAACAAAACAAAACACAATGCTGGGAGCCTTTCCTCCTAATATACGACAAACTAATTTTACAAATGACTTCGGTAAAATGCAAACAAACGCAATTTGATGCGCTCTTTTAAATTAGAGACAGGCGTGCTCTCCCCACCCTACCCCCTCAAAAGCCAATCCTCCAACTTACTAATGTGGTTTTGTACTCCAAAACATGTTCTCCTTGCTAAAATTCTTAGCCACGTCTTCGTGTATCATCCGAAGTAAGGTCTGCAGGTCTGTGGAAGAAAGAAAGGAAGGAAGGAAGGAAGGAAGGAAGGAAGGAAGGAAGGAAGGAAGGAAGGAAGGAAGGAAGGAAGGAAGGAGAATAGTTTGACTCCCTGTTCTTTGGGGCAGCCCCTGAGATATTGGAAGACTGCTATCATGTCTCCCCTGGTCTTTCTCTTTGTTAAACTAGACGTACCCAATTTCTGCCACCGTTCTTCGTCTATTTGAGCTCTACAGAACCTCTTAAGTGTATTTACATATTCTACTTGTATACAACCCAAGTCAATAGACTCCAGGGGATATTTACGAAGAGGTTGTAGAAAAAATGCTTTTAAAAGTGAAAAAAAAACCATAAATGTAACAAATTTTACATTTCACTACTGATTTGCCCCCCCCCCCACATGACCATGGGGTCCAGGGGCTCCCAGGGTAGCGGCCTAAGGGTCGATCTGACCACAGGTATTAAGACGGTACTATGGAATACCGGATGTCTCTTCCCTAGCAATCAGGGCAATTTCAATTGCACAGTGACTGGGTTGCCCCCGGTTCGGATCGGTTCGCAAGAACCGGTAGTAAAACCGGCAGGAGGATCCGCCCACCGACCCTGACATCATCAAGAAGCTTCTACGCACGGAATAGTCCCCTTGATGGGTCTAGAATCTCCCAAGCGCTTACAGTAGCTCAGAGGTTCCTCTTCCTCCTTGGCGCTGGTCTCCTTGGTCTGCTTGCTGTAGCTGGACTCCATCTCTTCTACCTCCTTGGCGCTGTCAGAGGTAGGTTGGGCGACTTCGTCGGAGCCGGGAGTCAAGGAACTGGTGCTAGCTAAAGTGGTTTTGCTATGCGGCGAGGACAATCCACTGATCTTGGACATGCTCCCTGTCATTTTGGGTGACTTTTTGCTGGACGGGCCACGAATCTGCTTCTGGGTGTATCTTCTGCCCTGGAAGAACCGTTAACAGAATCACAGAATTGGAAGGGACCTTGGAGGTCTTCTAGTCCAACCCCCTGCTCAGGCAGGAAACCCTACACCATTCCAGACAAATGGTTGCCCAGTCTCTTCTTAAAAACTTCCAGTGATGGAGCGCCCACAACTTCTGGAGGCAAGCCGTTCCATAGATTAATTGTTCCCACTGTCAGGAAATTTCCTCCTTAGTTCAATTAGTCTAACTATTCTATTATTATTCTACTCAGTGGCGAAATGCTACAGGTTCTCACAGGTTCGGGCAAACCGGTAGTGATAAAAACTACCGGTTCGAGCGAACCGGTAGTTAAAAAAAAAAGCTACTGGTTCCTCCAAACCGGTATTTCCGACACTCAGCTGTGCCCTTCCTGCTTTCTAGTGAATCTAAATTGTACGGCACAGTTTTCCCCACCCCCGCTGTTCTACTTACCTTCCCAAACCTTCTTTTTCCGTGTGAAATGTGCGTTTGGCACGCACACCGCACATGCACAGCCAGCAAACTGGCGGCAAACCGGTGCGGGATTTCACCACTGATTCTACTATTCTGTTATTATTCTGCTATTCTACCCCTATAAGCCTGATTTACAAAAAGGCTGCAGGGGTCAAAGTAAGGCGTGTCACACCCAAGGAAAATTACCCTTTTGATAGAAGCAGCTCCACATCTAGGGGACCCTACCTTTGCGTGCTGAAGAAAATGCTCCCACCGGTTCTTCACCGCCTTCTCTTTATTGATCGTTTTCATGCAACTTTTCCCGCCGCCGTAGTCCCTGAGAAAGATGAAATTTCATCAGCTTTCCGGTCTCTAATGGAGATTGTTCAATCAAGCAGGTCACGGTTGCCCCCAGAGGTGATGTCAGCCTCCACTCCAATCCTCACATCCTTTTGTACTCTTTATATTCAGTAGTTAGATTGCAATGGGGTTTTTTATGTGTAATGTAAATAGCTCATGGATTCAGGTTAAGTAGAGAGGGCCCTTTAAGAGTGTTGTCTGACATGAGATCAAGGAGAGAGGAGATTGATGGTTTGAATTCAGCAGGAATGTTAGAGCGTGGGCTTTCAACGGACATTGAATTCCTGAGATGATTTACAGCCAGAGACCTGCGGAAGAAGATTCCCACGGGGGGGGGGGGGGCGAGAAGGAGCTGGCATTGGACCAGACCTGCTGACCTCTTTGGGGGGGGGGGAGGGACTAACGATGGGATATGGAATGTTAGCCATATTTTGTCTCAGATCCAACTTTATACTGCTGCAGTCCGGATGTATTTAGTAAAAGTACTTTTCTTTATTTGCAAATGAAGTCAAGGTGTATTCTTCCCTGAATATAATCAGAGGCAGCCTGACAGGTGCTTTTTCAAAAGGCTCCCTGGATGTTCTTGTTTTTCTTTGAAGACGTTTCGCTTCTCATCCGAGAAGCTTCTTCGGTTCTGAAGAAGCACTGGACTGAGAACTGAAGGAGCTTCTCGGATGAGAAGCGAAATGTCTTCAAGGAAAAACCAAGAAAGTCCAGTTGCCTTTTGAGAAAAACACCTCTGGGACAGCAGCAACAGCAAAAAAAGGAGTAGAAGTTAATTCCAGGTGGCTTCTCTCCTTGAGTAGTTTTCATCCATTATTTCTTATTTTGACTTCTGGTGCTTTGGAGAATAAGTTGCCCCCCCGCCTGTTCTTTGTGGCAGTCCCTTAAATACTGGAATCTTACTACCATGTCACCCCTAGTCCTTCTTTTCTCTAGACTAGCCAAACCCATTGTTCATATACTTAATTTCCAGGCCTTTAACCAGTGGTGGGTTTCAATTTCTTTTACTACCGGTTCTGTGGGTGTGGCTTGGTGGGCGTGGCATGGCTTGGTGGGTGTGGCTTGGTGGAGGTGGCAAGGGAAGGATACTGTAAAATCTTCCTTCCCTCCCCAATCCAGGGGAAGGTTACTGCAAAATCCCCATTTCTTCCCCATCAGCTGGGACATGGGAGGCAGAGAATAGATGGGGGGGGGGCAGTCAGAATTTTTACTACCGGTTCTCCGAACTACTCAAAATTTTCGCTACCGGTTCTCCAAGAACCTGCTGAAACCCACCTCTGTCTTTAATCATCTTAGTTGCTCTTCTTCCCACTTTTTGCAAAGTCTCAACCCCTTTTTTTTTGTAATGTGGGGACCAAAGCTGGATGCAAGCATTCCAGGTGTGGCCTTAGTAAGACTTTATAAAGCGGTACTAATACTTCACGTGACTTTGATTCTATGACTCCTTGGTATACAACCAAGGATCGTATTAGCTTTTTGGGGCTGCCGCCATACATGGCTGGCTTGTGTTTTAAGTGATCCTCTCAGACTTCAAGGCTTTTCTGAACAAACTATTTCCCTTCTGGTGCAGGGGTCTCCAACCTTGGTCTCTTTAAGACTTGTGGACTTCAACTCCCAGAGTTCCTCAGCCAGCAAAGCAGGGGTCTCCAACCTTGGTCCCTTTAAGACTTGTGGACTTCAACTCCCAGAGTCTCTCAGCCAGCAAAGCTGGCTGAGGAACTCTGGGAGTTGAAGTCCACAAGTCTTAAAGGGACCAAGATTGGAGACCCCTGTTCTGGTGGATCATGAATTGGCTCTCCCCAATTCCAACAAGTGGGGCGCGGTGGCTCAGGGGCTAACACGCTCAGCTTGTCGATCAGAAAGGTTGGCAGTTCAGCGGTTTGAATCCCTAGCGCTGCGTCACGGGGTGAGCTCCAGTTCGAAAGCAGGTTAAAAATGCAAGTAGAAAAATAGGGACCCCCTCTGATGGGAAGGTCACAGCATTCCGTGCGCCTTTCGCATTGAGTCATGCCTGCCATATGACCACGGAGACGTCTTCGGACAGCTCTGGCTCTTCGGCTTTGAAAGGGAGGTGAGCACTGCCCCCTAGAATCGGGAACGGCTAGCAGATATGTGCCGGGGGGGGGGGAACCTTTACCTTTAATTCCTACCACCCTCCTTCACACGCCCCTTAATCGTCTTAGCTGCTCTTCTTTGTAACTGTTCTAGGCTCTTAACCTGCTCCAGGCTCCTGGGACCTACTTGGGGTTCCAGCAGGAGATCAGTGGCTTCATGCTACTGCTGGGCTCCAGCGTCAAAGCTTCCAGGAGCCAGTTGAGGGCGCAGAGCTGGCGGAAGATGGAGTCGCTGTTGAGACAGAGAAAGACAGACGGGCTTGATTGACAGCGGGGTGTGTGTGCGTGAGAGGGGGGAAAACAGGGAAGGGGCATGGAAGGAACATGGAGGAAGACTTGAGCCTCTTCTGAACCAAGGGAAATGCTCATCGATGCGCACCAGGGCCTCTGGTGGCTCAACGGACTAAGTCTGTCTGTTATTAACAGCAGCTGCTTGCAATTACTGCAGGTTCAAGTCCCACCAGGCCCAAGGTTGACTCAGCCTTCCATCCTTTATAAGGTAGGTAAAATGAGGACCCAGATTGTTGGGGGCAATAAAAGTTGACTTTGTATATAATATACAAATGGATGAAGACTATTGCTTAACACAATGTAAGCCGCCCTGAGTCTTCGGAGAAGGGCGGGATATAAATGCGAATTAAAAAAAAAGAAGTAGTTCTGCTGCCATTCATTTTACATCTCAATTTCCACACACACCCCCAGGAATTTGCTATCATTATCCTCTCTCGCCCTTTGCGGGATTTCTGAATAAGGGGTGGGGGGTACCTGCCTTGTCCCCTGCCCCAATGAATCCAGCCCAAGGAGAAGAAGTTTTAAGGAAAGAGAGGGAAGGGGGGGTGTCTTATCCCCCTTCTCTCTCTGCTGAGAAACACTGGCTATGGCCCCCCCAGGAGTTTGGTTTTCAGGATCCCAGGATCAACTTGACAAACTTGGCATCCTTTACAGCAAGTTTCCCTTGAAACTGGGAATGACCGGAAAAGTTACCATTTCGAGGAAGAATTTGTGAATGTGGATTTTGACAAGTAATTGGCATAACTGAAGGCTGAATTGGAGCAAACGGGGAAAGCTGGATCCAAAACCTTGCTCCCTCTTTCCCTTTCCCTCCTTCTCTCCCTCCCTCCTTCCCGCCCTTTCCTTCCTTCCCTCCCTCTCTCCATTTCTCTCCCTCTCTTGCTCTCCCTCCCTCCGTCTTTCCTTCTTTTCCTTCCTTCCTTCCCTCCCTCCCTTTTCTCTTTTTTGAACAAACAGGAGCCCATTACAGATTTTTACCCACTTTGTGAGACAGAATTAGAGACAAAAAAAACCCCTACAAACCCGCCCCCCCCCCCAAGATGAGTGGCTGAACCTACAAATGCGCGTCTGGATGCTTTTGTGACAGCAGGCCATTATGGATGGGGGTGAAAGGCCGGGCCATTTTCTTCTTCTTCTTCTTTTCTGTCTCGCTCACCAAGAAACCTCCTGTTAAAAAGAACCTGGAGAGAGAAAGAGAGGGAGAGAGAGATAAAGAGGGAGGGAGGGAGAGAGAAAGAAAGAGGGAGGGAGAGAGAGAGAGAGAAAGGAGGGGCGAGGGAGAGACGGAGGGAGAGAGGAGAGTGAGGAAGGGAGAAGGAGAGAGAGAGAGAGAGAGAGAGAGAAAGGGAGGGACGGAGAGGGAGGGAGAGAGAAAGGGAGGGAGAGAGGGAGGGAGGAGAGGGAGGGAGGGAGAGAGAGAGAAAGGAGGGGCGAGGAGAGATGGAGGAGAGAGGGAGAGGAAGGAGAGGAGAGAGAGAGAGAAAGGGAGGGAGAGAGGGAGAGAGGAGGGAGGAGGGAGAGAGGGAGAGAGAGGAGGCGAGAGAGAGAGAGAGAGAGGGAGAGAGAGAGGGAGAGGGAGAGGGAAAGAGGAGGGGGAGGGAGGGAGAGAGAGGGAGAGGGGGAGAGAAAGGGAGGGACGGAGAGGGACGGAGAGAGAAAGAGAGAGGGGGGGAGGAGGGGGAGAGAGGGAGGAAAAGAGGGAGGGAGAAGGAGAGAGGGAAAGAGGGAGGGACGGAGGGAGAAATCTGTTGAGCGTGAGTAGCTACTAGCAGGGGGACCTACCTTAGCCCAAAAGGCCAGCCTCGGGAAATTCAGTAGGTTAACACCAACATCAATATAGACAATTGGGAGACGATTGTGGACAAGCAGCGATTGATAGCTTCTGCTAGGGATACTCTCATCTCTAGAGAAGGGAGCCCAACCTTGGCCGCTTCTTAAACTGTGGACTTCAACTCCCAGAATTCCCCAGCCAGGTTTTTCTTAACCGTGGCCACTTGTGGACTTCAACTCCCACAATTCCCCAACCAGTCTGTGTGTAAAATTAGACCTGGTCCAAGCACGCGCAATGGGATTTGAGCTCGGTGTGGAGAACTTCAGCTCCTGATGTCCACAGTCAAGGTGAGGTCAAACCCCAGAGCAGCTACTAAGGCAGGGGTCTGCAACCTTAAACACTCAAAGAGCCATTTGGACCCGTTTCCCACGGAAAAGAAAACACCGGGAGCTACAAACTATTTCTTGAGCGGCCACGAAACCAACATATGTAGTTGAATTAAACGTTCTGTTTTCTTCTGAAACTTTTCTTGGATTTATCCATGGTTGGCCTACCGGGGGTTGAAAAGCTCAATAAATCGCGTGCCGGCGGGTGTCACACATTGGTGGTTGTGATGCCTATTTTTATTTATTTATTTTTTATTTATTTTATTTGATTTTTATACCGCCCTTCTCCCAAAGGACTCAGGGCATGATAAAACCGACAATACAATATACAAGTTTAAAATACGATTTAAAAAACTTATTTAAAATTAGCCTGGTGATTAAAATTTACCATTCTAAAAAACCCCGTTTAAAATTAATAAATTAACATTAAAATCCCAATTTAAGCCAGCCCCGCGCGGATAAAAAGATGAGTCTTCAGTTCGCGACGGAATGTCCGAAGGTCAGGTATTTGGCGTAAACCCGGGGGAAGCTCGTTCCAGAGTGTGGGAGCCCCCACAGAGAAGGCCCTTCCCCTGGGGGCCGCCAGCCGACATTGTTTAGCGGACGGCACCCTGAGAAGTCCCCCTCTATGGGAGCGTACAGGTCGGTGGGAGGCATGTGGTAACAGCAGGCGGTCCCGTAAGTACCCAGGTCCTAAGCCATGGAGCGCTTTAAAGGTCGTAACCAACACCTTAAAGTGCACCCGGAAGGCCACAGGCAGCCAGTGCAGTCTGCGCAGGAGCGGTGTTACATGGGAGCTACGCGTAGCTCCCTCTATAACCCGCGCAGCTGCATTCTGGACTAACTGAAGCCTCCGAGTGCACTTCAAGGGGAGCCTTGAGTGACAGGGAGCCGCAGCAGAGGGGCGAAAGAGCCACATGCGGCTCCAGAGCCGCAGGTTGCTGACTTCTGTACTAAGGGGAAAGAGGCCATCGGTCAATGCAACAGGAGGGAGGTTGAGGGCACTTACTCGGGCTCGGATTCGGAGTCTTCCTCTGAAGATGACGATGAGTAGCGAGGGGGCTGAAACTCCGTTCTTCTCCTCTGTTGCTCCTTCCGTTCTTCCAGGCTGGATACGTTCCTCCTCTTGATGGATTCTCGGCGAAGGCTATGGAAATAGCCCCGCCCGATCTTCACCGAGTTGATCAGATGCCTGCCGAAAAGGATGAGATGTCAAACAATGCGTAAAGTGGACTGTCCAAGCATGGTGAAGTCCCCTCGGCTGTTTTAGCTGAAAGTCACCCAAAGTCACCCAGCTGGCTTCCATGCCTAAGGTGGGACTTGAACTCACCGTCACCTGGTTATTGGCCCAAAGTCACGCAGGCAGCTTTCAAGTCTAAAGTGGAACTAGAACTCACTGTCTCCTGGTGATTGGCCCAAAGTCACCCAACCAGCTTTCATGCCTAAGGTGGGACTAGAACTCACCGTCTCCTGGTGATTGGCTCAAAGTCACCCAGGTGGCTTCCATGCCTAAGGTGGGACTAAAACTCACTGTCACCAGGTTATTGGCCGAAAGCCACCCAGGCAGCTTTCAGGCCTAAAGTGGAACTAGAACTCACCGTCTCCTGGTGATTGGCCCAAAATCACCCAGCTTGCTTTTATGGCTAAGGTGGAACTAGGACTCAACGTCTCGTGGTGATTGGCCCAAAGTCACCCAGTTAGGTTTCACGCCTGAAGTGGAACTAGAACTCACCGTCTCCTGGTGATTGGCCCAAAGTCACCCAGTTAGGTTTCACGCCTGAAGTGGAATTAGAACTCACCGTCTCCTGGTGATTGGCCCAAAGTCACCCAGCTGGCTTTTATGGCTAAGGCGGGACTAGGACTCACCATCTCCTGGTGATTGGCCCAAAGTCACCCAGTTAGCTTTCACGCCTAAAGTGGAACTAGCACTCACCATCTCCTGGTGATTGGCCCAAAGTCACCCAGCCGGCTTTCACGCCTAAGGCAGGACTAGAACTCACTGTCTCCCTGTTTCATACCCTGGTGCCTTTAACCACTAGACCAAACGGGCATTCAAAGCCACCAAAGTTGGCTAATTCGCAAAATTGGCCGTGTTCTCGGAGAGCGGCTTGGCCCTGCTCCACATCGTCAACCCCCCTGAGCCTGCGGGAGCCGACTGCGAAAGCTTCCCCGTGTCACCCGACGCCGAAGGAAGCGCTCCCGCAGGCCGGCGTACCTGGATGGAGCTACCCCGCCAGCCGAGGATCTGACCTCGCTTCTCCTTGGCGTAACCGCCGCCGCCATTATCCGACGTTTTGGGGAAACTGAGCACACCGGTGAAGCCTCCAAATGGCAGGGAAACCGACGTCTTTTGTGCTCATAATCGTCCCCGAACATCCATTGGGGCTTTGCCAGGACCAGACAATGAAAGCACGCTCATCTGCTTGTACGACAGCAGGGCGACGTGACAGCTCTTTGTCTCCCGTTCCCAGACATGGCATTTGGGGTGGGGGGGGGGGTGTTGGGGGAGCGTTGATTGTGGAAAAAAAAGCAATTGTATGGAAACGGGAAACGCTTGGGAAGCCTAAGCCGATCGACGGCGAACATCCTGCGAATAAGACGGGGTTGACTAGACTCTGGGTTGTTTGTCTGGGTCATATAATATATGTGGGTATATACATCATTTTGTATTTATTTATTTATTTATCTTGTCATGTTTATGTAGTGTAAAATTGGAGGTGGTGACCCTTTGAGAGCGGTATGCAATGAAATGTCATTTTTAATGTCTGCCAATTAGTGTACGTTCAAAGTGACAAAAAGCTATTCTATTCTATTCTATTCTATTCTCCTTTCTTCTTCCCTCCTCCTCCAATCTATTCTATTCTGTTCTATTCTATTCTATTCTATTCTATTCTATGCTATGCTATGCTATGCTATGCCATTCCATTCCATTTATTATTCTATTCTATTCCATTCCACTTATTCCTCTTCTCTTCTCTTCTCTTCTCTTCTCTTCTTTTCTCTTCTCTTTCATTCCATCCCACCCTATTCCATTCCATTCCATTCTATTCCATTCCATATTTTCTATTCCCTTCCCTTCCCTTCCATTTATTATTCTATTCTATTCTATTCTATTCTATTCTATTCTATTCTATTCTATTCTATTCTATTCTATTCTATTCTATTCTACTCTACTCTACTCTACTCTACTCTACTCTACTCTACTCTACTCTTAAGACAGCTGGCCTTGTTCCTTAGGAAAAAGCCACCTATGTACACAATTGCATTTTGGGACTTAACAGAACAGCAGAATAACAGAGTTGGGAGGGACCTTGGAGGTCTTCTAGTTCAACCCTCTGCTTAGACAGGAACCCTACCCCACTTCAGACAAATGGTTATCCAACATCTTTTTAAAACTTCCAGTGTTGGAGCATTCACAACTTCTGGAGGCAAGTTGTTCCACTGATCAATTGTTCTCACTGTCAGGAAATTTCTCCTTAGTTCTAAGTTGCTTCTCTCCTTGATTAGTTTCCCACCATTGCTTCTACCCTCAGGTGCTTTGGAGAATAGCTTGACTCCCTCTTCTTTGTGGCAACCCCTGAGATATTGGAACACAGCTATCATGTCTCCCCTGGTCCTTCTTTCCATTAAACTAGACAGACCCAGTTCCTGCCACCGTTCTTTGTATGTTTCAGCTCTCCAGAACCTCTTAAATGTACGCATCTCTTCCACTTGTATACAATTGAATCAATAGAACTCTAGGGGATATTTATGAAGCGGTTGACCCCCAAAATCCATAAACAGGTTTTTTTAAAAAAAACATACAGGGTGAGCAAAAATTAAATCTAATTAGTTTTCTAAATTAAAACATTAAGTTAAAAAATTAATTAAATTTTGGAGAATAGATTGACATGCGGCCGAGTGTTAAAGGTACAGACAGGTAACTTAGAACTACGCCGACTTCAGTCTGACCTAAGCATAGTACATAAAATTATCTACCACAATGTCCTACCTATGAATGATTACTTCAGCTTCAACCACAACAATACACGAGCATACAATAGATACAAACTCAAGGTAAACCGCTCCACTCGATTGCAGAAAATACGACTTCAGCAACAAGAGTGGTCAATGCCTGGAATGCTCTACTTAACTCTGTGGTTTCTTCCCCAAACCCCCAAAACTTTAAGCTTAGACTGTCTATTGTTGACCTCACCCATTCTTAAGAGGTCAGTAAGGGGCGTGCATAAGTGCACCAACGTGTCTTCTATCCCTGTCCTAACGTTCCCTTTTATTCGTAACCATCTCATGTATTCATAATCATGTTTATACTTACATCTGTTATCTAATACATGCTTGATGAAATAAATAAATAAATAAAAATAAACAATTAACCAGTGGAACAGCTTGCTTCCAGAAGTTGTGGGTACTCCATTGCTGGAGGCTTTTAAGAAGAGACTGGACAGTCATGGGATAGGGTTTCCTGCTTGAGCAGGGGGTTGGACTAGAAGATCTCCGAGGTCCCTTCCAGCTCTATTCTGATTGAATTCTATGTAGCTGCCTGCCGAGTTGGCCATGTTGAGCTGGCTATGTTGAGCTGGCCATGTTGAGCTGGCCATGTTGAGCTGGCCATGTTGACTTGGCCATGTTGACTTGGCCATGTAGAGTTGGCCATGTTGAGTTGTCATAGACCCCCTAAGGGCTCCAAAATTTTGGACTTCTGCAGCAACTTAATGGCACTGTGCTCATTAAAATGCAAATGCATTGAAAACAAACTTTGCAATGTATCTATTAGGGCCGTCCGTCCATACGTTGCAAACACATATTTTCCTGCCACCTGCCAGACAAGGGCAGTGTCTTCCTTCTAAGTGAATAACTTTTGTTTTTGTGAGAGCTAATCATTTGCAGCAGCAGAATTCCCCCACCTGCTTTATGCAATTGAATTAACATAGATAAAGGTCAGCCTTGGGCTGTTGCCAAATAAAAATGACCCAGCGATGAAGGAAGTGAGGGGGGGGGGGTTCAGCGAGGCCGAGACGCGCGTTTCGTTACCTTTTAAACCCGAGCGATTTGTTAATTCCAACAGAGTTTGATAAAGGATCGAGACAAACATTTGCTTCCAGTATGACTGAGGTCCCTGATACACAACATCAAATATATTTAAAGATGAAATAAAAGCAAATGTGCAATCAATTCACTTCAGCTCAGCGGAAAGCCTCAGCTGGGCTGTAATGAAAATTTCAAGAAAAGTTTCGTGGGAAGGGAGAGGTGGCTGACCTGGACATTCAGCGGAGGGCTCAAGATATAGAATAGAACAGAACAGAACAGAACAGAAGTAGAGTAGAGTAGAATAGAGTAGAGTAGAGTAGAGTAGAGTAGAATAGAGTAGAGTAGAGTAGAGTAGAGTAGAGTAGAGTAGAGTAGAGTAGAGTAGAGTAGAGTAGAGTAGAGTAGAATAGAATAGAATAGAATCACAGAGCTGGAAGGGACCATGGAGGTCTTCTAGTCCAACCCCCTGCTTAGGCAGGAAACCCTACACCAAGACAAATGGTTATCCAGAGACTCCTAGAGAGGCTGGGGACAGCAAAAAACGTCACTTCCTGTCCAACCAAAAGTTGGCAAATGGGCAGTTTCTGGCCTCCGGGGGTGGGGTGGGAAAGGCTGTTTTTGCCCTCCCCAGACTCATAGAGAGGCTCTGGAGCCAGATGAGAGAGAAAAACAGGCCTTCCCCACCCACCCCAGGCCCTCCGGAGGCAGGAAACAGCCTGTTTCCCTACTTCTAATGGACCCAGAAAGCCCAAAAATCAGCTGGCCGGTGCGCGCATGTGCACCGGAGCTGAGCTCATGTGCCCACTGATATGGCTACATGTCATCAGTCCGCCATCACGGTTCTAGGTTGCTTTCCCTCCTTGATTCAGGGGTGGGGCTGCTGGGGGTTCGCAGGGGTTCAGGAGAACCTCTAGCTAAGATTCTGTGCCATTCGGAGAATCCCCAAATCCCTGGCTGGCCCCTCCCACCTTGCCCCGCCCCTCCCAGGAGTCCCCACGCGGCCCGTTTTGGATGCAGGTAAGTGCAGGGTCAGAGGTGGGTTTCAGCAGGTTCTGACCAGTTCCGGAGAGCCGGTAGCGGAAATTTTGAGTCATTTGGAGAACCGGTCATAAAAATTCGGACTGGCCCCCATCTATTCTCTGCCTCCTGAGTCCCAGCTGATCGGGAGGAAATGGGGATTTTGCAGTAACCTTCCCCTGCCACACCCACCAAGCCACATCCACAGAATGGGTAGTAAAAAAAATGTTGAAACCCACCACTGGGCAGGGTGCACAAGGAGGCTTGGGGAGGGCGAAAAAACGGGCCTACTGGAAGTTCAGGAAGGCTGAAATGGGCCCGTTTCTGGCCTCCAGAGAGCTTCCAGAGCCTGGGGGAGACCGTTTTCTGTTTTCCGGAGGCTCACAGGAAAGCCTCCAGAGCCCAGAGAGGGCAAAAAAGCCCCCTCCGCCGTGGTGCAGGAGGCCACCTGAGCCACGGCCACCCAGCAACCGGGCAGAGAACCCCTTGCTAAAATTTTTGAAGCCCACCCCTGCCTTGATTGCCCCAATGCAAGTACAACCTTTGGAGGTTTGCAAGGGTGGATGATCAATAGGAAGGTATAAGACAAAAGAATTAGCCATGTCTGAGTCGTGATTGATTCGGAGGGGCCTTAACGCTTCGCTGAAGTGTCTTCACTAAACGTTACTTTGCAAAACCCGACAGCGGCTGTTGACGGGGGGGGGGGGAGGTGGGGGCGGAGGGCGGAATGTCTCAGCTCATCCGTGAACCGACTCACTTAAAAGAAATATCTGGGCCTGACATTAAACCCGAGTCGCCATAAAATTAAACCATGTTGGGTCGTCTTCTTGTTACTTCCTTTGATCACCCCGGGGCAGAAATGCATGGGAGGACATCCCGTTCTCCCGGAAGGGAATGCTTTGATTTATTTATAAAAAAAACTTTGGAAAACAAATCAACAAACAGCTCAAAACTGCCCAAGGAGCTGCTGATCCAGTTCTACAGAGGAATGATGGAGTCTGTCATCTGCACCTCTATAACTGTCTGGTTTGGTTCTGCAACCCAACAAGAAAGACACAAACTTCATAATTAGAACTGCAGAAAAAACCATGGCTACCAACCTGCCTTCCATTGAGGACCTGTATACTGCACGAGTCAAAAAGAGGGCTGGGAAAATATTTACAGACCCCTCACATCCTGGACATAAATTGCTTCAACTCCTACCCTCAAAATGACACTACCGAGCACTGCACACCAGAACAACTAAACACAAGGACAGTTTATTCCCAAACGCCATCACTCTGCTAAACAAATAATTCCCTCAACACTGTCAAACTATTTACTAAATCTGCACTACTATTAATCTTCTCATCATTCCCACCACCCATCTCCTCTCACTTGTGACTGCATGACTGTAACTTGTTGCTTGTATCCTTACAATTTATATTGATTGTTTCCTATTATTATTATTATTATTATTATTATTATTATTATTATTATTATTATTATTATTATTATTATTATTATTTATTATATTTGTATACCGCCCATCTCCCGAAAGACTCAGGGCGGTTCACAGCCAAAAAACAACAGAAAACATATAATACATATAAACAGCTAAAAGAATAGACAGTTAAATTCAATTGATGCCCTAAACCTTTTAAATACAAATTTAAAACCTCAATTAAACCCCTTTTTTAAAAATCCCAATTTAAAAACTACGTTCAAGCTAGTCCTGCTCTTCGAAACAGCAATTCGATTCGATAGTATGATTCGATTGCTTATTTGTACCCTATGACTATCATTAAGTGTTGTACCTTATGATTCTTGACGAATGTATCTTGTCTTTTTATGTGCACTGAGACCATGTGCACCAAAGACAAATTCCTTGTGTGTCCAATCACACTTGGCCAATAAAAAAAAAAAATTCTATTCTATTCTATTCTATTCTATTCTATTCTATTCTATTCTATTCTATTCTATTCTATTATCAGAAGCGGTAGGTACAGAAGTAGGAAAGGCGGGGGGGGGTCCCCAAAAGGGAGAGAGGAGAGATAGAGAGAGAGAGAAGAGAAAGAGAGGGGAGGAGAGATGGAGGGAGGGAGAGAGGGAAGAGAGAGAGAGAGAGAGGAAAGAGAGAGAGACACAGAGAGAGGGAGACAGAGAGGGAGGGAGGGAGACAGAAGAGAGAGAGAAAGAGGAGGAGAGACGAGGGAGAGAGAGAGGGAAGAGAGAGAGAGAGAGAGAGAGGAGAGGAGAGACAGAGAGAGAGAGGAGAGAGAGAGAGGAGAGGAGAGAGAGAGAGAGAGATGGTTCATAGTTCAAGGTGAGTTTCTGCCCATGGCCCCTTCGGTCTTTTCCTACCTCATCTGGGCGAGGTCTCTAGGGAGGGTCCTCAAATCTTTCTCTATATGTCGAATAGGCAGAAGTTTCTTCTCGGGTTCCAGGAGCTAAATAAACAAACACCAGCAGGAAACTGTAGTTCACAATAAGCACGACTTAATCTTCCCTCTAGTTCGGGAGAGACTGAGTAACTGAAACTAACCAGCAGAGGCAGCTATACCCAACGTGTCTCCTCTCAGCCTAAATTCTGGGAACTTAAAAAAAAAAACACCAAAAAAAACCCCCCAAAACAAGGTAAACTCTGTGGTGGAGTTTCCATAGCAACGTCTTGGCCATTTTGGGCACCATTTTGACTTGTTTTGACCCTGTGGGATATATTCCTGCCCGCAGGACCAGCTGGGACCAGCTAATCCAACATTTCACCGGATCGAGGATAAAACGTACCTTTGCTTTCGACTTTTTGGAAAGCTCGGTTTCTACCGGTTCGGCTAATTCTTCCACAGCAAAATCTTCTTTGCAGAGATCCTGAAACGAGAGGCAACAGATTGATTGGTTGGTTGGTTGGTTGGCACGTCGTCGTCTTGGCATAAGGAATCTGCGAGGTTCATGGTAAAATAGAATAACAGAGTTGGAAGGGACCTTGGAGGTCTTCTAGTCCAACCCCCTGCTTAGGCAGGAAACCCTACACCGCTTCAGACAAATGGTTATCCAACATCTTCTTAAAAACTTCCAGTCTTGGAGAATTCACAATTTCTGGAGGCAAGTTGTTCCACTGGTTAATAGTTCTAACTATCAGGAAATTTCTCCTTAGTTCTAAGTTGCGTCTCTCCTTGATTAGTTTCCACCCATTGCTTCTCGTCCTGCCTTCAGCGGCTTTGGAGAATAGCTTGACTCCCTCTTCTTTGGGGCAGCCCGAGATACTGGAACAAGTCATCCAAGACTGATATTAATCATGCAAAATAGAAACAAGTGTTTTTTGACAACCAGAACAGCTTTAAGCTGTGCTGGGCTTTCTAACTTTCAGAATGCTGGCTGGGGAATTCTGGGAATTGAAGTCCACACGGCTTAAAAGTTGCCAGGGTTGGAAAACATGGTTTCTAAACACGTCCAAATTATAATCTGGAAAGGAGATTCTGTATGGCGGTACGGAAACCTCTTGGCGTCTCTCTTAGTTGATGGAATGTTTATGAATATTCCTGGGCATCAGATCCTTTAGCAGCAGCTGTCTGTGAAAGGCATTTTTTTAAAAGAGAGTGGCTGCTAATTATAAACTTGGCTACAGAGCATGGAGAGAAAATTGTTTGGTCAGGGGTTCTCCATAATATTTTGAGGAAGGAAGGAAGGAAGGAAGGAAGGAAGGAAGGAAGGAAGGAAGGGAGGGAGGGAGGGAAATGAGGAGGAGGAGGAGGAGGAAGAAAAAGAAAGGAAGAGGAGGGTTTTCTGTAATATTTTGAGAAAGGAAGGGAGGAAGGAAATGAGGAGGAGGAGGAGGAGAAAGAAGAGGAGGGGTGGATGAGGAAAATGAGAAGGAAGGGGGAAAGGGGGAAAGAGGAGACGGAAGAGGAGGAGGAGAGGAAAAAGCAGAAGAAGGAGAAGAAGGAGGAGGAGGAGGAGGAGGAGGAGGAGGAAGAGAAGAAGAAGAAAAAGAAGAAGAAGAAGAAGAAGAAGAAGAAGAAGAAGAAGAAGAAGAAGAAGAAGAAGAAGAAGAAGAAGAAGAATATGTGGCTCAGGATTGAATTGTGAGCTTCTTGGAGTTGTCTAAGCTTGGAGAACCCCAAGAATCCAGCAAAGAAGGAAAAAAATGAAAGCAATAATATTATCGCTCCCCTCCTCACTCTGCTTTCCTTCTGACCTTCTCATCAAACATAGCTGCCCTTCGAGAAGCAAATCTATGCTATGGGCAACACTTCACAGCACATCCCGAAGTTCCACCCTACCAGGTTTCGTAACACACCACCTGAAGGTAAAGTAGAGGCTGTTAAACATCCATGCAACAGGTTGGCCAAGCGTAATGATTCTGTTAAGACTGCAGTGAAGTCTGTATATCGGGGTGAAATGCTCCTGGTTCGGACCGGATCGCCCGATCCGGTAGCGATGGCAGCAGGTGGTTCGAAGAACTGGTAGCAAAAATCCCTGCCCCCACATGCCCAGCTGAGCCGTGCGATCATCAGAGGTTTTGTTTTTGTTTTACTTTTAAAAGCATTTTTTCTTCGGCCGAAAAAATGCTTTTAAAAGTAAAAAAAAAAGCCTCTGATGATCGCGTGGCTCAGCTGGGATTGTCAGAGCCCTTTAAAAGCGTGTTTTCTATAACCTGTGCCATTGGTTCTCCCTCCTGGCCCTAAACCATTTCGGACAAATGGCTGTTCAATCTCTTCTTTTAAAACTTCCGGCGATGGAAGCACCCACAATTTCCGGTGGCAAGCCGTTCCACTGGTCGATTGCCTTCACTGTTAGGAAGTTCCTCCTTAGTTCCAGGTTGCTTCTCTCCTTGATTCGTTTCCATCCATTGTGTCTTATCTTGCCTTCAGGTGCTTTGGAGAATAAGTGGATCCCCCTCTTCTTTGTGGCAGCCCCTCACATCTTGGAATGCCGCTATCATGTCAACCCTAGACTAGACGATACCCAATTCCTGCAGCCGTTTCTTCATAGGTTTCAACCTCCAGCCGCCTGAGCATCTTTGCTGCTCTTCTCTGCAACTCTTTCCAAAGTCTCAACATCTTTTTTTTTTTTAGGTTTAGATTACATGCTTTGGATTCTATCTTCCTGTAGAGATTTGCCTGACCTTCCTGCAGTTTAGGAAGAGAGGTTTATCTCCCTAGGGACCTAGGTATATTATTGTTTCTCGCTGGATGTAAAACTTTCATCCGCCACCCGAACAACCTGCAGCTTTCCCGCCTCTCTTGATCTCGTTGTGTTATCGACAAATCTCCCCACTTGTTCTATCTGGGCTAAAGTGACTTTTTTTCGGTGCTCGCTTTAATCTTTGATCTAAGGCTTCAATGTTTACTCTTTGATTCTGGGCAACTTTTGAGACCTTTTTAAGAGGGGAAAAAAGAGGGGGAGAGACATCAAATGTTTCAGGGGCTGCACTCCTGCCCTTATTGATTATATCGGATTACTCTTTCCATCTTCCAACTCTTGTTTTTCTTCTTCTTCAAGAATCTTCCTTTTATCATTGCTGCTCTATGTTTTTTAAAAAAGATGAGAGATAGATAAATAGATAGATAGATAGATAGATAGATAGATAGATAGATAGATAGATAGATAGATAGATAGATAGATAGATACCAGTAGGTGGGTAGGTAGGTAGACAGATAGACAGAGATAGATAGATAGATAGATAGATAGATAGATAAATGATAGATAGATAGATAGATAGATAGATAGATAGATAGATAGATAGATAGATAGATGATAGATAGATAGATAGATAGATAGATGATAGATCGATCCCAAAAGGTTTCCACAATTTTGGTTGCTACTGTAGATAGATACAGATACAAATTAACAGAGTTAGAAAAGACCTTGTAGATCATCTAGTCCAACCCCTTGTCCAATAAAGACGGATGGATGGAAGGAAGGAAAGAAGAATAGAATAGAATTAGAATAGAATAGAATTTTTTATTGGCCAAGTGTGATTGGACACACAAGGAATTTGTCTTGGTGCATATGCTCTCAGTGTACATAAAAGAAAAGATACGTTCATCAAGGTACAACATTTACAACACAATTGATGATCAATATATCAATATAAATCATAAGGATTGCCAGCAACAAGTTATAGTCATACAGTCATAAGTGGAAAGAGATTGGTGATGGGAACTATGAAACGATTAATAGTAGTGCAGATTCAGTAAATAGTCTGACAGTGTTGAGGGAATTATTTCTTTAGCAGAGTGATGGCCTTCGGGAAAAAACTGTTCTTGTGTCTAGTTGTTCTGGTGTGCAGTGCTCTATAGCATCGTTTTGAGGGTAGGAGTTGAAACAGTTTATGTCCAGGATGCGAGGGACCTGCAAATATTTTCACGGCCCTCTTCTTGATTCGTGCAGTATACAGGTCCTCAATGGAAGGCAGGTTGGTAGCAATTATTTTTTCTGCAGTTCTAATTATCCTCTGAAGTCTGTGTTTTTCTTGTTGGGTTGCAGAACCGAACCAGACAGTTATAGAGGTGCAAATGACAGAGTCAATAATTCCTCTGTAGAATTGGATCAGCAGCTCCTTGGGCAGTTTGAGCTTATTGAGTTGGCGCAGAAAGAAAGGAAGGAAGGAAGGAACGAAGGAAGGAAGGAAGGAAGGAAAGGAAAGGAAAGGAAAGGAAACCAGCAAGGGCTGCATGTTCCTAGCAAACAAGCCGACTGTAAGAATAGAATAGAATTTTTATTGGCCAAGTGTGATTGGACACATAAGGAATTTGTTCTGGTGCATATGCTCTCAGTGTACATAAAAGAAAAAGAAAAAAAGAAAAAAAATACATCAAAGGAACAACATTTACAACACAAATGATGGTCATAGGTTGCAATGAAATGAAAGGAATAGGTTGAAAGGAACTAGATTGGTGTTTTTCAAAGTTAGTAACTTTACGATGCGTGGACTTCGACTCCCAGAATTCCCCAGCCAGCTATGAATTCTGGGAGTTGAAGTCCACACGTCTTAAAGTCGACAGATTTGAAAAACAAGGCATTGGACATGGAACTTGTGGCTTACTGAACACCAAGATTGGTCTTTGCAAAGCCATTTCCAAATGTCGGTTCGGAAGACATGAAATTAAACGTTCGGAACAAATCTGGACAGTCAAATGTCACCGTGCCTTGGCGAGATTACTTGATGAGCTAAACAAAATAACACCCTCTAACAGCTGGCTTGGCGAAGATGAATATTTATTTAGCGCATGGTGTATCATACAGGGACTAGCCGTGGATATTAACATTTCACCTAGATCAATAAAACCCAATGAAATATGAATTTCGAAAAGATCTGCGTTCAAATATCAATGTCTATATGCCATCTAACCACTGAAGCATCATTGATATATTAAATAAAATCGGATACTGGACTGGTAAATCCAGTTGATATATAAAAGAAATGAGATACTGGACTGAGCCACAATGATACAGTGGTTAGAGTGCAGGACTGCAGGCTACTTCTACTGCCTGCCGGCTGCTTGCAATTTGGCAGTTTGAATCTCACCAGGCTCAAGGTTGACTCAGCCTTCCGTCCTTCCGAGGTGGGTAAAACGAGGACCCAGATTGTTGGGGGCAAGAGGCTGACTTTGTAAAGTGCTTAGAGAGGGCTGGAAAGCACTGTGAAGCAGTATATAAGTCTAAGGGCTATTGCTATTCCCACCCTTCTCCCTTCCTTCCCTCTCCCAGTGGTTAGAATATAGTATTGCAAGCTAATTCTGCCCACTGACAGCAGTTCAAATCTCACTGGCTCAAGGTAGACTCAGCCTTCCATCCTTCCGAGGTGGGTAAAATGAAGACCCAGATTGTTGGGGGCAAGAGGCCGATTCGGTAAACCGCTTAGAGAGGGCTGTAAAAGCACTATGAAGAGGTATATAAGTCTTAAGTGCTATTACTATTGCTATAACAGTATGGCAGGCTAACTCTGCCGACTGCTAGCAGTTCGATCCTGACCGGCTCAAATTTGACTCAGCCTTTCATCCTTCCGAGGTCGGTAAAACGAGGACCCAGATTGCTGGGGGCAATACGTTGACTCTGTAAGCCGCTTAGAGAGGGCTGTAAAAGCACTATGAAGTGGTATATAAGTCTAAGTGCTATTGCTATATACCCTCAGCTTATAGCCAGCTGCGATGTGACCCACAGTTTGACGTGGGACCCCGCAGTTACACTGAAGGGAGGATACTCTGCCCCATTTAGACAGAGAGCCCCTGCAGGACGCTGTGTCAGGTGCGAATCATGTTCAAGATTGTCCATTGCCGACGTGGTAGTTCAAAGCCTTGGTGGGGTTATTCATATGTCTTCCTATAGCTTCGACTTTGCTGGTCAGAAGTTTGCAAAAGTTGATCTTGGGACTGCATAACCATCATCATCAACAGGAACCAGTTATCAGGGGCCCGAATTTGGATCAGGTGGCTACGGGGATGCTACAACGGTCATAAGCATGAAAAGCCATCGGAAGTCATTTTTTTTTTCCAGCGCTGTCCTAACTTGCCACTAAATGAACGGTTGTAAGTCAAGGGCTACCTGTGTTGAGTTTTACTTTTTTTGAGGTGGAAACTCGCTGGAGATAAAGGACGACGGCAGAGAGCGTATTCCACGTACGGTTTGCTAATTGAAAAGGAATGAAAGGTATTATATTTTGCCCGTTCCGGCGAGAGGCTCCAAACTCAAGCCTGTACGTTTTCTCAAGAGATTGTTAAAGTATGCATTATTAATGTTAATTGCCAATGTCTGTCTGGTGTTATTTTATTTTTTTCTCCTCTCTCTTTCTCTCTCTTTCTCTCTGGTATTCAGATTTATTTTTACTAAATCCTCACGCCCGTGAGAAACACAAAAGCTTAATTAAAAGTAGCAAATCAGCGGAAGCAAAACATGAAATGAATTAGATGAGCTTGAGAAATTCTCCAAAGCCTTCGGGGGTGAGGGGGGTGAGCTGCCCCGTGAATTCTGCTGGGCAAAGATGCTGCTTCAGTAACAGTAACCGAGTTGGAAGGGACCTGGGAGGTCATCTAGTCCAACCCTCTCTGCTCACGCAGGAGGCCTATACCAGGGATTCGAACCGCCGAACTGTCGACCTTTCTGATCGACGAGCTCGGCATCTTAGCCACTGAGCCACCTTAGCCAGGCTAATGCTGGTTCTAGGAAGCTATAATAAGAGAAAAAGAACAAGTGGGGGGCAAAACAATGTAAAAACGAAAGGGGAATTGGTAAAGAAAAGATGAGAAAAATCAATCAGAATAGAGCCGGAAGGGACCCTGGAGGTCTTCTAGTCCAACCCACTGCTCAAGCAGGAGATCCTATATCATTCACACAGGTGGCTGTCCAGTCTTTTCTTCAAAACCATCAGTGATGGAGCACCCACAACTTCTGGTGGCAAGCTGTTCCACTGGTTAATTGTCCTCACTGATAGGAAGTTTCTCCTTAATTCTAGGTTGCTTGTCTCTTCGATTAGAAATCCAGCAGGTTCTGACAGGTTCTGGAGAACCGGTAGCGGAAATTTTGAGCAGTTCGGAAGAACCGGCAAATACCACCTCTGGCTGGCCCCAGTAGTGGGGTGGGAATGGAGATTTTGCAATATCCTTCCCCCAGGAGTGGGGAGGGAGGGAATGGGGATTTTGCAGTAGCCTTCCCCTGCCACGCCCACCAAGCCACGCCCACCAAGCCACACCACGCCCACCAAGCCACGCCCACAGAACCGGTAGTAAAAAAAAAATGGATTTCACCACTGTTTCCAACCGTTATTTCTTGTCCCGCCCTCTGGTGCTTTGGAGAATAATTTGACCCCCCTCTTCTTTGTGGTAGCCCCTCCAATACTGGAATATTGCTATCATGTCACCCTGAATCCTTCTTTTCTCTGGACTGGCCACACCCGAGCCTTTCTAGGAGTCTCTGGAGGCTGGGGAAAGCAAGAAAGTCACTTCCTGTCCAACCGGAAGTTAGCAAATGGGCAGTTTCTGGACTCCGGGGGTGGGGTGGGAAAGGCCGTTTTTGCCCTCCCCAGACTCATAGAGAGGCTCTGGAGCCAGGTGAGAGAGAAAAACGGGCCTACCGGGCCTTCATGTGCCAGGAGCGGGGGGGGGGGTGTCGCACGCCCATGCGCAGGAGTGAGGCGCAGAAAATTATGGGTGTGGACATGCGCATGCATGACCCCCACCGCCTCCTGGCACGCGATGGCAAAAAAATTTAGCCATCACTGGTCTCAAAGGTCTCTCTTCATTCCTTGCAATACCCAGAAGCATCCTGGGCAAGATTATTTTTTTCTATAATTATCAGCTACCGTGGGAGGATTCCACACTTAATGGCAGTCTAAAAATAGTTTCCAATGAAGACAATAAGCAGGAGAGAGGTCTGCAACGGTGCTCGTGAGAGGGAAATCCTGCCTGCTGTAACATACACCAATACCAAGGCTTGTTGTTCGTTGCATTTGTGTTTTTACTCCGACAAGATTTTTTTTTTTCCTCCCGTCCGCTGAGAACATGCAGAGCCGCTGCCTCTCGCTCCTCAGCTCGCCTACTTCTGGAATACTGTGAATAAACATTAACGGAACTGCTGTGTGGTATAATTGGATTGCTGCTTTTAAAATGCACGCGCTGCTTCCGACATAAATCCAATTAAAGTCTTACTTAAATTTAGGCTGGGAAGGATTCCGGAGTTATTTGATTCTCCCTTGGTCTTATTCACCCTTCCAATGTAGTATCTGAAAAGCACCGTTTTTCCCTCCCACCCTTGTATAGTCTGCATTTAAAAGAGAAAGCATGAGAGAGAGAAAACGGCCTACCGGGCCTTCATGTGCCAGGAGCGGGGGGGGGGGTGTCGCACGCCCATGCGCAGGAGTGAGGCGCAGAAAATTATGGGTGTGGACATGCGCATGCATGACCCCCACCGCCTCCTGGCACGCGATGGCAAAAAAATTTAGCCATCACTGGTCTCAAAGGTCTCTCTTCATTCCTTGCAATACCCAGAAGCATCCTGGGCAAGATTATTTTTTTCTATAATTATCAGCTACCGTGGGAGGATTCCACACTTAATGGCAGTCTAAAAATAGTTTCCAATGAAGACAATAAGCAGGAGAGAGGTCTGCAACGGTGCTCGTGAGAGGGAAATCCTGCCTGCTGTAACATACACCAATACCAAGGCTTGTTGTTCGTTGCATTTGTGTTTTTACTCCGACAAGATTTTTTTTTTTCCTCCCGTCCGCTGAGAACATGCAGAGCCGCTGCCTCTCGCTCCTCAGCTCGCCTACTTCTGGAATACTGTGAATAAACATTAACGGAACTGCTGTGTGGTATAATTGGATTGCTGCTTTTAAAATGCACGCGCTGCTTCCGACATAAATCCAATTAAAGTCTTACTTAAATTTAGGCTGGGAAGGATTCCGGAGTTATTTGATTCTCCCTTGGTCTTATTCACCCTTCCAATGTAGTATCTGAAAAGCACCATTTTCCCCTCCCACCCTTGTATAGTCTGCATTTAAAAGAGAAAGCATGAGAGAGAGAGAAAGAGAGAGAGAGACAGACAGACAGAAAAACAGAGAGAGAGAGAGAGAACTAGAGAGAGACAGAGACAAAGAGAACATGAGAACAAGAGAGAGAGAAAAAGAGAGAGAGAGGATGAGAGAGACAGAGACAATGAGAGAGATACACAGAGAGAATAAGACACAGAGAAAGAGAATAAAAGAATGAGAGAGACAGGGAGAGAACTAGAGAGAGACAGGGAGAAAGAGAGTATGAGCACAAGAGAGAGAGGATGAGAGAGACAGAGACAATGAGAGAGATACACAGAGAGAATAAGACAGAGAAAGAGAATCAAAGAACGAGAGAGACAAGGAGGGAACAAGCGAGAGAGCATGAGAACAAGAGAGAGAGAGAGAATGAGAAAGGGATGTGAGACAGAAAGAGAATGAGAACAAGAGAAAGAGAGTGAGCATGAGAACGAGAGAGAGAGAGAGAATGAGAGAGATACAGAGAGAATAAGAGAAAGAGAAAGAGAATAAAAGAACAAGAGAGACAGGGAAAGAACGAGAGAGACACAGAATGAGAATAAGAGAGAGAACCAGAGAGGATGAGAGAAGATGAGAGAGAATGTGAGACAGAAAGAGAATGAGAATGAGAGACAGAATAGGAGAGAGAGAATGAGAGAGAGAGAGAGAGAGAGAATGAGAGAGATACAGAGAGAATAAGACACAGAGAAAGAAAATAAAAGAACAAGAGTGACAGAGAGAGAACAAGAGACAAAGAGAATGAGAATGAAAGAGAGAACGAGAGACCGAGAGGATGAGTGAGCAAATGAGACAGAGAACGAATGAGAATGAGAGCGAGAGAGAATGAGAGTCAGAGAACTAGAGAAAGAGAGAGAGAGAGAGAGAGAGTGAGTCAGATGCAGACTTGTTAAACTTCTGGACTCTGCCTTTTTTGCCTACTGTCCCAATACTTCTTTTATAAGAGTTGTTAGCTGCCACCAATGATTAAAAAGCCATCATTAATTATCTCCCTATACTATTTCAGATAAATAGTTGTCCAATCTCTTCTTGAAGACCTCCAGTGATGCCTCCAATTGCCACCACTACTTCTGGTGGCAATTGTCCTCACTCTTAGGACGTTTCTCCTTCATTCCAGCTTGCTTCTCTCCTTAGCTAGTTTCCATCCGTTGCTTCTTGTCTTGCCTTCAGGTGCTTTGGAGCAGGCGTCTCCAACCTTGTCAACTTTAAGACTTGTGGACTTCAACTCCCAGAGTTCCTCAGCCAGCTCTGCTGGCTGAGGTACTCTGGGAGTTGAAGTCCACAAGTCTTAAAGTTGACAAGGTTGGAGACCCGTGATCTACTCTACTCCGGATTTGGTAAACCCAAAGCTGGCTGAGGTACTCTGGGAGTTGAAGTCCACAAGTCTTAAAGTTGACAAGGTTGGAGACCCGTGATCTACTCTACTCCGGATTTGGTAAACCCAAAGCTGGCTGAGGTATTCTGGGAGTTGAAGTCCACAAGTCTTAAAGGTGACAAGGTTGGAGACCCGTGATCTACTCTACTCCGGGTTTGGTAAACCCAAAGCTGGCTGAGGTACTCTGGGAGTTGAAGTCCACAAGTCTTAAAGTTGACAAGGTTGGAGACCCGTGATCTACTCTACTCTGGGTTTGGTAAACCCAAAGCTGGCTGAGGTATTCTGGGAGTTGAAGTCCACAAGTCTTAAAGGTGACAAGGTTGGAGACCCGTGATCTACTCTACTCCGGGTTTGGTAAACCCAAAGCTGGCTGAGGTACTCTGGGAGTTGAAGTCCACAAGTCTTAAAGTTGACAAGGTTGGAGACCCGTGATCTACTCTACTCCGGGTGACAGGTGATTTAACAGACAACTGATGATTTTACGGATAACTGATTTAATGGATAACTAATTTAACAGACAACTGATTTAACGGACAACTGATTTAATGGATAACTAATGATATAAGGTATAACTGGTGATTTAACGACTAACAGGTGATTTAACAGACAACTGATGATTTAACGGATAACTGGTTTAACGGATAACTGATTTAACGGACAACTGATTTAATGGACAACTGACGATTTAATGGATAACTAATGATTTAATGGATAACTGGTGATTTAATGGATAACTGAAGATTTAACGAGAGATGCACACACTTACCGGAGGTAGCTGCCCCAGACCGTGGAGTGTCAGTTTCCTGGGATCAAGGTAAAGGGGATCTCCGAAATCCTGATAGGGTTTCCAGCAGGGGGTAAAATACCCCTGTTGCGAGAGTTGTTTGGCTCTCCGATGATAGCTCTCTCGAAATACTTGTTCTCTCGGGACATCCCAGCAGTTGTAGCTGGTTTTGCTTCGCGCCTGGATCTTTAAACCTTTCTGGGGAGGGATGGGCAGTGGCTTGATCAGCACGAAGTAGCGAGGATCGATTTTGGGGTTTAGGGGCATCCTGCCCCTGGTTGCTCCGGGCCAAGTTCCAATCAGAAACTCAAGTCATCAATCGATCAATAATCGATTTCTTGAGTCAAACCCTTGTTAAAAAAAACTAATCTACACGCAAATACTCTCTTTGGATTCACTGTCTTGGACAATCAGGGGTTTTCCCTTCCATCAAAGCAAACCACAATTGCTCCAAGCATGTTGGGCCGTTGGCGGCATCCAAGCCAGGATTCCTAATTGCCCCCCACCGCCAGGGGGAAGAAGCAAAGCTGCTAACCCCAAGACAGAGGGACTGCTAACCCTTGAGACAAAGCAAGCTTAACGCGCTCCCCCCGCCCCCGCAAACCTTGCCTTTGGGGCTCTGCAAAACCCCAGAAATTAAAACCAGGTTTTCCAACAAGCCGTGACGAGAGACACCCCACCGAGATCTATTCTAAACCCAGTTTGGATCTAATGTGGACCCAGCTGCCTGAATTCCCTTACTACGACTGTATTTCCAAGCCTGCGACATCCATCCAGGCCACTGTGCCTAGCTATCTCTCTCTCTCTCCCACTCCCCACTTCCTTTTCTTTCTCCTTCCTCCTACCAAGTTCCTAGTCCCTAAGAGTACTCTGCCTTCCTACCCTGCCCGTTTTCACAGCCAGACCTGCAGCCCTCCCACTACCCCCATCTTCCCCATTTCCCCCCAACTTTCAAGCTTACTATGGGCTTGGAACTAAGGCTTTTTGCTCCTCTCCCCAATTTTTTTTTAAATTTTATTTTCAGGATGCTAGTCCCTAAGAGGTCCTTTACAGCCCCACTAGGAAACTAACAACCCCAAAGGTCTCATGGCTGAGCCGAGGCCTCCTGCCTGAGCTCCCACTGAACTCCAAACCCACTCAAGCCCAACGACCCCCAACTTGGGGGGGGGCTGCCCCCTCCCCTTTATAAATGCCTCCTCTTCTTCCTAACTTCCCCTGGGCATGATAAGGCTCCAGCTAAGCCCAAGGCCTGGGGTGGGGGGCTTCCATTAAAGAACAGGCAGGCATTTTCCAGCCGCGCCCCCCGCCCCAATTTGGAGACCACCCCCCGCCCCGCAGTCTTTATCCTGCCCTGCTCTCAATGCCAACTGCTTTGGAAGGAAGGCGGGGCCCGGAGGAGATGGCGTCGGCTTCGTTGCCCTTGGCAACCGCCACTGGCAAAGCGCGCGGGCTGGCATAATGTCCCTCGAGGCTGTCCGTAGCAGCCAGCTGAAGCTGCTTCCGCCCTTTCTCTTTTGAAGGCAGGAATGAATGAATGGACGAATAAATGCACGTTTTCTTTTCTTTTCTTTTCTTTTCTTTTCTTTTCTTTTCTTTTCTTTTCTTTTCTTTTCTTTTCTTTTCTTTTCTTTTCCTTTCCTTTCCTTTCCTTTCCTTTCCTTTCCTTTCCTTTCCTTTCCTTTCCTTTCCTCTCCTCTCCTCTCCTCTCCTTTCCTTTCCTTTCCTTTCCTTTTCCTTTCTTTTCTTTTTTGCAACCACTTTTAGATTTTGCCTAATTAAAAAAAAAAAAGGAGGGCTGTACCGTCTCTCTGTTCCCCATCTGCATTTTTAACTAAATAAAAGAAAAAAAAATATCCAACATCCTCTTAGGGAAAAAAAAGGAATTAAAGTGTTTTTTAAAAACTTTTTAAGAAGTGTGGATGACAGCTCCCAGAATTCCCCAACCAGCCTGAGAATTCTGGGAGTTGAAGTCCACCCATCTTAAAAATTGCTGGCCGGAGAATTCTGGGAGTTGAAGTCCACCCATCTTAAAGAATGCTGGCCAGAGAATTCTGGGAGTTGAAGTCCACCCATCTTAAAAATTGCTGGCCAGAGAATTCTGGGAGTTGAAGTCCACCCATCTTAAAGAATGCTGGCCAGAGAATTCTGGGAGTTGAAGTCCACCCATCTTAAAGAATGCTGGCCAGAGAATTCTGGGAGTTGAAGTCCGTACACCTTCCCTGCGGATTAATTTGAAAACCTGCCCTGAACAGGGGTTAGACTTGATGGCCTCCCAGACCCCTTCCCTCTCGATGAATGAATGAGAAGCAATGATACCACAATAGCAAAGTGATGTCTATGTGAGCAATAGAATAATAGTAATGAACTCTTTTAATGAATGAGTAATTTTTTAATAATTGCATTACATCATACACTGGGTATACACTGGGCCCCGTTTCCTGACTGTATTGCTAATTGGCCAAGTATCCTGCTGTTATGTGCAGGCAGTCCTCAACTTAAAGCAATTTGTTTAGAGCCAGCGCTGTCCGTGGTCCTGTGGCCGGCATGACTCAACACCAAAGGGGCACAGAACACTGTTACCTTCGCAACAAAGGTGGTCCCTATTTTTTCTACTTACATTTTTTACCTGTTTTCAAACTGCTAGGTTGGCAGAAGCTGGGACAAGTCACGGGAGCTCACCCCGTTACACGGTGCTAGGGATTCGAACCACTGAACTGCTGGCCTTTCGATTGACAAGTTTAGCGTCTTAGCCACTGAGCCATGTCATTCATTCATATATATATATATATATATACACACACACACACACACACACGTATATATATTATATATCATCAACATCTTCTTTGAACGATCCCATAATCCCTTCTGGGGTAGAGTCTGGGCAACTGAATGGAGCTGAGTGTTTACTGGCCGGATGCCCTTCCTTGTTGCCAATGCGGAGTTTTGTTCAGCAGATATATTCTCAGTGTGCCCAGAAAGAGAAATATCTGCGTCTACCTCGGATCGAACTCACAACCTACTGACTGTGAGGCAAGAGCTCCCCCTCCAGGCCACCACACCCCTCCCTCCCTCCCTCCCTCCCTCCCTCCCTCCCTCCCTCTCTCTAGATATATATAAATATATTATATATAATTGTCATTGAGCAGGAAGACTAGAAAATGAACGGATGGATGAATGAATACATGACTTGCGCCTCTTCCCATCTAATTGTTACTTTTGGCTTCATTGATAATTTTAATAATTAAAGGTTACAATTTAGGGGGCTGCTGACTCACTTCGTGTAATTGGCCCAGCCCGTGTGACGCCACTCCATTGTGGCGAGCGCGTTGCCTGGCCGTCCCCGCCTTAGGGGAAGCGTTCCAGCCAGCTTCTAAGTTGTGAGTTTGTCGTTTAGTCTCCGTGGCAGCTGAAGAAATGACGTCGGGAACAATTCTTGCCGCATCAGGGCACCCATTTTGCTCCGGGCGAAGGATTCTGAAAACAAAAAATGGAGGTGCAACAGGGGTGGCATTTAATCTGCTCTGCAATTCAGTCGCAGGTAATTTCAGAATGTGGCTGCCAGCGCATAATTCTTGGCAACTCGACGTGGATCCAACCTGGTGCTGCGTTGTTGATTTTCTTGTTCCTCAAGCATCAAAGATGGGTGGTTTTCGTGGCTGGCGAAGAAGGATCTGTTGGGTGGCCGAAGGGGAGAACTAGGGCGGAAAATACAGGCTTTGTCTTGCCCATTGTTGCTACTGACGCAAAAGATCTTCTGAGTCCACAAAGAAAGAACCACAAAGGAAAGGGAGCCGACCTGTTCTCCAAAGCGCCTGAAGGTGCTTTGTAACTCATAGAATCATCTGTTGCAACGTCCTTTCTGTCGAAGACTACTTCAGCTTCAATCGCAACAATACACGAGCACACAATAGATTTAAGCTTAATGTGAACCGCTCCAATCTTGATTGCAGAAAATATGACTTCAGTAACAGAGTTGTTAATACTTGGAATGCACTACCTGACTCTGTGGTCTCTTCCCAAAATCCCCAAAGCTTTAACCAAAAACTGTCTACTATTGACCTGTCCCCATTCCTAAGAGGTCTGTAAGGGGCGTGCATAAGAGCACAAACGTGCCTACCGTTCCTGTCCTAATGTTTCCTTTCGTTATATCCAATTAATATAGTTATTACATACTTATGCTTATATATATGCTTATATATCATATAGTTACTTTCATGCTTATGCTTATATATACTGTTGTGACAAATAAATAAATAAATGAATGAATAAATAAATAAATAAATAAGGTTAGGACAAGAAGCAATGGAAGGGGGTTGGACTAGATGACCTCCGAGGTCCCTTCCAGTTCTGTTCCTGGAAACTGAAACCAATCAAGGAGCAAAAAAACAACAACCTGGAACTAAGGAGAAATTTCCTAACAGTGAGCACACTCAACCAATGGAACAACTTGCCTTCAGAAGCTATGGGTGCTTTCCAGCGGGTAAAATTCAAGAAATTTTCCCTACCGGTTCTGTGGTTATGGCTTGGTGGGTGTGGCAGGGGAAGGCTATTGCAAAATCCGCATTCCCTCCTCACTCCAGGGGAAGGATACGGCAAAATCCCCATTCCCTCCCCACTCCTGGGGAAGGATACTGCAAAATCCCCATTCCCTCCCCACTCCTTGGGAAGGATACTGCAAAATCCCCATTCCCTCCCCACTCCTGGGGAAGGATACTGCAAAATCTCCATTCCCTCCCCACTCCTGGGGAAGGATACTGCAAAATCCCCATTCCCTCCCCACTCCTTGGGAAGGATACTGCAAAATCTCCATTCCCTCCCCGCTCCAGGGGGAAGGATACTGTAAAATCCCCATTCCCTCCCCACTCCAGGGGAAGGATACTGCAAAATCCCCATTCCCACCCCACTTTGGGGGAAGCTTTGCTGACTGAGGAACTCTGGGAGTTGAAGTCCAGAAGTCTTAAAGTTGCCAAGGTTGGAGACCCCTGATCTAGCTAGCTTTGTGGCTGCCCAATGCCTAACTCGGGACTCGAACTCGGGAGTCTTACCTGGTGCTTTGAAACCTGCACCAAAAGGGGAGAGTCTCCATCAGACCAAATACAGAGAAAATCAACACAGCCAGGAAGTTTTTGCAATTCTTTTAATTTATTAGATTAACTCTCCATCAGGATAGAATTAAAAAGAAAAATCTTTGGGGACAATGAGGGATTGCGACATGAAAAGCTGTCGAAGGGTTGTGGATAATTATCAATGAGGACTTGCTCGTTGTTTTGTTTTTTGTTTTTTATTTATTTATTTATTTTGTCACAACAATATATGTAAGTATCATACAAAAAGATTATATAGTATATAAACATATATATGGGTAAATATTAGGAGGTATAAGCATATATATATATATATATATATATATATATATATATATATATATATATATATATATATATATATATATATGAAGAAGAAAAAGAAAAACAATAGGACAGGAACGGTAGGCACGTTTGTGCGCTTATGCACGCCCCTTATGGTCCTCTTAGGAATGGGGTGAGGTCAATAGTAGAAAGTTTTTGGTTAAAGCTTTTAGGATTATGGGAAGAGACCACAGAGTCAGGTAAAGTATTCCAAGCACTGATGATTCTGTTACAGAAGTCATATTTTCTGCAATCTAGATTAAAGCGGTTAACATTTAAGTTTGAATCTATTGGTTGCTCTTGTATCATTGCAATTAAAGCTGAAGTAGTCTTTAACAGGAAGGACATTACAATAGATGATTCTATGAGTTAAACTTAGGTCTTGTCGAAGGCGACGGAGTTCCAAGTTTTCTAAGCCTAGGATTTCAAGTCTGGTGGGATAAGGTATTTTATTGTTTTCAGAGGAATGGAGAACTCTTCTTGTAAAATATTTCTGGACACGTTCAATTGTATTGATGTCAGAGATGTGGTGAGGGTTCCAAACAGGCGAGCTGTATTCTAGAATTGGTCTAGCAAATGTTTTATATGCTCTGGTTAGTAGTGTGGTGTTTTTGGAAAAGAAGCTACGCAAGATTAGGTTTACAACTCTTAGAGCTTTTTTTGCGATGTAGTTGCAGTGGGCTTTGGCACTTAGATCATTTGACATGAAAACTCCAAGGTCTTTAACGGGATGGGGGTCATCTTGTTTTTGCTCAAGTTGAGAAAATAATCTGGGCCCATCAATGCTAATCACTTAATCCAACACACACACACACACACTCCATTTATGTGGGTGTGGGTGTGTAAACGTAATTCCACTCCCCACCCCCACACCCCGCCACCCACTAAAGTTTTCCGGTGAAAAGTCCTTGGAATTCCAAGCACGAGTTTTGCAATGATTTTTGAAAAAAGATGGGCAGGCTTTCTTTATCAATGCAAATTAGTCTCCCCTGATGAAAAAAGGAAAACAAATGGAATTTTAAAATGCAGCTAATCAAGAAGTTAAAAAGAGAGGTTAATCTTCCTGGATTAATCAAATTGCATGCGTGAGAGGAGCGAGCAGCGGAAGAGACAGGGAGACAGAAGTTGGGGGGGGGAAGAAACTTCGGCTGATTCCAGATGTGGTGGTCGGACAGGTAATTCTCACCCTACAGCGCTTCATTTAGCGACCATTCAAAGTTACGACGGCCGTGGAAAATGGGACGCGGGACCCTAAAAGTCACGTGATCAAAATCCAGATGCTTAGCCCCTTGACTCCTATTTACGACGGTTGCTGGGTCACACGATCCCCTTTTGCGATGGGAAACCCAAATTCGCTGAACGACCGTATTCCTGACTGAACAACGGCAGTGATTCACTTACCAACGGAGGCAAGAAAGGTCGTAAAACGGGGGCAAAGCGAACATAACGACCGTCTCACTTAACAACATAAATGCTGGGTGTCAATTGGGCCGGTAAGTGGAGTCGTACCTGTATATAATTAATAACAAGCGTTAACAATTTGAGTCTCTTTATCTCCTTCTCTTCAAGCACAACAAATAATCGCTCCTTTCGCAGATCTCATTTCTTATTTATAAACCGATTTTATTAAAGCCATCTTCAATCCTGATCTGCAAAAGTCCATTAACGGTTAGTAGAGATACCGACGTATCTTTGGAAAAAGGGCAAAGAAGAGCAAATAAGATGCAAATAAAGGTCTGGAGACTAAAACATACAAAGAATTTGTTGCAGGATTTGGGTATCGCTAGTCCAGAGAGAAGAAGGACAAAGTGGGGGGGACAGGACACGATAGCAGTCTTCCGGTATTTGAGGGGCTGCCCCAAAGAAGAGAGGGGACAATTTATTCCCCAAAGCACCAGAAGACAAGACAAGAAACAATGGATGGAAATTGATCAAGGAGAGAAGCAATATGGAATTAAGAAGAAACTTCCTAACAGGTGAGGACAATCAAACCAGTGGAACAGCTTGCCACCAGAAGTTGCGGGTGCTCCATCACTGGAGGTTTTAAAGAAGAGATTGGACAGCCACTTGTCTGGAATGGTATAGGGTCTCCTGCTTGGGCGGGGGTGGGGGTTGGACTAGAAGACCTCCAAGGTCCCTTCCAGCTCTATTCTGATTGATTGACTGATCCACGTGTTGACCTTGATTAAGTGAATTTCCTGTCTCCGCTGCCTTATCCCTTCCTGTCCCGCCCACCCCGCTGAAAACTTATTTTCGTTGCACGTAGGAAACCTCTTAAAATTCTGTGCATCCCTGTCTTAGTACGCACGCCAATATTAAGCCATAAAACGTAATATGTTATGACACCATAAAATGCAGCGTAATTGCCACGAAACCATAAAATGTAATGTAGTTGGCTCAGCGGCTATTATCTTTTTTTCTTCTTCTTTTTTTTTCCAGCTGTAACGGCTTCGGAGTGGAATGGAGCAAGCCGGGCAAAGCGAACCACCGGATCACCAGGGAAATTTTTTTTTAATTATTATTATTATTTATTTATTTATTTGTCAAACACAACAGTATATATATATAAGTATAAGCATCAAATAACTATACTAATTGGATACAAAGGGAACATTAGGACAGGAACGGTAGGCACGCTTGTGCTCTTATGCATGCCCCTTACAGACCTCTTACGAATGGGGTGAGGTCAATAGGAGATAGTCTTTGGTTAAAGCTTTGGGGATTTTGGGAAGAGACCACAGAGTCAGGTAGTGCATTCCAGGCATTAACAACTCTGTTACTGTAAGGCATATTTTCTGCAATCAAGATTGGAGCGGTTCACATTAAGCTTAAATCTATTGTGTGCTCATGTATTGTTGCGATTGAAGCTGAAGTAGTCTTCGACAGGAGGGACATTGAACTCACCCCATTCCTAAGAGGTCTGTAAGGGGCGTGCATAAGAGCACCAACGTGCTTACCGTTCCTGTCGTAATGTTCCCTTTGATTGTATCCAATTTCATATAGTTATTACATAGTTATTATATATCTTATTATATAGCTTATATATCCTATAGTTATTTCATGCTTATGCTTATATATACTGTTGTGACAAATAAATAAATAAAATAAAATAAAATTGTGGCAGATGATTTTATGAGTTATACTCAGGTCATGCCGAAGGCGACGGAGTTCTAAATTTTCTAAACCCCCGGATTTCAAGTCTGGTGGCATAAGGTATTTTGTTATATATCTTTGAGCTATCCACATCTTTAAGCAACGGAATGGCCTTTCACCTTTCCTGCAGTTCCAGGAAACGGGAATTCTTTTTCGGGTTTTCCCAGACAGCATAGAACGGCGATGGTGATCTGAGAGCGAACTGGTTCTCTCTAAGAGTTAGCTTGGCCCTCCCACCCGCCCCTGCATTATACATACCCAGTAGTGGGATTCAGCCAGTTCGCACCACTTCGGGAGAACCGGTTGTTAACTTTCTGAACAGTTTGGTGAACTGGTTGTTGGAAGAAATCATTAGGGCAGAGAACCGGTTGTTAAATTATTTGAATCCCACCACTGTACATACCTTATATTTGGTTGTTTTTAGCCCAGCTGAAAGGGCGGAGTGCCGCTTCTCAGCTGTTCCGTAATACACTGCGCTTGTGCGGAGCGCGAGTTTGGTGTGGGTGCGAGCGAAGCCCGTGCATAAAGCCCGTGCATGAAGCGAATTGATGGTAACACCGTTTGAAACCCACCACTGAGGTCCATATGTGGTCACCGCTTCCTGATTCCCTTTACGTTCCTACGCTGGGCTTAGAGAGCAGGTGACCCCCAAAGAACCTGGAGATGGGAGCCATGAGGAAATAAAGAGTAGGAGAGAAGGTTAGATAGGGAGGAAGAAAGGAGGAGGGGGAGAAAGGAAGAGGAAGTAGAGAAGGAGTAGGAGAGGAGGGAAGAAAGAAGGGAGGATAAAAGAAGGGAGGGAGAGGAAAGAGAAAGAGAAGAAGGATTGCTGTAGAACAAAAAAGATGAAAAATGGAAGAAAGGCAACCCCGAACATAATAATATAATAATAATAACGGAGTTGGAAGGGACCTTGAAGGTCTTCTTGTCCAACCCCTGCCCAGGCAGGAAACCCTACACCATTTCAGACAGATGGTTATCCAACATTTTCTTAAAAATTTCCAGTGTTGGAGCATTCGCAACTTCTGCAGGCAAGTCGTTCCACTGATTAATTGTTCTCACTATCAGGAAATTTCTCCTCAGTTCTAAATTGGAGAAATTTCCAACTTAGTGTGTTTGAACATATCAGGATAAAGACTGAATTATCTAAATAAATAAATAAATAAAAGAGAATAAATATTAGTAAACATGGAGAAATTAGAACCTGAGGGCGAAAAGAAGATGTGGTTCATATGAATAAGCCTAGAAATATTAAGATGCGATTAAAAATATGGAAAAGGAATTCTTTGGCAGAAACTGTAACTAAGTAAAATGTGTTTGGATATGATTAAGTTGCATAAGATACGATACGGCCAACACTCTGTTCATAAAATATGTGTGTGGGGGAGAAAAATAATCAATAAAAATTGATTCCAAAAAAAAAAAAAAGGAAATATGTTTTTGCCAAATGTGCCTTCGTTGCTTCGTCAGGACATGTTTGCTTTGGAGACCCGGGGAATGTAATTCTCTCTCCGCCCTAACCCGAGGCTCTAAGTGTGACTTCTTCGTTTGAAAAGACCTGGCTAAGGTTGAAACGCTTCCTTGCAGAAGGATGTGGCTGGCACGGCCACCGAGTCATAAGTAATGGAAGGAAAGGCTATGAGTCAACGAAGCCACCTAGGTAGAGTTGTCCCAGTTTGCCGGTCCATGGATCCGCCAGAGAAGAGGGCGTCAACCCTCTTTGCGTGAACACAGAAGTTGGGTAGCCTCCAAACAATACCATACAATACAATTCTTTACTGGCCAAGTGTGATTGGACACACATGGGATTTGTCTTCGGCGCATACGCCCGCCCAGGCTATGCCCGCCCAGCAACCAGGCAGAGAACTCCTTGCTAAAAAATTTTGAAGTCAACCCCCCCCGGGTAGATCCAGGGTCTCAGGAACAACTCCAAAGTTACAAGTCAATGTCATCTCATTTTAGAGGAATCTGTTCAGTGGTGGGTTTCGAATTTTTTTTACTACTGGTTCTGTGGGTGTGGCTTGGTTTGGTGGGCATGGCAGGGGAAAGATACTGTAAAATCTCCATTCCCACCCCACTCCAGGGGAAGGATACTGCAAAATCCCCATTTCTTTCCCATCAGCTGGAACTCGGGAGGCAGAGAATAGATGGGGGAGGGGCCAGTCAGAATTTTTACTACCGGTTCTCCAAACTACTCAAAATTTCCGCTCCCGGTTCTCCAGAACTGGTCAGAACCCGCTGAAACCCCACCTCTGCCCGGAACCATTGCCGCTAATAAACAGGAGCAGTGGTGGGTTTCAAATTTTTTTACTACCGGTTCTGTGGGTGTGGCTTGGTGGGCGTGGCATGGATATAGTAAAATCTCCATTTCCACCCCACTCCAGGGGAAGTATACTATAAAATCTCCATTCCCATTCCATTCCAGGGGAAGGATACACTAAAATCTCCATTCCCACCAGGGGAAGAATACTATAAAATCTCCATTCCCACCCCACTCCAGGGGAAGGATACTGTAAAATCCCCATTCCCTCCACAATCCAGGGGAAGGATACTGCAAAATCCCCATTTCCTCCCAATCAGCTGGGACTCGGGAGGCAGAGAATAGATAAGGGCGGGGCCAGAGAATAGATAAGGGCGGGGCCAGTCAGAATTATTACTACCAGTTCTCTGAACTACTCAAAATTTCTGGTACCGGTTCTCCAGAACTGGTCAGAACCTGCTGAAACCCACCTCTGAATCTGTTCCCTTTAAAACCTTGGTGTTCTTGTAGCGGCCCACTCGGCCAAGGAAGGAAATACGAAACACGACAACCGCTTATTCCTATTGTCATAAATACCTCACATATACCCAAACGTTTATTAAGGACAATTGGTTGCTACATCGGATACGGTATACAGAAAAAAAGAAAAGAAAAAAGACAATCAGTTTAAGTCCTCCATGAAACCAGGGAGGAGAAATGGGCGTCATGCTGCAAGGGAGCATTTATGGAAGAAGGACAAGGCGGTTGGCAGCATTTGTTACAACAGCAATTTGGGGATCGGAGGAATTTTAGCATTGCTTGCCCTGATGCCATATCAGCCCTTGAGGTTAAAAGAGATTCTTTTATGATGAAGACAAGTCAGCTAGAAAAGAACCAAGTTTGCTGAGAGCAACATTTTTATATATATATATATATTTGTTTTCTGAGGTTTTCGCAGATGTTTGTATGTAGGTCTTTGGTTATTCGGGTTTTCTCCCGCGTAAAATTGGAAGTGTCTTGGCGACGTTTCGACGAAGTCTCATTCGTCATCTTCAGGCTTCAGCTTCGTGCTTCTGGGAGCAAGAAGCTGCTCCCAGAAGCACGGCTGAAGCCTGAAGATGACGAATGAGACTTCGTCGAAACATCGCCAAGACATTTCCAATTTTATGCGGGAGAAAACCCGAATAACCAAAGACCTACATATATATATATATATATATATATATATATATATATTCTTTAGCGCATCGTAAATCAGTGCTCTCGACATCTGTAAACTTGGATGGAGGATAGCAACTCAGATAAATTATTTTAGTGCAATATCAGTAGTAGGGCTTTTAAGCACTTAGGTGAGACTTCGGCAGCCCATGGTGTAAAAGAACAGGGGCCTCCCACTGTGGCAGAGTCACGTGGCCGTGAAGAGTTGTCCCATTCCGTCCAGCCTGGCCACTTTTAAGACTTGTGGACTTCGACTCACCGAATGTCAAGTCCACAAGTCTTAAACGTGGCCAAGGTCGGACAGGCCCGGTGTAGAAGTTGGAGAGGAATCCACCACAGATGGTTATTGAGGGGAAAAAATGAATCAGGTGTCACCTAGGAGGTGAGATCTCAACCAGGGACTGATGACCTATCTTGGCCTTAACTGCTCCATCTTTCCATTTGAGAAGACCACAAACGTTTCATGAGACCTTCCACAAGATCTCCAGATATCTTTGGGCAAAATGACTTCCTTGTTTTAAGGCTAGGATCTCTATTGGTGGGACGATGAAGCAAGCCATAAAGAGGTTTAGATCAGAATGATGGAGTCTGGAAACCTTGACCATTTCTGAACATGGATTTACTGAAAGCTTAGATAGTGAATGAGTCCTTAAATATTTCTCAGCAAGACCGAAGATAGGAGTAGATCCCTCATGCAATGAAGACATCCTGGCTCGGAAAGTTGTGGAGGCTAGTCTGTTCCTTTCCCACAATGCCCCAGTGCAATGCCGACACCAGGCATCATGGGAAATGTACACAACATGTACAAGTAAACACTAAGTTTACTTCCCCTTGAAAGTCACATTGCCAAGGTTTCCCTTCTCTTCTGGATTTGCCCCAGCTCTAAATTCTTCATCGTGAAAGACCTAAAGAACCAATCTTGACTTCAACACTTCCTCAAAAATCTTCCCCCCAAAATATGCTATGCGGTAAAATCTTGAGCTGAATCTTTCTGACACACAACATCACCTCTCTGGTTAAGAGATGGCCATCAAGTATAATTATACACCACTGGTTGGAAAGCCTCCAAGACCAGGTCAACGCTACCCTTCCCCCCACCCTCGACCCCCAGGCCCAACGTGGGAGCTCAACGCGTCCATTCAAGAGTAGGGTTGACCAGGGACATCTACAAGGAGGAAGGCTTTGAGTAAAGGCAGGTAGAGGGGTGGTCAAAAGATGGAAGGGGCTTTGTTGGGGAAGAGGGCCTCGGGCATAGGTCTACTTCAGGCACACGTAGCTTCTTGGCTATCCAAAGGAATCTCGTTGTCATGGCTGCTATCCCCATACTGACAGTAAGGAGGTATCTGTGGACCTTCGATGATCAGTAAACCTTCAGGGGACAAGGAGGCGAAGACCGTGGTAGGGTCCACTTCCGCGGGAAGTCTGAGGAGCACAAAAAGAGGGGGAAAAAATTAAATGGAAGATCTTGTTATTATTTATAATGTTATAATGTTGTTGTTGTCGCTGTTGCTGTTGTTATTATTTTATTTACACAAACTGACAGTATACACAGCAAACGAGATAATTATGCTATATTATTATTATTATTATTATTATTATTATTATTATTATTATTATTATTATTATTATTATTATTATTATTATTATTATTATTATTATTATTATCTTCCAAGTTTCAAGCAAGGTTTCTTTCGGCTTTTTTCTTGACAAAGATAGCAACAGAATTTAGATTTCTACAGATAGCGACTGTTTCCCAATTACAACCGTCGTGTAATTCATCCATGGATCAAAATCTAGGCGCTTGGCAACTGACTCGCATTTCTGACGGTCGCAGCGTCCCGGGGGGGAGGGTCACATGATCCCCTTCTTATGAACTTAACGACGGTGGCAAGAAAGATTGTTTAAAAAAAAAAGGGAGGGTGATGTCGTTTCGTTTAGCGATGGAAATTTTTGGGCTCGGTTGCGGTCGTATGCCGAGGACTACCTGTGGACTTTTCATCACTCTCATATCTTCAATAATCACGGTTATAATAAAAAAGAAAAGGAAAGAAAAGGAAGAATAGACGGGCTGCTGGAGGTTCGCAGGGGTTCGGGAGAACCTCTAGCTAAGATTCTGTGCAGTTTGGAGAACCGCCAAATCCTACTCCTGGCTGGCCCCGCCCACCTCACCCCTCCCCTCCCAGGAGTCTCCACGCGGCCCGTTTTGGATGCTGGTAAGTGCAGGGCGTGCGCAGAGGCTCGTAAAGGGCGAAAAACGGGTCTACCGGAAGATCGGGAAGACTGGAAATGGACCCATTTCTGGCCTCCAGAGAGCCTCCAGAGCCTGGGGGAGGCCGTTTTAGCCCTCCGGAGGCTCGAAGAAAGTCTCCGGAGGCCCCCCACCCTGTAATGCAGGAGGCTGACTAGGCCACGCCCACCATGGCCACGTCCACCCAGCAACCGGGCAGAGAACCTCTTGCTAAAATTTTTGAAGCCCTACCCCTGGCTAAATTATATTATTTTATATGCCCAGGATCTGCACTTCAAAAGGATAATCTGAAGTCCTCTTTCCCTTCGGACTCTCAATCTCCCGGAATTCGGGAGGATTCATTCCCGATAAAGAGGCCCGCAATCTCACCCGGGAGTGCGAACAAAAGACAACCCCTGCCTCTACGGCTTTTGATTTGATTTGTGCGACTTCACAATCTGAGACACACACACACACACACAAAAAGATAATGCCTGGGGGGGGGGGGAAAGATAAACGATCAAGAGTTGAGAGCATGGTTTAAGGTCTCGGAATGTGCTGAATTTCTGGGAACGGGTTCAACCCCCCCCAACTCCATGTGAATCTTGCCTCATGTATTTTTTTTTTTTGTGTGAGTCCAGCATTTGTGTTAATCTTCAAAGAACCAGAAAGCAAACACGGTGAAATCTTTGGGGAGACAGCCAAACTTCTTATCTACAGTTTCGGTCCTTTCTCAATGATTAATGAGGTCTCAGCAGGTACCGGGACCTTGGCTGATCTACTCTGGCCGCAGAAGCTAAACAGGATGGGTTTGTTAGTACTTTGATAAAAGATTTCTGGGAATCTTGTAGTTATAGCTACACAGGTGGAAAGAAACATCCCTGAGAAAAAAATAAATAAAAGGATATTGCCAAGGACATGTTTTGGCCACAGACCGGAAGAAGCCTTTATGGACAAAATGAATCCAAAAAATGAATCCAAAATCCCCTGACATCAAATCAACTTTCGCTTTAAAGGAGGAATGTCCCATCTGGATAATTTTAAGACTTCTGGACTTCAATTTCCCAGAATTCCCCAGGCAGCCATGTTGGCTGCCTGGGGAATTCTGGGAAGTTGAAGTCCACCGGTGTTACAAATCCCCAAGATCTGGACGTCCCTCTTTTTCCTTTCACGAAGAAAGACTTGTACAGATTTTATTTCCGTGGTTTGTTTTCCTTTCCTCCTGCTGAAGTTCGAACTTTGGATTAACTCGGAGGGAATTCTTTGGCAAGCAGGTTTGGCCAGATGCCTTTTCAAAGCGTGCCCAGTTTAACGCATCAAAGTAAACAGCAGTATGGGGGTAAGAAAATATTGCCCTAATAAGGAGCTCTTAATGAAACCCAGGATCCCACACCTATGCTGGTTTAGCTCTTTATAAATCCTTTGCTATTGTTCTACTTCAAGTTACAGCTTGAGCTAAAGATGTTGCGTAGTCTTTGACGACACACACAATCCTCATTCCTCTTGAAACACCGTTCGTAGTTGGCTGGCATTCTCTCCTATTGTCACAGGGAAATTCAGATTCGGAACATTAGAACTGAACAGAATTGGCCCAGAGATTGCTCGGACCGAGTTCAGACAACCTACCAACCGCAGCCCCGAGTTGACGAGACCACAAGAATGGGGTTTCACACACCAGGTAATAGACAAAAAGAAGTCAACAGTCCTATGGCAGCATGAAGTTATATCTTAGGACATAGAATCACAGGGCTGGAAGGGAACTTGGAGATCTTCTAGTCCAACCCCCTGCTCAAGCAGAACCACAAGAGAGGGGAGTGGGGGAAGCCATTTTCCAAGGCACCCGAAGGCCAGACAAGGAATAACGGATGGAAACTGAACAAGGAGAGATTCAACCTGGAAATAAGGAGGAATTTAAGGAGAACAATCAATCAGTGGAACAGAAGTTGCCTTTGGAAGTTGTGCGAGCTTCATCCCTGGAAGCTTTCAAGAAGAGACTGGACTGCCATCTGTCAGGAATGGTGTAGGGTCTCCTGCTTGGGTGGGGGGTTGGACTAGATGACCTACAAGGTCCCTTCCGTCTCTGTTAATCTGAATCTATCTAAGATGATCAAAGGCCTGGAGACTAAAACATATGGATGAACGGTTGCAGGAACTGGGCATGGCCAGTCTAGTGAAGAGAAGGACCAGGGGAGACGTGATAGCATCTTCCAATATTTTGAGGGGCTACCACAGAGTCAGCTTGAGCCGGGTTGGTGGGGGGTTGGACTAGATGACCCACAAGGTCTCTTCCAACTCTTGCTATTCTGACCCTTCGCTTCGCTAATCAAGCCACACCTACTCCCCTCAATCGTTCCTCATACGGGTTAATGGATATATATTTCAGAAGGCAGCGTTCCTCACCCTCATGTTTCTGCTGGAAACCAAGCCTTCCAGGGATGGTTGTGAAACCTTTAACTCTCTCCAGTAAATTTGGAAAAGCTTCATCTAAAAAACGGTGACCCCCTTTCCCTCCTCCATCCACCACCGGTCCCCTACTTTGCGGGAAGAGAGAACATTCTGGAAGGGTAAACAAGCATCTGCAAACACCATTAGGCAACAGTGCCAAAATAAGTCCGAAGAGCATGTTTGATGAGTCAGGGGTTCTCGGGTGACTCGGCAGCTGAATGTGTCCCGGCTCATCCGTCGGCTTTCTAAAATTCCCCTTCCTTCCAAGCAAACCCACAAGCAGCGTGAGGCTCAACAGATCATGTGTATTTTTTTGGGTGCCGGCCCAGCGCTGGAGTATATACAGAAAGGGTTGGAATATAAATTTTGCCGAACGGAGCAATGCGAACTGTTTAAAATTAAGCAGTGTTTCCTTTCGTTATCTCCTCTTGGTTTTTCCTCTTTTAATAATATCATATAGTAGTGGCTAAAATTGTGGAAACCTTTTGGGAAAAGTGTATTTTTGAGGTTTGATGGCTATTAACACCACTTTTTGGGGGGGGGGGAGTTTCAAGATTATCCTATTCCACTGCTGGAATGGCCTGGGAATATCCCGGATCTTAACCCACTTGAAAATCTATGGAGCCGACTAGAGAAACTTGTTAGTCAGAAGCGACCCAGCAATAAAACCCAGTTAATAGAAGCCATCCTTCAATCTTGGTTTCACATTAGAACAGCTGCAGAAATAGAAGACTCGGTTCACTCCATGGGAAGACGTTGTAAGGCCGTAATTCATGCTTAAAGGTGACCCAACTAAGTATTAACTGACATGGTGATCATTTTTATATACCTCATTTTTTTCTATGGTGATCATTTTTGCATATCTCATTTTTTTCTACGTGTTTCACTTTTTTTCTTTATGCTGTAACTGCTATTCTAATAGCAAATCCTTCATAAAAGTGATTGCATTCCATTCTTGATTCAATTTTCTTTCCATTGATATATAACTTTATGGTACTACTTGTAAAAAAAAAAGGGGTGTTATTAGCTAGTTTTAGAAAAGACTCTTTTCCCAAAATTTTTCCACCATTTTGGCCACTGCTGTAGTTTTAGATCTTAGCAATGTTTGGCTTTTTCAAAGACAGATAGTCTCTGACTTACAACGGTTTGTTTAGTGACCGTTTGAAGTTACAACGGCAATGAAAAAAAGGATTTATGACCCTTTTTCACACTTAACGACCGTTGCAGCAGCATTTCCCCATGGTCACGTGATCAAAATTCAGATGCTTGGCCACCGACTCACATTTATGACGGTTGCACTGTCCTTTTGGGATCGCCTTTTGCGACCTTCTGACAAGCCAAGTCAAGGGGAAAGCCGGATTTACACGTTACTTAAGTACAGTGATTCACTTAACAACTGTGGCAAGAAAAATCGTAAAATGGATCATAAAAACCACTTAAGCGGCTTTCTCGCTTAGCCACAGAAATGTTGGGCTCAAATTTGGCCGTTAAGTGGAGGGCTATTTGTAGGTTTGTAAATTAACGTTTGATCGTTTTGCGGTGGCCTCTATATTAGTCTAGGGAAGTTTGACAGGAATTGCTATTATTTAGGGGGGAAAAAATTTATTTATTCAGAAAATTTATATTACCGCCTATTTGCACATAGTGACTTAAGGTGGCTTATACAAATACGAAAACACCGTCCATAAAAAACAAAACTAGCAGAAGAAAATAATCAAATAATAAATTAATAAAGCAATATAATGGCCTATATTGTAATTCTGATTGCTTTAATCCAGTTCATCCCTCACTATCGTCGTATGGGCTTAGTGATTTACAAACAAATGTTTGCTTTATATTATTCTAAATATTTGATGTACTATTCTAAATATTTGATGGGAATGGCTGTAATTCGGATTGTTTTCATGTTAGCTTACGCTGGGGGTTTATGACCGAAATAAAAGGGGTTAAGGGATGACAAGATAGCAGTCTTCCAATATTTGAGGGGCTGTCAAAGAGAAGGGGAGGACAACCTATTTTTCAAAGCATCTGAGGGCAGGACAAGAAATAACAGGTAGAAAGATCATTAAAAAGAGATCCTAGCTTGAACTAAGGAAAAATTTCTTAACAATAGGTAAAGGTAAAGGTTCCCCTTGCACATATGTGCTAGTCGTTCCCGACTCTAGGGGGCGGTGCTCATCTCCGTTTCAAAGCCAAAGAGCCAGGGCTGTCCAAAGACGTCTCCGTGGTCAGGTGGCCGGCATGACTCAACGCCAAAGGCGCACGGAACGCTCTTTTCTTCCCACCAAAGGTGGTCCCTATTTTTCTACTTGCATTTTTTACCTGCTTTCGAACTGCTAGGTTGGCAGAAGCTGGGACAAGTCACAGGAGCTCACCCCGTTGCACGGCACCAGGGATTCGAACCACTGAACTGCCGACCTTTCAATCGACAAACTCAACGCCTTAGCCACTGAGCCACTGCATCACTTATTTCTTGACAATAACAACAATTAATCAGTGGAAAGACTGATGGGTGTTCCATCACTGGAAATTTTCAAGAAGAGACCAGACAACTATTTGTCCAGATAGTATAAGGTCTCCTGCCTGAAGCAGGGGGTTGGACTAGAAGACCTCCAAGATCCCTTCGAAGTCTGTTATTCTGATCTATTCTAACGCCAGTGGGCAGACCACGGGACTTTGCCACGAAAGATGGAATACGCTTTTTCACTGAGCTCCAGGAGACGATTAAGGAGGGCTTTTTAACCTTTGGTGGCAGCTAACAACAAGTGGGCACCCGATACAAAGAAATCAGGGACGCGGTGGCTTAGTGGCTAAGACGCTGAGCTTGTCGATCGAAAGGTCGGCAGTTCAGCGGTTCGAATCCCTAGTGCTGCCGTGTAATGGGGTGAGCTCCCGTGACTCGTCCCAGCTTCTGCCAACCTAGCAGTTTCGAAAGCACCTAAAAATGCAAGTAGAAAAAATAGGGACCACCTTTGGTGGGAAGGGAACAGCGTTCCGTGTGCCTTTGGCGTTGAGTCATGTCGGCCACATGACCACGGAGACGTCTTCGGACAGTGCTGTCTCTTCGGCTTTGAAACAGAGATGAGCAGCGCCCCCTAAAGTCGGGAACAACTAGCACGTATGTGCGAGGTGAACCTTTATCTTTACCTTACAAAGAAATATCAGGTGCCCAATTGAACACAGCAGTGGCGGTTGGGACAGTAGGCAATCAAGTAAGAGCAGAGAAGATGCCAGGCAGCCATTTGTCCAGAATAGTATAAGGTCTCCTGCCTCGAGCACGGGGGCTGGACTAGAAGACCTCCACGGTCCCTTCCAACCTTGTTATTCTACGTTCTATCTTCACGTTCTAGAATGTGAAAACTGAGTCCACACGAGAAGTTTGGTTCGGTTTGGTGTGAAGTAGGTCACCGACGGTCTTGCGTCATGAGCTCACGGGCTGCTTAAATTCGGGTCCTCAAACAGAGAGGATGCTAACTTGGTTCCTGCCCGGTGACCAAGAGAAAAGCTATAGAGAGTTCCTTCGATGAGAGGAAGATCTCAATTTAGCTGCCCATCCTGCAAATTGTTGCTCAATGACAGCATCTTGATTAGTCAGCGATGGACAGGGAGAGACCATTCATGGTTGGTGAAAGGTCAGGAGGATTTGGTGACACCCGGGCTTCAAATGACCCCCACCTCCCCTGCTACAGGTAGTCCTCGACGTACCCTGGTCCATTTAGTGACCATCTGAAGTGACAACGGCACTGAACAAAGTGTTGTTTCACATTTAACGATTATGTTATCGACCGAAGAGGTTGTAAAAAAATGCTTTTAAAAGCCTCTGACGATCAGGCAACTCAGCTGGGATCGCCAGAGCCTTTCAAAAGCATTTTCCAATTCACTTAAGAACGGCTGTGATTCGCTTAACAGCCGAGGCAAAAACCAAAGGTTATAAAATTGGGTGCGACTCAACTAACAACCGCCTTACTTAACAACAGGCGTTCTCGTCCCAGTTGTGATCGTAAGTCAAGGACCACTGTATGATCTTAGGGGTGACAGGAGTATCAGTGCTCCACTATCTCAGGGGCTTCCACAAAGAAGAGGGAGTCAAGCTATTCTCCAAAGCACCTGAGGGTAGAACAAGAAGCAACGGGTGGAAACTAATCAAGGGGAGAAGCAAATTAGAACTAAGGAGGAATTTCCTGACAGTGAGAACAATTAACCACTGGAACAACTTGCCACAAGAAGTTATAGTTGCTCCATCACTGGAGGTTTTTAAGAAAAGATTGAACAGCCACCTGTCTGAAGTTGTACATACTTCCTTGGGCAGGTGGCTGAACGGTTGCAGAAACTGGGACTTATTTAATGACGCTAAGGATTAGGGGGTGACATGATAGCAGTGTTCCAATATTTGGGGGGCTGCCCCAAAGAAGAGGGAGTCAAGCTATTCTCCAAAACACCTGAGGGTAGAACAAGGAGCAACGGGTGGAAGCAACTTAGAACTAAGGAGGAATTTCCTGACAGTGAGAACAATTAACCAGTGGAACAACTTGCCACAAGAAGTTATGGGTGCTCCATCAAGAAAAGATTGGACCTGTCTGAAGTTGTATATACTTCCTTGGGCAGGTGGCTGAACGGTTGCAGAAACTGGGACTTATTTAATGACGCTAAGGATTAGGGGGTGACATGATAGCAGTGTTCCAATATTTGAGGGGCTGCCCCAAAGAAGAGGGAGTCAAGCTGTTCTCCAAAGCACTTGAAGGCAGCACAAGAAACAACGGTGGAAACTAATCAAGGGAGAAGCAAATTAGAACTAAGGAGGAATTTCCTGACAGTGAGAACAATTAACCACTGGAACAACTTGCCAAGAAGTTATAGTTGCTCCATCACTGGAGGTTTTAAGAAAGATTGAACAGCCACCTGTCTGAAGTTGTACATACTTCCTTGGGCAGGTGGCTGAGCAGTTGCAGAAACTGGGACTTATTTAATGACGCTAAGGATTAGGGGGTGACATGATAGCAGTGTTCCAATATTTGGGGGGCTGCCCCAAAGAAGAGGGAGTCAAGCTATTCTCCAAAACACCTGAGGGTAGAACAAGGAGCAACGGGTGGAAGCAACTTAGAACTAAGGAGGAATTTCCTGACAGTGAGAACAATTAACCAGTGGAACAACTTGCCACAAGAAGTTATGGGTGCTCCATCAAGAAAAGATTGGACCTGTCTGAAGTTGTATATACTTCCTTGGGCAGGTGGCTGAACGGTTGCAGAAACTGGGACTTATTTAATGACGCTAAGGATTAGGGGGTGACATGATAGCAGTGTTCCAATATTTGAGGGGCTGCCCCAAAGAAGAGGGAGTCAAGCTGTTCTCCAAAGCACTTGAAGGCAGCACAAGAAACAACGGGTGGAAACTAATCAAGGAGAGAAGCAAACTGGAACTAAAGAGAAATTTTCTATCAGTTAGAACAATTAATCAGTGGAACAACTTGCCTCCAGAAGTTGCGAATGCTCCAACACTGGAAGTTTTTAAGAAGATGTTGGATAACCGTTTGTCTGGAGTGGTGTAGGGTTTCCTGCCTGAGAAACGGGCTGGACTAGAAGACCTCCAAGGTCCCTTCCACCTCTGCTATTCTAATTCTAATTCAAACCTTTGTTGTCTTGAAGAGGAAAAAACGGGGGAGGGGGTTGTGATAAGGATGAGTAAGGGGGGAAGGAAAGCTTGCATTTCAGACGCATTCCTTTGCTAGAACGTCAGTAAATTAACTTAACTCCGTGGGTAGCTGGGACATACCTAACCCAGATTGAAATGAAAGATGAACCCAAGGATCCTGTTTCTTTGGAGCGCTGGCAAGGGCTACTAGGAATGAGTAACTTTCACGCTGAAAGAGTAGGCGAGGAAGCCACCTACTTTTGACATTGGTATTTGGGGATTAAACTTGATGTTTGCATGGGGTTTAAACTGGGGGATTCTGGGATTTGAAGTCCCCGCCTCTCAACATTGTCACCGTTGGGAAACACCACTCTGACTTAACATGTTAAAAAAGGTGTTGTTTTTTTAAATCACCCATGGCTGAACTCGGAGCCATTAGAAAGAAGTGATCTTAAAAACTCAGAAACACTTACTGGATTTTCTTGGTGAAATTCTTGGAAACGATTCCTCCTTCTGCTTGTTGCTCTTCATGTTTACCTGGTGAAAGAAAGAAAGAAAGTTAGAAAGAAAGAAAGAAAGAAAGAAAGAAAGAAAGAAAGGAAGGAAGGAAGGAAGGAAGGAAGGAAGGAAGGAAGGAGAGAGAGGGGAGAGAGAGGGAGAGAAAGAGAGAGAGAGAGAGAGAGGGAGGGAGGAAGTTGGGTTGAGAGAGAGGGACTGGGCCCAAATGGCTTTCATGGAACTAGAACTCACCATCTCCTGGTGATTGTTCCAAAGTCACCCAGCCAGCTTTCATACCTAAGGTAGGACTAGAACTCACTGTCTCCTGGTGATTGGCTCAAAGTCACCTAGCTGGCTTTCATGCCTAAGGCAGGACTAGAACTCACCATCTCCTGGTGATTGTTCGAAAGTCACCTAGCTGGCTTTCATGCCTAAATTGGGACTAGAACTCACTGACTCTTGGTGATTGGCTCAAAGTTACCCAGCCAGCTTTCATGGCTAAGGTGGGACTAGAACTCACCGTCTCCTGGTTCCTAGCCTGTTGCTTTAACCACTAAATTAAACTTGCTTTCCTTCTTTTGATGACATCTATCTTTAGAATTCTTGCCCCCTTAAAGAATGCGAACTCTGCTTTTTAAATTTTTTATTAACACTGTTTGAAATCCCCTGGCCTGAAACTTTAATTACTCATATTGAATTCTTAAAGTTTTATTATCATCTGTCTCTCATTTATTACACGCTACCCATTCTTGACTAACGGTCAAGATATAAATATTAGTAGAAACATGAAATAAACATCCTATTCTCTCAAGAAATTGTGTTTGATCCGTTAAAACATTTTCTGGATTTGGTTAATCCTGGAACTTTGGATGAAGTCAAAATTGTGACGTTGCATAGCGTGCACACAGCCGAATTTATAGCTAGTTAACCCTGGTTTACTAGAGTTATTTAAAAATGAAATTCACTGGGTGCCCTCCAGCATCTCACCACTCTAGTCCTCAGTGAGGTTGTGAGGCTAAAAGAACTACCCTTATCACCAAGGACAAATAAATGTAGGTTACATAAGGAAAACTGGGCTATCCAAAGAAGGGATAGCTTTATTTTATTTATCACATTTTAAGTAGTTTTGCACCACTTTGCCTTAAAAATAAATCGCCTTCTATTTGGATGCTAATTTTCTGTGCATAAAAATATATATATATTTTCCAAGGAAGCGTAACAGATTGCGAATTTTCCTCTGCAGGCAATCGAAATAGCCGCTTCCATCTAACTAAACCCCTGTCCTTCGAAGAAATCTATTTCAACTGAAATTTGATGCCACGAAAGAAAATAGAGTTATAAAATACTGTATATGTTGCACTGGGGGCTATAGCACTAATGGCTGATAATGGGTAACATTTGGCGTTCGCAACCTGGCTCCTGTTTTTAAGGGCCTGTAGCTTTAAAATGCAGCGTTTTAAAAAAAAATTGCATTATATAAATTTTAAATGCTAATGTTGCAGCCTCCTACAAATGGACTTTTCTTCCTGCTTAGGATTGTTTTTTTAGGGAAAATGTGAGCTCACAATTTCATTTAAAAAAGGCTCATTCCCTCCAGCATTAAAATTCTGCCTGGTTTTATATATTTTAACCTATTTGTACCTTTACCACTGCCAACAGGAAGAAGGAGAAGGGGAAGGAGGAGGAGGAGGAGGAGGAGGAGGAGGAGGAGGAGGAACAGAAAGGAAGGAGAAGGAAGACAGGAAGAAAGTAGAGAAGAAGCAATCGATAGAAAAAGAAAAGAGGAGGAAGGAAGTATAAGGAAGAAAAGTAGAAAGAAGGAGATAGAAGGAAGAGGGAAGACGAGAAGGAAATAGAAAAAGAGAAGGAGGAGAAAGACAGAGAATGTAGGAAGAAGAAGAGAAATAGTAAAAATAGGAGAGGGAAGAAAAAAGAATAGGAGGTGGAGGAGGAGGAGGAGGAGGAGGAGGAACAAGAAAAAGGAAAGGAAGAGGAAAAAGAGAAGGAGGGAGAAGTTAAGTAGAAGAAAGGGGCAAGGAAGGAGAAGGAAGACAGGTAGAAGGTAGAGAAGAAGCAATAGATAAAAAAAGAAAAGAGGAGGAAGGAGGAAGGAAGTAGAAGGAAGAAAAGTAGAAAGAATGAGATAGAAGGAAGGGGGAAGAAAATAGAAAAAGAGGAGGAGAAGGACAGAGACTGTAGGAAGAAGAAGGAAAATAGTAAAAATAGGAGAGGGAAGAAAAAAAGAGTAGGAGATAGGAGGAGAAGGAAAAGGAAATAGAAAAAGGAAGAGGAAAAAGAGAAGTGAAGTAGAAGAAAGGGTCAAGGAAGGAGAAAGGAGAGAAAGAGATAGGAGGAAAAACGAGGAGAAGAGAAGGAAATAGAAAAAGAAGAAAGAGGAAAGGGCAGCGAAGTTAGGAAGAACAAGGAAGGGAGCAAGGAAGACAGAAGGAGGACAAGTAGTAGGAGAAGGAAATAGTGGGGGGGGGAGGAGGAGAGGAAGGAAGAAGGAGGAGGAGGAGGAGGAGGAGAAGAAGAAGAAGAAGAAGAAGAAGAAGAAGAAGAAGAAGAAGAAGAAGAAGAAGAAGAAAGAGCAGCTTTTCCTAGTCATTGCTACCCCTCAATGGCGGCTGAAGCTCTAAAAACCAACCCAGTCACCATGATACACGTTGGCAGGCTGAGATTCCGGGAACAGCTGCAGTCTGAGGTAGCACTATAAACACCGAGAAACTGTGCCCGGAATGGCATTCACGGGCAAGAATGGGGGCTGCTGGCAGATGGCCAGGTTCTCTTTTCCTCCCTGCCAGCTTCTGGGCATGACGCAAAAGAGCAAGAGGCAAAAAAAAAAGAAGAAGAATGAAAGCAAAAGCTGGGTTTTTCCAAATATTCCTTTGCATTTGTGGGTGGAGAAACTGGGGTACAGACAGGGGGCAGCCTTTAAGGCCCCCCCACCCCAGAGATCTCTAGGAGGAGAGATACAATAAATATAAATTACCTTGTAGAGGAGATAGGCGGCATAAGCATGTAATACATAAATAAATGGAAAATAAAGATGTATGTATGAATGTATATATGTATGTATGTAACTATGTATCTACGTATCTATTTATCTATGTATGTATGGAAATAGAGAGAGAAAGAGAAATATGATGGATAGACTGATGATAGATAGATAGATAGATAGATAGATAGATAGATAGATAGATAGATAGATAGATAGATAGATGGATGGATGGATGGATAGATGGTGTATGGGGAATAGATTATATTTGATAGATAGATAGATAGATAGATAGATAGATAGATGGATGGATGGATGGATGGATGGATGGATGGATGGATGGATGGAGGGAGGGAGGGATGGATGGAGGGATGGATGGATGGAGGGATGGATGGATGGATAGATAGATAGCTAGATGGATAGACGGATGGATGGATGGATAGATGGTGTATGGGGAATAGATTATATATGATAGATAGATAGATAGATAGATAGATAGATAGATAGATAGATAGATAGATAGATAGATAGATAGAATGGGGCTGTGTTTCTTCTAATTCAGGGGTCTCCAACCTTGGCAACTTTAAGACTTGTGGACTTCAACTCCCAGAATTCCAGCAAAGCTGGCTGAGGAACTCTGGGAGTTGAAGTCCACAAGTCCAGGGATGGGCTGCTGGGGGTTTGCAGAATCTAACTAAGATTCTGTGCAGTTTGGAGAACCCCCAAACTGGCTGGCCCCTCCCACCCCCTCCCAGGAGTCCTCATGCGGCCCGTTTTGGATGCACGTAAGTGCAGGATGCGCATGGAGGCTCAGGGAAGGCGAAAAATGGGCCGACCGGAAGTTCAGGAAGGCCGGAAACAGACCCATTTCTGGTATCTGGAGGGCCTCCAGAGCCTGGGGAGGCCGTTTTTGCCCTCCGGGAAACTCAATGAAAGCCTCCAGAGCCCGGAGAAGGCAAAAACACCTCCCCCTCCTGTGGTGCAGGAGGCCGACTAGGCCACGCCCACCATGACCACACCCACGTTTACCCAGCAACTGGGCAGAGAACCCCTTGCTCAAATTTTTGAAGCCCACCCCTGCACAAGTCTTAAAGTAGCCAAGGTTGGAGACCCCTGTTCTAACTGACTCTAATCTGGCCATTCAAATTCAGCGCCATCGGAAGGATCAATTCCAACACGACAGCTAAATTCCACTCAGGAAGCCACCCTCTGCATTGTGACTTTGTATAGCCCTTAATATTAATCACAATGAGACGCGGTGGCTCAAGGGCTAGGACGCTGAGCATGTTGACCGAAAGGTCGGCAGTTCAGCAGTTCAAATCCCTACTGCCACGTAACGGGGTGAGCTCCCGTGACTTGTCTCAGCTTCTGCCAACCTAGCAGTTCGAAAGCAGGTAAAAAATGCAAGTAGAAAAATAGGGACCGCCTTTGGTGGGAAGGGAACAGCGTTCCGTGCGCCTTTGGCATTGAGTCATGCCGGCCACATGACCACAGAGACGTCCTCGGACGGCGCTGGCTCTTCGGCTTTGGAACGGAGATGAGCACCGCCCCCTAGAGTCGGGAACGACTAGCACAGATGTGCGAGGGGAACCTTTACCTTTAATATTAATCACATTTAAATGTCACACAAGCTTAACCAGGGTTCAGAAGTTGTTTCTTTTTTTACACTGGGATCCCGCAACCAGATGTGGAGAGGTGAGGAAGAGAGGGTGAGGTGAGAAGTGGTAGCGAAACATCAATTTTAATTGATGAACATAGTAAGTATCCATAAACACAACCAACATAAACAAAAACTCTTGGGTGGGGGGGCGTCCCTTGCTAATTTTTAAAAACGGGAGAAAAAAAAGTTCAAGAAAGAGTGACCGAGAAAGAAAGAAAGAAAGAAAGAAAGAAAAGAGTTAGAGAGAGAGAGAGAGAAAGAGAGAGAGAAAGAAAGAAAGAAAGAAAGAAAGAAAGAAAGAAAGAAAGAAAGAAAGAAAGAGAAGGGCAACGGATTCAGTTGTTGGTGGATCGTAAGATGAGGCAAAAATCAGGCGTGATAAATAAAAGAATGGATCCATTTTACAGATGGGGAAACCGAGACTGAGAGGGGGAAAAAAAAGCAATTGGCAATGTTGAATGGCACTTTGCCTTCAAAATATCACCTGTGTTGAATAAATACGATGCATAACTACCTAAGCCTACAGAGAGAGATAAAGTTAAGAAGACCAAAAAACAAAACAAAAAAGTAGTATTATTTTTGGATCATTTTCTTAAGAGAAGAATACTTGCCTCAGATTTCTTTCAACACCCAATACTCTCTGTGGTCAAAGGAGTTACCTAACCAGAAAAATCACACATGTTGTCTAATCACACAAACACTGGATTAAACAACTGAAAGGACAAAGTTGGGCCTTGTCCGCACAGTTTTAGAAACTTAACCGCGCGACCGGTTTCGCATCGTCACGTCCCAGTTCGTGCCAAGTTTGTTAGTTTTTAACCTCCCTCAAATTTGATTAATCACGGGTTTTCTTTTTAAAAATAGACAAGGGGCCCGCTTGTTCTAAAAGCTTATTTCGGGCCAGGGCATAGCAAGAAGTACATTCGGGATCTTTCTCATTTGTTGTGAGTTTTTTAAACAGCAAAAGTCACGTATTTGTGACTTGCAAAAAAAGTCGGGGAAGAGTGAAATGAATTAAAAAGAATTAATATTTTCCACTGTTTCCTTTCGTTATATCCAATTAATATAGTCATTACATACTCATACTCATACATATGCTTATATATTGTACAATTATTTCATGCTTATGCTTATATATACTGTGTGACAAATAAATACAAATAAATTAAATAAATAAATTAAAAAAGTCAAAAGGGCAGCTCTAAAAATGTCTGTCTCCTTTTTAATATGCTTTACACCACTGTTATTATTTCATCCAGATTTTTTTTTTTAAAGGAAAAAGCCATAATCTCTCCTGGGAGGCTTTCAAGATTCTGTTATTCTCTGTGATTTATTAACTAAACCAAAATTGGCTGGGTTTTAGAGACAAATACACTGAGCTATATTAACCAGGGTTAATGTCAGGCCTGTGCTCTCACACAAGCCCCTAAAGCTTGAATTTTGCAAAATTTCTCATTAGCTTCTTTTAATCACAAGAGCCCATGTGGTCTAGGGCAGAAGGTTCTAGACTAGGAATGGGAAGATCTAGGTCTTCCTCTGGGCACAGAAGCTCCCTGGAGGATTTTGATGCGCTCCCTCTCTCAGTCCAAAAGCCCGTGGTCTAGGGGAGAAGGTTCTAAACTAGGAATGGGAAGATCTAGGTTCTCCTTTGGGCACAGAAGCCCAAGGGGTCCAGTGGAGAAGGTTCTGGACCAGGAGCAAAGAACCCTGGAATGAACTGCCTCCGAGGATACGTCAACTTCCTGATCTCCAGACCTTTCGCCGCGAGCTAAAGACCTTTCTGTTCCATCGTGCAGGGCTGGCTTAATGAAGTTTTTTTTATTGGGGTTTTAATATAGTTTTATTATAATTCTTTCAGCCTTTAATTTAATTAGTTTTTAAATGCTTTCTAAACTTTTTGATTTGTACTTTTTACCATGGCTGTGAACCGCCCTGAGTCCTTCGGGAGAAGGGCGGTATATAAATTAAATAAATAAATAAATAAACCCCAAGATTCTGGTCCACCATGAGAAGTTCCCTATGAGATTTTGAGCCAGTCCCTCCATCTCTGCCCCAAACCAAGATGGTCCAATGATGAAGATCCTAGACTAGGAGTAGAGAAACTTGGGTTCTAGTCTTCCCCTGGTCATAGAAGCTGACTGGATGATTTTGAGGGACAGTTCCTCTTTCTCAACCTAGAAGAACTGCTGGATTAGGAGCAGTCCTAATCCTAATCCTGCTTTAGGTATGGAATTCCTGGGGACTTTAGGCCCTTCGCTCTCGCTCTCTTGCAGCCAAAAACCAGACTGGTATAGAAGGTTCTGGACTAGCAACCAAAAGACTCCAGTTCAAATCCCCTCTCAGCTAAGGACACCAACCTCCAGCCTGACCAGTGAGTTGGACTAGAAGACCACCAAAGGTCCCTTTCAACTCTTAGTATTCCATGTTCGACATCCATCCTTGGCCGCTTTGAGACCTGTGGACTTCAATTCCCAGAATTCCCCAGCCAGCCAAGCAACCTGTGCTGGCTGGGGAATTCTGGGAGTTGAAGTCCCCAAGTGGCCAACATTCTTGTATGTTCTGGCCATCTTTTTTGTCTCAGCCTCGCTGGGTTGTCTCTTGCCTCCAAAAGTTGTGAATGCTTCAACACTGGAAGTAACAATAACAGTAGCAGAGTTGGAAGGGACCTTGGAGGTCATTTAGTCCAACCCACTGCTCACGCAGGAGACTAGGGATTCGAACCGCCGAACTGACGACCTTTCCGATCGACAAGCTCCGGGTCTTAGCCGCTGAGCCACCTAGTCGCTTTTTAAAAAAAGTTTTTTTAAAAAAGTTTTTAAGGGGAGATTGGATAACCATTTGTCTGAAGTGGTGTTGGGTTTCCTCCTGCCTAAGCAGCGGGTTGGACTAGAAGACCTCCAAGGTCCCCTTCCAACTTTTGTTATTCTGTACTGTGTCATTGTGACTTTATGGGAGGAAGACCACAACCTCCCTTCGAGCTCCTTGAACAATCGGATTCTTCCTTTAATTGCTAGTGTTAATCTACTCATTTCTGCACAGTCTAATATTTTCTTAATCACATATATTATAACATATGGGGGGGGGCCCGCGTTATTTGATCATTGGTTAGAAAATGAATGTGGCTAAAAAGTATAAAATTAAATAATCTAGGAAGAGAAAGGTTACAACAGGAAATACGTTAAGTTGTAATGTCAAAATAAGAACAGATGTATATAAAGAATTCGATGTTAAGCTAGAATTATTACGGCACAAAAAATTTGTACTCGGACGATACACTAATGAACAATGAAATGTGGACGATAAAGATAAAGACAATAAAAAAGAGGAAAAAAGGAGAATATATAAAGCAGATGGCATGGAACTGACATGTAAAAAGAAAACACATATTATGTGTTTATGTTTGTGTTGCGTTGTTGTAATAAAACTAATAACAACTTTTTATCGAGAGCAATGAAATGTTTGTTTTAAAGGGGAAAAAATTAAAAAACAAACTTTTACAGAAGAAGAAGAAGAAGAAGAAGAAGAAGAAGAAGAAGAAGAAGAAGAAGAAGAAGAAGAAGAAGAAGAAGAAGAAGAAGAAGAAGAAGAAGAAGAAGCCCCTACAACCAAAACCAACCCTCACACAAACAACACAACACAACCAAGAGAGACACAATCATCAAACCCAACCACAAATGGTTTTTCCTCACCTGACACTTCCACGTAACCTTCCTTGGTCTTGACCGAGAGCTCTTCGGGTTTAAAACTCTGCACGTTGACGCAGACTTTCCAGGGCTCGCCCGAAAAAGTCGGGGGGCTGGATGATCCAAAGGGACTCCCTTCGGGGTGAGCCCCAAAACGAGAACCGTACCCCGGAGGGGAGAACCCACTGCTCCGGACCATCCCTGACCTCAAAGGGCTGGGCCAGCCTGCGGTGAGGGGCGAGCGAGCCCAATCCGGCCAGTTGGCGGTTAGATCCCCAGGAAAAGGTGACATATTAAAGTCATCGTCCAGAAGCCGAGAGGACAAGCCGGATTCCCTGAAGGGATCTCTTAGATTCCGATGCCGGCCAGGGTAGCAGGAGAAAGGGATCTGGTTGTCAGCCATCCTGGGAGAGAGATTCAGCGGGAGGAAACTAAAAGCAGAATCACAAAAAGAAAAGAGAGAGAGGAAGGAAAAGTTTTCCAACAGGTGCAGAGTTCAAAAAATATCTTCCGACTTTGCTGCTCGGTCGGGATGAAAAATAAAATCTGCTCGCCGCCTTCTTGCTCAATCAAATCAAATCAACCACCAACCAGCCTGAATATATATTTTTTTTCCTCCCCAGAAGTTTTTCAGAAGTCCCAAACTGAGCCAACGAAACTTTTTTAAGTTCAGAAAGAAAAAAAAAGCCACTTGGATGAGAAGCGAAACGTCTTCAAGGAAAAGAAAAAAAACCAAAAAAATCCAACCGGTCTTTTTTTTTTTAATAAAGAACCTTTGGGATTCAAGAATCAACCCCTCCCCAAATGAAAACAAAACAAAAAAAGGAATAAAAAGAATTTAAAAAAAAATCAAGCACCAGGTTTCCCTTTTTTGCTCCGGATTGAAACCTCCCCTGGTGCCACACTCTTGTGCCAGACCAGGAGCTTAAATAAACCGGCTTGAACCAGCCGAGAAACTTCGCTAAACTTCCAAACTCTGCCCACCCCCTATTTATAAGCAAGGCTCCAGTGCTGAGGAGGGTGGGGGTGGCTGGTGGATTGGCAGAAAGGGGGGGAGAGGAGAGGAGGAGGAGGAGGAGGAGGAGGAGGAGGAGGGTGTCGCAACCCGGCCCCGCCAGTTGTATTTTTGGAGAGCCTGAAGCGAGCTGACCTCATCCCCGAAGGGACTGATTGCTTCGCTAAATGGAATCCCAAGTTTAGACCGGCTTGGCTCTCGGTTTTTGTTTTTTTCATCCCTCCCTCCCTCCTTCCCTCCTTCCCTCCCTCCTTTTTTCTTTTTTTTTTGCCAGCGTGAGCTTAGCAAGCAATCTATTATTAGCTTGGGGTGTTAGGCCTGTCTCTTTGTGCTGCATTCTTCTGACTTTGCCTTGAGAGCAAAATTAAAAAAAAACCACACACACCAAAAACCCACCTCCAGCAACAACGCCCCCTCCTCTTTTAAAACCCCCAAAACAGAAGCTGTAAAAATTTCTCCTTGGGCAAATCCGGGGTTCGATGCCGATTGCACCCCGTTCTCAACCGACCACTGATGGGCTCCAGAGCTGATTTTGATTTAACGTACGTTGAATTGAATTTAGGTGAAGTCGGGGGTGTGTGTGTGTGTGTGTGTGTGTGTGTGTGTGTGTATGGATGGGGGTGGGGGGGTGGGGTTTGAGATCCTCCCCATTTCTTTGTTCTGGCTCGATTCCCTTTGATCTAGTGATTAAGGCACCAGGCTAGAAACCGGGAGACTGTGAGTTCTAGTTCTGCCTTAGCTGTGAAAGCCATCTGGGTGACTTTGGGCCAAGGACCAGGAGACTGGGAGTTCTAGTCCTGCCTTAGCCATGAAAGCCAGCTGGGTGACTTTGGGCCAATCACCAGGAGACTGGGAGTTCTAATCCCGCCTTAGCCATGAAAGCCATCTGGGTGACTTTGGGCCAAGCACCAGGAGACTGGGAGTTCTAGTCCTGCCTTAGCCGTGAAAGCCATCTGGGTGACTTTGGGCCAAGCACCAGGAGATTGGGAGTTCTAGTCCTACCTTAGCAAAGCCATCTGGGTGACTTTGGGCCAAGCACCAGGAGATTGGGAGTTCTAGTTCCATCTTAGCCATGAAAGCTGGCTAGGTAACTTTGGGCCAATTACCAGGAGATGGTGAGTTCTAGACCTGCCTTAGCTGTGAAAGCATCCAGGTGACTTTGGGCCAAGCACCAGGAGACTGGGAGTTCTAGTCCTGCCTTAGCCATGAGAGCATCCAGGTGACTTTGGGCCAACCATCAGGAGATTGGGAGTTCTAGTTCCACCTTAGCCATGAAAGCCATCTGGGTGACTTTGGGCCAATCACCAGGAGACTGGGAGTTCTAGTCCTGCCTTAGCCATGAAAGCCATCTGGGTGACTTTGGGCCAATCACCAGGAGACTGGGAGTTCTAGTTCCACCTTAGCCATGAAAGCCAGCAGGGTAGCTTTGGACCAGCCTTATCTCAGTAATTTTCTCCCAGCCCAATCCATCTCACAGGGCTGTTATTGTGGGGAAAAAATAGGAAGAGGAAGGCGTATTGGATATGTTTGCCGCCTTGAGTTATTTGTAACAGCAACAGCAACAGCAACAATAAAAGTGAAATATAAATAAATGAAAAAAATAGGTACAGCTCCCAAGTCCCACAGACTATCACTTTGGTTCAGCTTCTCGTTTTGTGGGAAAATATAGAAGTTTGTGTTTGTTTAGAGTTAAGTACCATTATAGATCTGGCGTAGAGGCTCTGAGCATAGCAGAGATTTAAAAAAAAACCCCACTTGGTGCATATTTTTCTGCTTATTTTACCAGGATGTCACCTGTAGCTGAACGCATAGTTGCTTGGAAACAAGCCTTGTAGCCAACAATCCGTTTGCAGTTGGTTTGAGCCTTTCTGTAAAGCAGAAGTATTTCTTTTCACTTTTTATCTTTTGTGTCCCTGATCGGTCTCCGTAGACCAAGGGCGGCTTCCAAATCCCAGAAGCTTCCAGGCGGGTGGGCGGAGCCTTTCACCGCTGCTACCGGTTCGCCCGAACCGGGCTGAACCGGTAGCAACCCACCACTGCCGTAGACCCTTATAAATACAAGTTGTTTTTCACTTACAACAGTCTGCTGAGTGACCGTTTGAAGTCACAACAACACTAAAAAAAAAACACCCTGTCTTAAGTTACGATCGTTTTTCACACTTATGACCGTTGCAACAACTCCCCGGTCACAGAATTCAGACACCTGGAATACTGGATCCACATTACAAAAAAAGGATGTTGAGGCTTTAGAAAAAGTGGAAAGAAGAACAACGAAGACGATTAAAGGGCCTCTGTGGCTCAGACTGCTAATGCAGTCTGTTATTAACACAGCTGCTTGCAGTTACTGCAGGTTCAAGCCCCACCAGGCCCAAGGTTGACTCAGCCTTCCATCCTTTATAAGGTAGGTAAAATGAGGACCCAGATTGTTGGGGGCAATAAGTTGACTTTGTATATAATATACAAATGGATGAAGACTATTGCTTAACACAATGTAAGCCGCCCTGAGTCTTCGGAGAAGGGCGGGATATAAATGTAAATAAATAAAATAAAATAAAATAAAGGTTGACTCAGTCTTCCATCCTTTATAAGGTAGATAAAATGAGGACCCAGATTGTTCGGGGCAATAAAAATTGACTTTGTATATAATATACAAATGGATGAAGACTATTGCTTAACACAATGTAAGCCGCCCTGAGTCTTTGGAGAAGGGCGGGATATAAATTCAAATACAAATAATAAAAAAGGTTTGGAGACTAAAACATACGGTTGCAGGAATTGGGTTTAGATAATCTGATGGTGACCGGATAGTAGTCTCCCAATATTTGCCCCAAAAAAGAGGGGGGTCAACTTATTTTCCAAAGCACCAGAAAGCAAGACAAGAAACGATGGGTGGAAACTAATCCCAGAGAGAAGCAACCTGGAATTAAGGAGAAACTTCCTAACAGTCAGGACAATGAACCAGTGGAACAGCTTGCCACCAGAAGTTGTGGGTGCTCCCTCACCGGAGGCTTTTAACAAGAGATTGGACAACCTTTTGTCAGGAACGGTACAGGGTCTCCTGCTTGAGCAGGGGGAAGGACTAGAAGCAGTCTTCCAATATTTGAGGGGCTGCCACAGAGAGGAAAGGGGTCAAGCTATTTTCCAAAGCACAAGGAACAATGGATGGAAACTGACCAAGGAGAGATTCAACCTGGAATTAAGGAGCAATTTTCTGACAGTGAGAACAATCAACTCATGGAACAAAAGTTGCCTTCGGAAGTTGTGGGAGCTTCATCACTGGAGGCTTTCAAGAAGAGACTGGACTGCCATCTGTCAGAAGTGGTGTGGGGTCTCCTGCTTGGGCGGGGTTAGGGTTGGACTAGATGACCTACAAGGTCCCTTCCAACTCTGTTATTATTATTATTATTTATTAGATTTCTATACCGCCCTTCTCCCGAAGGACTCAGGGCGGTGTACAGCCAAAATTAAAAACAAACAATACAATATACAATTTAAAACAAGAATTAAAAAACTTATTACACAATTGGCCTAAGACTTTAAAAACGTTTAAAATGCTAAAAACCCATTAAAATTCACAATATAAATTTAAAAACCAACAAAATTTAAGCCAGCCAGATTTACAAATTTAATCTGTAAATCTGTAAACTTCCAAGGTCCCTTCCACCTCTGTACAGATTGATTGAAACAGGCCATAAAGACAAAAACAGACAAACCACGCAGATGTCTGACGGGCCCTTTGCTTTTCTGGATATTTCCGTGAATTGCATTTGCAAAGTACGGCTATTAAGTGGAGTGCTGCAGCTGCTTTCCAAGGGTTTTTTTTGTTGTTGGTTTTATTTTATTTTTTGGCTAATCGGCCAGATTGCATCCTCTGAAATTGATTTTGATTTTATTTTTAAAAAAGCCCATCTCATCAAAAAGCAAGAGCCCAAGGACCAGATGCCCTTAATCTCTGCTTAAGGAGAGAGCCCAGAAAAGGAACCACCGCGATCAACCTATCCGCAGGCACAAGAAACGCAAAGCTTTGGATGGCGTGCCGTATGGGCAGTCCTCGACTTGTAACGGTTCACTTAGCGACCGTTTGAAGTTACAGCAGCGCCGAAAAAAAGTGGCAGTTTTTTGTTTTTTTTCCAGCCTGATGACCGTTGCGGTATCCCCATTGTCACGCGATAGAAATCGGGAAACTGTCACAGAGCTGAACCAAGCGGCTCGCTTCCAGAAATTGTGGGTGCTCCAATGTCGGAAGTTTTTAAGAAGAGATCGGACAAACCCTTTGTCGGAAGTGGTATAAGTTTTCCTGCTTGAGCAGGGGGTTGGGCTAGATGACCTGCAGGGTCCCTTCCAACTCTGTTAATATGAACGGTTGCAGGAACTGAGCAACGGCTAGTCTAGTGAAGAGAAGGACCAGAGGAGAGAGGATAGCAGTCCTCCAATATTTGAGGGGCTGCCACAGAGAGGAGGAAGGGGGTCAAGCTATTTTCCAAAGCACCTCAAGGCCTGACAAGAAATAATGGATGGAAACTGACCAAGGAGAGATTCAACCTGGAAATAAAGAGGAATTTTCTGACAGTGAGAACAATCAACCCGTGGAACAGAAGTTGCCTTCGGAAGTTGTGGGAGCTTCATCACTGGAGGCTTTCAAGAAGAGATTGGACTGCCATCTGTCAGGAATGGTGTAGGGTCTCCTGCTTGGGTGGGGGGTTGGACTAGATGACCCGCAAGGTCCCTTCCAGCTCAGTTAATCTGAATCTATCTAAGATGATCAAAGGTCTGGAGACTAAAACATACGATGAACGGTTGCAGGAACTGGGCCTGACTAGTCTAGTGAAGAGAAGGACCAGGGGAGACAGGATAGCAGTCTTCCAATATTTGAGGGGCTGCCACAGAGAGGAGGAAGGAGTCAAGCTATTCTCCAAAGCACCTGAAAGCCAGACAAAGAATAATGGATGGAAACTGAGCAAGGAGAGATTCAACCTGGAAATAAGGAGGAATTTCCTGACAGGGAGAACAATCAACCCGTGGAACAGAAGTTGCCTTCGGAAGTTGCGAGCGCTTCAACACCGGAAGCTTTCAAGAAGAGACTGGACTGCCATCTGTCAGGAATGGTGTAGGGTCTCCTGCTTGTGTGGGGGGTTGGACTAGATGACCCGCAAGATCCCTTCCAGCTCAGTTAATCTGAATCTATCTAAGATGATCAGAGGCCTGGAGACTAAAACATACGACGAACGGTTGCAGGAACTGGGCACGGTTAGTCTAGTGAAGAGAAGGACCAGGGAAGACAGGATAGCAGTCTTCCAATATTTGAGGGGCTGCCACAGAGAGGAGGGGGGGGGGGGGTCAAGCTATTCTCCAAAGCACCCAAAGGCCAGACAAAGAATAATGGATGGAAACTGAACAAGGAGAGATTCAACCTGGAAATAAGGAGGAATTTCCTGACAGGGAGAACAATCAACCCGTGGAACAGAAGTTGCCTTCGGAAGTTGCGGGAACTTCATCACTGGAGGCTTTCAAGATGAGACTGGACTGCCATCTGTCAGGAATGGTGTAGGGTCTCCTGCTTGGGTGGGGGGTTGGACTAGATGACCCACAAGGTCCCTTCCAACTCTGTTAATCTGCTTATTATTCAGTTATTCAGAAGTTGTGGGAGCTTCATCCCTGGAAGCTTTCAAGAAGAGACTGGACTGCCATTTGTCAGGAGTAGGGTCTCCTGTTTGAGCGGGGTGGGGGGTGGGGGTGGGGTTGGACTGGATGACCTACAAGGTCCCTTTCAACTCTGTTATTCTGAAATCTAAATCTAAACAAGCCGCCACGTTGCAAAACGCAACGAAACTCTCCGAAGCTCCTTTTTTTTTAAAGCTGCACCAAAACTGGAGCTGGATCTACAGTTCAGGGCGTCCCACTGATTTAAAAACCTTGGTGGGGGAGGGGGCACAGCAATCCATTATTATCCCCCCCCCCGTCTCTTAGGACAGCCATCAGCTCTGCACCAAGGGGCTATTTTGCTTGCAAACTTTGGCAAAGGGCGGCTCATAAATACCTAAAGCCGAAAAGCCTTGCTACACCCGATCTAGAAGATAAGAGGACGTAGAAGATAAGAGGAGCTGGAATGCGGCTCCCGATCCAATCCATTCCGCTGAAGAAGATTTAAGCACGGATCTTGGAAAACTTGGAACTCCGTCGCCTTCGACATGACCTAAGCTTAACTCACAGAATCATCTGTTGTAATGTCCTTCCTGTTAAAGACTACTTCAGCTTTAATTGCAGTAATACTAGAGCAACTAATAGATTTAAACTTAATGTCAACCGCTTTAATCTAGATTGCGGAAAATATGACTTCTGTAACAGAATCATCAGTGCTTGGAATACTTTACCTGACTCTGTGGTCTCTTCCCATAATCCCAAAAGCTTTAACCAAAAACTTTCTACTATGGACCTCACCCCATTCCTAAGGGGACCATAAGGGGCGTGCATAAGCGCACAAACGTGCCTACCGTTCCTGTCCTATTGTCCTATAAAATAAATAAATAAATAAATCTACTTTGGCAGGCCAGATGTAAAATCCACCCGAGATCACACTGGAGGTAATTATTCTTTGGAGCCTCCCCTCCCAATTCTACGGAAGGCATTTTGAAAACCCCGGTTGTAAGATTGCGAAAATGCAATCCCAAGGGATTTTAGAAGAAGTCCTCGGTCCAGGAGTCCCCTTGATGAGAGGCTACAGGTAGGCCTTGTCTTACAACCGTTCATTTATAGTGACCGTTCACAGTTAGGACGACTCCACACAAATAAAGTGACTTGTGACTGTTTTTCACACTTATGACCGTCTCAGCATCCCCATGGCCAGGTGATCAAAATTTGGAGGCTTGGCAACTGACTCATATTTATGACGGCTGCAGAGTCCCAGAGTCTCTCCTGCTCCTCCTCCTCCTCCTCTCCACAAACCCCACTCCCTTCCAGCACGGATATTGTTACCTAGTTGGGTCATGAAACGTCTGCAAGAAACTCACCAAGCTCACAGAGCACCAAGGACCCCACAGTCCTCCTCCTCCTCCTCTCCACAAACCCAACTCCCTTCTAGCACTGATAATGTTACCTAGTTGGGTCATGAAACATCTGCAAGAAAACCACCACGCTCAGAGAGCACCGACGATCCCACAATTCTGGTCCTTGTCGTACCCTCACTAATCAATTGCCCTACTCAAGGAACTCAACGTATCTCATCCATCTTCCAGATGTTCTATTCCATCCTAATTTTTTTTGATGGCGGGGGGGCAGGGCGGTTTATTCCCTCCCGTCCCACAGCGCTTCAAGGCAATTTCAGCTCTCCCATGCAGCTAAGAGCGACACGCCTTCTTCATATTGCAACGACCTCAGTTTCATTGGTGAGAAATTGCTTGGGAAGAGTACGCCGAGAAGTTTCTCCGAGGATTGTGAAACTGATTAAAAGCAAAGGACTGGCCAACCAGCTATTAATTACTGTGTAGATGGGAAGTAGATGAGAAGAGCATGCAAGCAATTTGCTAAGAATTCAAGGGTGTGGTGGACCCTTTGATCTCTGCTCCCCTCAAGGGATCGAGGCTTAGGAAGGAACACGATGCACTGACACGAAGAAACACCACGCAAGATACCATGCAAGAGTAGATCCAGAAGGCACCAAGGGGACTTTATATTTTGCCACATTCTTGGTCATTCTAGGACTGATGTGGCCCACCAGTGAACAGTGGAGCACGGGCCAGTCCTGGAGTCTGGGGAAGCTTTGCTGGCTGAGCGACTCTGGGAGTTGAAGTCCACAAGTCTTAAAGGGACCAAGGCTGGAGACCCCTGCCCTAGTAGACCTCTCCTAGTAGACCTCTTCCTTCCCTTCTTCTCTTTAATTGCACGAGATAAAGTCAGCCCGCCTTTTAATATTCTCTTCTTTGTGCAGAGGGAGCGAAATTGTAATAGTAATAGCTAAATAATAAAAGACATTGAATAGATAAATAATAAAAGACATGGTAATAGAATCATCTATTACAATGTCCTTCCTGTCGAAGACTACTTCAGCTTCAATTGCAACAATACACGAGCACACAATAGATTTAAGCTTAATGTGAACCGCTCCAATCTTGATTGCAGAAAATATGACTTCAGTACCAGAGTTGTTAATACTTGGAATACACTACCTGACTCTGTGGTCTCTTCCCAAAATCCCCAAAGCTTCAACCAAAAACTGTCTACTATTGACCTCACCCCATTCCTAAGAGGTCTGTAAGGGGCGTGCATAAGAGCACCAGCGTGCCTACCATTCCTGTCCTAATGTTTCCTTTCGTTATATCCAATTAATATAGTTATTATATACTCACGCTTATATATTGTTTAGTTATTTCATGCTTATGCTTTATATACTGTGTGACAAAATAAATAAATAAATAAAAATAAAATAAAAATTCAGCTTGAACCATGCAGTTCTCGGCGTTGGGTCCATTGAAAATCCGAGAATGGCAGGATCACCCCATTGGAAGGGGGCCTTGGAGGTCATCTAGCCCAACCCCATGTTCAAGCAGGAGACCCAACTTGTACCATTCCGCACAAATGGCGCTGTCCAATCTCTTCTTGAAAACCTCTAGCGATGGAGCGCCCACAACTTCGGGAGGGAAACCGTTCGACTCATTGTCCATTGCTTTCCTTCGGTCACATCCTGAAGCGTGCATCGCCGTAAGTATTTTTAAGCACATGTTAAAATGTGCTTAATATGTGTTTGTTTGCACAGATGTTCCACCGGAGCGGCAATGAGACATACTCCTGGAATTGCCGAAAGGGTGAATTTTCAGAAGGCAAGTCAACATTAAGGGAAGTGGCGGGGAGGGGGGGATCCCTTACAGTGAATATCCTGTTTGAATTGGGAGGGGCAGGCTACAGACAAAACTTTGAAGCTTTCTAAACAATGAGTTTTAAACATGAGGATTGCATCTGGTTTTTGACGTCTGTTGGCTGCCTCTCTTGCAAGCCAACAGTATCTCATTTGAATGTGCCTGTTGTTTTTGTTTTTTTTTACAATTCAGGCCTTAGTCTGGTGGACAAAAATCCATTAATTAAATTAAATCAATTAAAAAGCGGCCATTACGTTTTGTTTTTCAAGTTAATGTCTCCATTGAGTTCAGCCCAGACATGCATTCGTTCCATAAAGCAATGGGCACGCTGCTAAAAATCAAATAATAAAATAAAATAAAATAATTTGAACTAAACTAAAATAGAAAGATAAAAAATAAAAATATAAAATAAAACAATATGAAATGTGAAATAAAATAAATGTAACATATCAAATAATAAACTAAAATAAAAAGGTCAAAAAAATGAAATAAAATAATATAAAGCATAAAATACAATACATAATATAAAAATAAAAGAATTAAATAATTAAACTGAACTAAACTAAAATAGAAAGATAAAAATATAAAATAAAACAATATAAAATATAAAATAAAATAAATATAACCTATAAAATAATAAACTAAAATAAAAAGGTAAAAAAATGAAATAAAATAATATAAAGCATAAAATACAATACATAATATAAAAATAAAATAATTAAATAATTAAACTAAACTAAACTAAACTAGAAAGATAAAAATATAAAATCAAACAATATAAAATATAAAAGAAAATAAATATAGCCTATAAAATAATAAAATAAAATAAAAAGATAAAAAAAATATAAAATAATATAAAGCGTAAAATAAAATAAATAATATAAAAATAAAAGAATTAAATAATTAAACTGAACTAAGCTAAAATAGAAAGATAAAAATATAAAATAAAAGAATATAAAATGTAAAATGTAAAATAAAATAAATATAACCTATAAAATAATAAAATAAAATAAAAAGATAAAAAACAAAATAAAATAATAGAAAGCGTAAAATAAAATAAATAATATAAAAATAAAAGAATTAAATAATTAAACTGAACTAAGCTAAAACAGAAAGATAAAAATATAAAATAAAATAATATAAAATATAAAATAAAATAAATATAACCTATAAAATAATAAACTAAACTAAAGCAAAAAGATAATAAAAAATAAAGTAATATAAAACATAAAATAAAATAAATAATTATTTTAAAAATTGAAATAGTAAACTAATAAACTAAAATTTATTTTATTTATTTATTTATTTATAATTTAATTTCTATACCGCCCTTCCCCTGAAGGATTCAGGGCGGTTTATAGCCAATTTAAAAACATAAAATACAGACAACAAGCTTAAAAACAGAATTAAAAACAAACATTAATAGGCCGAATCAACTAAAACGGTCGTTGACCGACGTAAGCGCCACTTGGCTGTAGCAGGGAAGGCAAATTTTTCCCAAAGCATTTAATTTTCCCAGGGATGTAGCAGGGAAGGCCTCAGTCTAGAAACGGAGAGACTGGAGTTCTAATCCCAGTTTAGGCACCAACCCGGCACGGGCCAGCCACTCTGTCTCAGCCCTAGGAAGGAGGCAATGGCGAACCACTTTTGCCAAGAAAACTGCAGGGACTAATCCAGATAGACACCAGCAGTCAATTCTGGCTTAAATCAGATTTTTTTTTTAATGTGTAATAAAACCAGTTGGAGGGTCATCTGGTTATCCTTTCCTTCTTCCCTTTAATTGCATGATATAAAGTCAGCCCGGCTTTTAATATTCTCTTCCTCTTGCAGACGGAGCAAAAATTCAGCTTGAACCGTGCGTGACCTCCCAACGGCCAAAATAAACAAGAAGCCACCCATAGCTCTTTCCAAAGGAGGACATCATCCCGTCGTGGCTTCCACATAATAACAGGGCAACTGTACTACAAAAACAATAAGCCTCGCCGTGAATCCTGCCTTTGAAAACAGAAACGCGGATGTCCTAGTTTTGGTCAAGGAAGAGCGTGGTATGTTGCTTGCCGGGTTCCTGTGGTCGATGGAAGGAACCAAACTTGAGGAACCAAGAACTGTCTGGAGAACCTACCGTCTTGCAAAGGTCTCTTGCTTGGGCAGGGGGGGTTGGACTAGATGACCCGCAAAGCCCCCTTCCAACTCTTGTGAATCTGAATTTGAAAATTCGGAGGCCTCCTTGGATACTGGTTCGCCCTCGACTTGCCACAATTCGTTTAGCGGCCGTTCAAAGTTACAACAGCCCCGAAAATAGTGACCTAGGATCAGGTTTTTCCAGACTTACGACCGTTGCAGCTTCCCGGTGGTCACGTGATCAAAATTCAGAAGCCTGGCATCCGGTTCACATTTATGACGGTCGCAGCGTCACGGGGATGTCACGTGATCCCCTTTTGGGACCTTCCGACAATGGGGAAGCCGGATCCACTTAACAACCGTGTGAGCTCACTTATACAAACGTCCCACTTAGCGACATAAAGTTTGGGCTCCGTTGCGATTGTACGCCGAGGACGGTTTGTGTAGAGTCCTTCGCCTCCAACTTACAAAACTGACGTAGAGCCGAACTGCCCACAAGTAGTCCTCGACCTACGCCCACAATTGAGCCCGGCGTTTCTGTTGCTAAGTGAGACAGTTGATAAGTATCTGAGATTGAGAATACCCAGCAGAAAATTCGGTCCAAAATTTTTGGGTCCTTTCCCCATTGTAAAAATTATTAATCCCGTTACCGTCCAACTCAAGCTCCCTCGAATGTTGGGGAAAATACACCCGGTATTCCATACCAGCTTATTAAAACCTGCTAGACAGTCTGGTCTGAGACCTCAACCTGCCGCTCCCCCACCACCCTTGATAATCCAAGGTGAAACCCACTATGAAATCAAGAAAATCCTTGACTCTAGACTATACAGAGGTCAATTACAATATTTAGTCCACTGGAAGGGATATCCATTATCTGAATCTACTTGGGTCAAAAGTTGGAAAGTAAATGCGGACAATTTGATTAAACAATTTCACGACACTTTCCCTGACAAACCTAAAAAACCTCTTGGAGGGGGGGGTAGAAGGGAAGTGTGGACCACTGACACTCTTCTTTATCAACTCTTTGTTTTCTTTCCTAGGATATAGCTTCTTTTCCAAGGGGGGACGCCTGTCAGGCCTGGAAACCATACTAGACTTTAGGGTTCCAGACGCTGCCACATTTTTCCCCTGAGGGGAAGAAGGGGGGCTGAGGGGTATGGTAACATTCTTCAAGCGGTCAAGGTCGGATGGTGTTCACATCTGCAGGAAGAGTGGCAAGAAGATATTCGAATGAACTGGGAGAACGTGGGACCATGTGACCAGCAAAGGGGTCAGGGGGGTGGGACTCTTGGGGTTTGTATAACTGGGAAAAGAATCCGGAAGTTCAGTTTTGGAATTTCACTCATCGTGTGCCAGTTTCCTCATGCTAGTAAAGAACTCTGGAAAACAATGGCTTCTGAGTTTTTTTTATGCAGAAGAGGGTTTTCTGGAACCTTGACATAAGTGAGGTTTGCCTCATGTTACGACCCTCCTTGCCTCCATTGTTAAGTGAATCACTCTAGCGGCTAAGTTACTGACAATGATTCAGGGAATCACAGCGGTTGTTAAACTCGTAACACGGTTGCTAAGTGTAAGCTTCTGGATCAGATGGCATCCACGTCCGACTACATGGTTCGACAATTATCTGCCTGGCACAACCGCAGTCACACCCGCTCGCTGTGACAGGAGAACAAACTGGTTCTGCTTAGTCACCCTTCTCACCATTACAATCTCCTCGGTTCGTTCGCCGGATGGGTGCCAGCCTGTAGAGAGGCTACCCAACTTCCCTCTGGCCAGAAAGCGATAGCAATTGGGGTTGTACGTCTAGGGATTACCTGTACAGTAGTCCTCGACTTCCGACCGCAGCTGAGCCCCCAAATTGCTGGGCGAGACGTTTGTTAAATGAGTCTTGCTCCATTTGAAGACACTTCATGCTGTTTAGCAGCAGTGAAATCCTCTGAAGTCTGCTACCAAGCGCACGCCTAAGGCGCACCCGTGAAGTGCTAAAAAAGAAAACATTTGAAGCCTTCCGAGTCTGCAAAGATACGTAGAACAGCGAGGCCGGAGGGAATCCGCTGTGCCGCGCAATTTAAATTAGCTCGAAAGCAGGAAATCCGACGATTCTAGCTAGTATAAATCGCGCGTCACAGCTGATCGTCGGAAATACAGGTTCGGCCGAACCGGTAGCATTTTTTTTTACTACCGGTTTGCCCGAACTGGGCCGAACCGGTAGCTTTTCACCCCTGTTGTTAAGTGAATCACCGCACTTGTTAAATTAGTCAGGCCGTTAAGTGAATCTGGCTCATCCAAAGGTCACAAAAGGGGATCACCGTGAGCCGGGGGGGACACTGCGGCTTGTCACAAAGACGAACCAACTGCCAAGCGTTGTGAATTTTGATCACACGGCCCTGAGGAATGCTACAACGATCATAAGTCACTTTTTTCCCCCAGCGCTTTGAAGAGCCACTAAATGAACGGTTGTCATTTGAGGGTTACCTGTAATGGAATTCTTCCAGTGATTCAAGGTGATCCCTCCCTCTTAGCCATCAATCACCCTGCTGAGTTGTTGTTGAAATGCAGACCAAGTATGATGAGAAACACCTGTTCGTTCTACTGACGTCTGCTTCGAAAGGAAAAAATGGGAGGGGAGAAATATGCACGAAGCATCGGATGAACGGTTTGTCTCCAGAAGTTGTAGATGCTCCATCACGGGAGGCTTTTCAAGAAGAGACCGCACAGCCCATTTGTCCAAATTGTTAGAGGGGTGTAATGACGAACTTACATCACACTTGCCAGAGATGGCATGCAGAGCCCCCTCTGTGGGCATGCGCGCCATCGCCAGCTGCTCTTCTGTTTTCCAATCTTTGTGCGTGCCGGAGTCCCAAAAACCCAAAGAACAGATGGCTAGTGTACTTGCTGATGTTCGGGTTTCTGGGGCTCCGGTGCACGTGAAGACCAAGTGGCCGGTCTAAATGCATATGCCAGAAAACAGAAGACCAGGTAGCTGGTGCGCATGTGCATCTGTTCTGTTCCCCCTCGTGATGGCTTAATTAGCCGGCACTATCAGCTCTGGCAGTAAACTAGTGAGCGTCTGCCAAGTGTCTCTGTTATCTCCCTCGACGCCGATGAGTCAACAAACAGTACTTCAGCTCTAGTCAAGCAGTTGATTTGCCTGCTACGAATAGAGGCATAGCAGCCCCCGCTGCTTTTATATCCTGTGGGGTGTGGCTCCATGACTCAGCACTTCCTAGGCCTGCCCCACCCCTGCTTCTGTTGTTCCCGCCTCTCCTGCCTACGAAACCTAGGGTCCAGCCAGGCCTGATTGCCATCAGCCGGGTCTGGAGGCATGGCCTGGGGGGAGGAAAGAGTCAGGGGACGGAGGCCTCATTATCTCCTCCACCTGGCCTGCCTCTGGCTCCTGGAGCTGAGCCAGGGAAGCCGGTGCTCCCGAGATAAGTCCTGATGGCCCTTCCCCCTCACTTTCCAAGTCACTTTCTGGCAGGGGGCCCGGCAGTGCCGGCCAGCTGGTCTTTGGGTTTGTAGGGGTCTGGCGCGCGCACTAGGGGTGGGTTTACTACCGCTGCGCGTCTGGCGGGTGGGCAGAGCTGCTTTTACTACCGGTTCTCAAGAAACGGACAGAACCGGGAGCAACCCACCACTGGGAGCAACCCACCCATACACTCAGATTCTGGTGTTTTGCACTCACTGTTCTAGGGTCTTCTGCTCAAGCAAGGGGATGGGCTAGAAGACCTCCACGGTCCCTTCCAACTCTGTTTAGTCTACGACGCTAAGAAAACGGCAGGCCCTCGTCTAACCGTTAACGACTCAAAGACGCACAGGAAGCCGTCGTAACTCGGTCTGTTGGTTGGGTAGGAAGAACGGTTAAGAATTCAAACTCGGTTAGGATCTACTTACTACTCAACTGATCCCGAATGGTCAAAGGCAAAGCCTCAGAGCTTTTCAAGATGTTAAAACCAAACCGGGATTTAAGGAAGCGAGATAAGACTGAAATAGGGGAAGCCAGATGGCTTAGCATTAAACCAGAGGTTTTCAAACTTGGCAGCTTTAAGACTTGTGGACTTCAATTCTGGGAGTTGAAGTCCACAAGTCTTAAAGCTGCCAAGTTTGAAGATCTCTGCATCAAACGATGCAGTTTAAAGTCCCAAGCTGAAATGCTGAGTCACCCGAGTTCTTTGTCCTTCTCCCAACTCATCTGTGAGTACAAAGGGCATTTACTCCAGACCTGGAGATAAAACAGGCCGTTGCTACTCTTGGCCGTGGTGGCCTTTTGCAAAGGGGGGGGGGTTTGACCCAAAGAGGTTCCTTCGGCCCGGTCCTCGCATTGGAGACACTCCTCGACTCATTTAGAGCGCACGCACCTCCTTGCCATAGCAAACGCCGTTCTCTGCGGGCTGAAATTAGCCTCGAACCAAGGAGAATAACCCGAGTCAGAAGGGACCTCAGAGGTCTTCTAGTCCAAGAGATCCCCTAGACCAGGGGTCCCCAACCTTTTGGACGTCAGGAACCACTAAATTCATAATTTTAAATCCCGCGGACCGCTAATATGATCTGCTTAATGACCTGCTGGGTGGGTGTGGCTAGGTGGTCATGTGACTGGGTGGGCATGGCCAACTTGATGTCACTCACATCGAGGGGCGCCTCGCCAGCCTCTACTCACCCCTCCTAGCACACTGCCCCGCCCCGCCCGGGCTCTTTAGGGCCCCCAACAGGAAGCAGTTGTTGGAGCTAAGCAGCCACCACGAGAAAAAGTTGGCAAAACAGCTCAGTTCAAATTGGATCTGGCCGAGAAGGAGGCTCAGGAGAAGCACCTCACTGAGGACTAGGAGCATAGGCTTTCCAAACAGAGGGAAGACCTGGGGGACTGCAAGGCCAGGTACCGGCACCTGGAGACTCAGTGGGCTGAGGTGGTCAGCCAGTTCCAAGCCATGATGCAGTCCCACTGGAACGAGGCCCTCCGGCTCTTTGCCACCAGCGGCGCTTCCCTCCAGCCTTCGCCCAAAGCCCCCCACCAGGAGGCTGAAGCAGACCCCAAGTCGGAATTTCTGCCCCCCTCCGACCCCCACAAAAAGACCCCAAAGGGGGAAACTCTCTGCAGCAACACAAAACATTCATTGCACCTATCCATCCCAGGGGCCTTAGTTTGAGGACCCCTGATTTAGTGCAAGATAAAAAATGCAGATAATTTTTCTGCCGACCGTCAAAATTTTCTCGCGGACCACCAAGGTGGTCCACGGAACCACCGGTTGGTGGCCACTACCCTGGACCGTTTCAGACAAAAGTAGCTGTCTCTCTTCCTTGGTTCTCTTGAGGAAGGCAAAACTGCAAGAGGCCGTGGAACAAACGCCGTGTCTGTGTAAAGTGATGGGTTCAAACCTCCCCCCCTTGCACCCCACCCCACCCCACCCCAGCTGCCGAGGTCAGCCTGTCCATTCCCCCACTCCCCCACTGAGCCCCCCGCCCGATATCCCCACCCTCCCTTTCACGCCTCCTGGGGACAGTCTGTGCAAGGTTGCCGTGCCCTTACCCACGATGTTCGACAGCCAAGGCGCTCCAAGAAAAGACGACCAGGGTTTTTCAAGCCGTTCTTAAGAAGGCCAACTGAAGCATTGAGTCAGGCGAGAGAGAGAGAGAGAGAAGGGTTTGTTTTGTTTTGTTTTTATAAACCGAAAACAACAACTCTTCGCCTCGTCCTCGGCTTCCTTGGGCCAGACAGTCACTGCAAGCAATCTTTTCTCTGCGGACAAAGGTGGAGCCGGGCACCCAGCCAGCTGACTGTCTTGAGGACTTAGGAAGGAAGGGATTTGGGCTTTCTTTGCCAGGGAAAATGGTCTGGCGACAAGCCAGCTTTGGGGACAGGCGAAGTCTGCGGGTTCCAACCACCGCAGCTGATGAGACTGATGTTTTTCAAACCGGGGGGGAGAGCTCACTCCACCCAACCTGTTTCCTTTGCAGGAGCAGCTGAAAGGAATAGACTGCAGGGGGGAAAAAGAAGAAGAAGAAAAAAAGAGGAGAGAAGAGCAAAATGGAAGTGTGCCCATCTATCTGCCTGCCTGCCTACTGGCCGGCCTTCCTTCTCGGGCCCAGAGCTTTACCAACGCAAGGCTGGTTTTTTTTTTCAGAGTCGTGTCTCCAAAAGGCAAAAGATATTTGTAGCTCGGGGTCAAAAGAAAGGGTGCTTTCTGAATTTGGTTGCATTCTTGCAGATGTTTCACAACCCAACTAGGGAACATCATTAGTGTTAGACGGGAGTGGGGTTTGTGGAGAGGAGGAGGAGGAGGAGGAGGAAGAGGAGGAGGACTGTGGGGTCCTTGGTGCTCTGTGAGCTTGGTGGGTTTCTTGCAGATGTTTCATGACCCAGCTAGGTAACACCATCAATGCAAGAATGGAGTGGGGTTTGGGAGGAGGAGGAGAACGACTGTGGGGTCCTTGGTCCTCTCTGAGCTTGGTGGGTTTCTTGCAGAGGTTTCATGACCATACTAGGTAACATGATCAGTGCTAGAAGGGAGTGGGGCTTGCAGGGAGGAGGAGGAGGAGGACTGTGAGATTCTTGGTGCTCTCTGAGCTTGGTTGTTTCCTTGCAGATGTTTCATGACCCAACTAGGTAACATTATCAGTGCTAGAAGGGAGTTGGGTTTGTGGAGAGGAGGAGGAGGAGGAGGAGGAGGAGGAGGACTGTGGGGTCCTTGGTCCTCTCTGAGCTTGGTGGGTTTCTTGCAGACGTTTCATTACCATACTAGGTAACATGATCAGTGCTAGAACAGAATGAGGTTTGTGGAGAGGAGGAGGAGGAGGAGGAGGAGGAGGAAGGAGGGAGGGTTGTGAGATCTTTGGTGCTCTCTGCTTCTTTTTTTTGCAGAATGGAGGAGGAGAAAAGGAGGAGGACTGTGGGGTCCTTGAAGGTCTCTGAGCTGGGTTATTTTCTTGCAGGCGTTTCATGACCCAACTAGGGAACGTCATCAGTGTTGGAAGGGAGTGGGGTTTGCAGAGTGGAGGAGGAGAAGAAATGGGGGGAAGGAGGAGGAGGACTGTGAGTTTGGTTGTGTTCTTGCAGAAGTTTCATTACCTAACTAGGTAACATCACCAGTGCTAGAAGCGAGAGGAGAAAGAGGAGGAAGAAGAGGAGGAGGAGGAAGAAGAGGAGAAGGAGGAGAACTGTGGAGTCCTAGCAAATAATAAATAAGTCTATTGCTAGGAATTATGGGATTTTGGAATCCATATACTGCAAAGAATAAACCTTTCTGACAGCTCATCCAGTGCTTGATGGCTACTTTTGGATCTAGCGAAGGGAAGTATTTGATTCTTAAAAGTTTCCCTTTCTCACTCAGCTGCAGACTTCCTTCTCCAGTTAGTCTGCTCTACGAAGACCCCAAAAACCTAGTATTAAGGGATCAAAAACGGGGGACTCGCAGCGGCTCACAAGGTTGGAACGCTGGCAGTCGCGTGTTCGAGACCCTGTTGCTGCCCTAGGGCCGGGGTGAGCTCCCGCCACGTGCTCCGGCTTCTGCTGACTCATCAGTTTGAATGCAGTAGACCACAGGTGGATTAATGGTTAATACTTGGGTGGGCAACTTCCCGGGGGCATGGAAGGTACCCCCCCCCCACAACTGGATGTCCCTTGTGCAATGGTGGTGGTATCACGGAGCAAATTTTTTCACCACGGAAGAGCTTTGGTACTTCCGATACTTCCTCCCTCCCTCCCTTCCTTTCTCCCTCTCTCCCCCTTCCTTCCTTCCCTCCCTCCCTCCCTCTCTTCGATCCTCTCTGCTTTCCTTCCTTCCTTCCTTCCTCCCTCCCTCCCTCTTAAAATCTTTCTCTTTTTCTCTTTCAATTTTTCTTTTTTTTCTCTTAACCCTTCCTTCCTTGTTCCCCTCTCCTCCTCCTCCTCCTCCCTCCCTCTCTCCCCCTTCCTTCCTTGTTCATTTCTTCCCTCCCTTCCATCCTTCCTGCTTTCCTTCCTCCTTCCCTCTCTCCCTTTCCTTTCTTCTTTTTCCTTTCTTCCTTCCATTCCTCCCTCCCTCTCCACTCCTTCCTTCCCTCCCTCCCCCTTATAATCTTTCTCTTGATCTCTTTCAATTTTTCTTTGTTTTTCTTAATCCTTCCTTCCTCCCACTCGCCTCCTCCTCCCTCCCTCTCTCTCTCCCCCTTCCTTTCTCCCTCTCTCTCTCCCTTCCACCCTCCTTGCATTCCTTCCTTTCTTCCTCCCTCCCTCTTATAATCTTTCTTTATCTCTTTCTATTTTTTTTTCTTTTTTTATTCCTTCTTTCCTCCCCCCTTCCTTCCTTCCTTCCTTCCTTCCTTCCTTCCTTCCTTCCTTCCTTCCTTCCTTCCTCCCTTCCTTCCTTCCGTCCTCCCTGGTTTCCTTTCCTTTTTTTCCTTTTCCTTCCTTCCATTCTTCCTCCCTCCCTCTCTCCCTCCCTCCCTCTCCTCCTTCCCTTATTATTACCCTCCAAATGCGTTGTTCTTTTATCTTATTAAGGCTCCAGTCACTGGCACATGTCGCCTTTCTGAGCAGACTTCGTAAACTTCCGTGGAACTTATAACTATTAATTATTCAGAATTAAGTTTGTTGTGTTTAATCTACCCGTTGCTGAAAATAATAACACATTTCAAATGGGAACATCCGCTTCCCACGACGCTTTCCACCGACCATTTCATCCATTTCAAGTTAATCAGATTCGCTCGCCGCCAATATCTACCTGGTCCCATCTAGGATTAAGCCGTAATAAATTTCTTCCTCTCCAATTTTACTTCGCAGCTTAAACGGCTTACTGGAATGCAGATTCTTCTGCCTGCCTGCAGATCTCAAAGGTGCCTTAATTTTATTTTATTTTTTATTTTTTTATTTTATTTTTTTTAAAAAAGACAATTCCACTTTTTGAAATGCAGGGAAGGATATTGAGTCCCAGTTAATATCTTTTGCATTGGCCTCCATTTCTCCCCAAAAATCCATTTCATTACAACCTTTTTTTTTTTTTTAAAAAAAAATAAAGATTCCGCTCAAGCAGAATTGGACTCTCATGGATTACGCGGATGACCTCATCGGATTTCTTCCGTAGGGTTTGCCAATTCTTGAAGATGTTTTTCGACTTCGCCGGCTTGATCTATGGCCCTGGGACTTTCTGACGACTCTCATACAGGAACGAACTGAATTTGACGATGTTTTGGGTTTTTCCGAAATCAGGCGAGCGCTTGCCTTTGCTACCGGTTTGCAAATGTGAGCGCAGGGTCTTCTGTGCATGCGCAGAGTGTCAAAAACGGGATGCGATGATGTCCGGGCGAGTGGGTGGAGCCTCCCGCAGCTCAGTGGTGAAACGTAAAATTTGTTACTACCGGTTCTGTGGGTGTGGCTTGGTGGTGGGGGGTGTAATGTGACTGGGTGGGCATGGCCAACTTTTTTTTTTTACTTTTAAAAGCATTTTTTCTACAACTTCGTTGGTTGTTAAAAATGCTTTTAAAAGGCTCTGACGATCCCAGCTGAGTTGCCTGATCGTAAGAGGCTTTTTTTTTTTTAAAAAAAAAAGCATTTTTTTTGGCCTTTAAAAGAAAAAAAAAGCCTCTGACAATCAGGCAACTCAGCTGAGATCCTCAGAGCCTTTTAAAAGCATTTTTTTACAACTTCTTCAGCCGACAGCCAGCACTCGGCCTCCTGCAAACCCCCTGAGAGCAAAAATGGGCTGCGTGGGGGAGGCTACCACCTCACTCCCTGTTTTGGGCCGAGTAGGCCTTCCTGCACTTACCTGGGAGACAAGACACGGAACGTAGGGACTCCTGAAAGGGGAAGGGAGGGGATGGCCGGAGCCAGCCAGCAATTTAACAACCGGTTCGTCCGAACCTGCCCGAACCGGCTGAATCCAACCACCGTCCTAAGCTCCATTTTTGCTGGTGGAGGCACCACTGGCTGGTCCTTTGCTGTTTCCAGGGCAGCCCTGCGGGCCAGATCTAAGCACCCCATGGTCCACATCCGGCCCACGGGCCTTGAGTTTGACACCCGTGGTCTAGCATGTGTAGATTTCCCTGACATTTTATGCTGTACCAGTGGTGGGTTTCAAATTTTTTTACTTCCGGTTCTATGGGCATGGCATGGTGGGTGTGGCCTGACTTGGTGGGCATGGCTTGGTGGATGTGGCAGGGGAAGGATACTGTAAAATCCCCATTCCCTCCCCACTCCAGGGGAAGAATACTGTAAAATCTGCATTCCCTCCTCACTCCAGGGGAAGGATACTGTAAAATCCCCATTCCCTCCCCACTCCAGGGGAAGGATACTGTAAAATCTCCATTCCCTCCCCACTCCAGGGGAAGGATACTGTAAAATCTCCATTCCCTCCCCACTCCAAGGGAAGAATACTGTAAAATCTCCAATCCCTCCCCACTCCAGGGGAAGGATGCTGCAAAATCCCCATTTCCTCCCGATCAGCTGGGACTTGGGAGGCAGAGAATAGATGTGGGTGGGGCCAGTCAGAATTTTTGCTACCAGTTCTCTGAACTACTCAAAATTTCCGCTACTGGTTCTCCAGAACTGGTCAGAACCTGCTGAAACCCACCTCTGCGCTGTACCCTAAAAACAAGATTAAAAATAAACATAGGATAGAAAGAGCGCGGACATCTTTCAACTTCGGTGATGGAGAAAGCTACTGAAAATATTGTGGACAACAAAACAAAAAACCAAAAAACCAACCAGTGGATCATCAAACAAACCCAACCCAGAATTCTCACGGGAAGCACAAATTATTCCAGGCCGGACAGATTATGCGAAGACCCAGGCATGGGAATTTTCCGAGAAGGGAAAACCACATCAAAGCAATCAAATACTTGCAGGTGTTTTGTGTGTTTTGTTTGGTTTTTGTTTTCCTTTTTTTTGGGTTTTTTTTTTAATTGGCTCCTTTGCGTGTGTTACATGAACTCCGGTGGGAAGATCAAAGAATACAGATAGATCCAAGGTAGCATTTAAAACTGGAAGGTCGGGGGAACCATTGTTTTCAAGCCGCTCGGTTGCCAAGGATGAGGACAAAACAGGAAGTGCGGTCGCTGCCCTCATTCATTCCTTGCCCATTCATTGAAATGAATGAACTCACCGTGGGATTGTACAGTATGCCAAACAATGAGATGCTTCTAGAATGTGCTGGAAGGTGAGCCTGATTCCTTTCCTTTCCTTTTTCCTTTTTCCTTCTTTCCCTTTTCTTTTCTTTTTTCTTTCCTCCCTTCCTTCTTCCTTTCCTTTCCCTCCCTTTCCTTCCCTTCCCTTTCTTTCCTTTCCTCTTTTCCTTTCCTTTTTCTTTTCCTTTCCTTTCCTCTCTTATTTTCCTTTCCTTTCTTTTCCTTTTCCTATTTTCTTTCTTTTCTTTTCTTTTCTTTCCTCCCTTCTTCCTTTCCTTTCCTTTCTTTTCTTTCTTTTCTTTCCTTTCCTCTCTTCTTCTTCCTTCCTTCATTCCTTTCCTTTCCTTCTTTCCTTTCCTTTCTTTTCTTTTTCTTTCCTCCTTCCTTCTTCCTTTCCTTTCCTTTTCTTCTTCTTCCTTTCCTTTCCTTCCTTTCCTTTCCTTTCTTTCTTTCCTTTTCCTATTTTCTTTCTTTTTCTTTTCTTTCCTCCCTTTCTTCCTTTCCTTTCCTTTCTTTTCTTTTCTTTTTCTTTCCTTTCTCCTTTCCTTCTTCCTTCCTTCCTTCCTTCCTTTCTTTTCTTTCCATTTTCTTTCCTTTCCTATTTTTCTTTTCTTCCCTCCCTTTCCTTTCCTTTTTTCTCTCCTTTCCTTTTCCTTTCCTCCCTTTCTTCTTCTTCCTTTCCTTTCCTTTCCTTTCCTTTCCTTTTTTCTCTCCTTTTCTTTTCCTTTCCTCCCTTTCTTCTTCTTCCTTTCCTTTCCTTTCCTTTCTTTTCCTTTTCCTATTTTCTTTCTTTTCTTTTTTCTTTTTCTTTCCTCCCTTTCTTCCTTTCCTTTCCTTTCTTTTTTCTTTTCTTTTTCTTTCCTTTCCTCCCTCTCTTCTTCTTCCTTTCCTTCTTCCTTTCTCCTTTCCTTTCCTTTTTCTCTCCTTTCCTTTCCTTTCCTTTCCTTTTTTCTCTCCTTTTCTTTTCCTTTCCTCCCTTTCTTCTTCTTCCTTTCCTTTCCTTTCCTTTCCTTTCCTTTCCTTTCCTTTCCTTTCCTTTCCTTTCCTTTCCTTTTTAAAAAGGTCGAGCCCAAATTTACGTTGCTGGGTGGAAGGTTCGTTAAGTGAGTTTTGCTCCATTTTACGACCTTTCTTGCCACGGTTGTCAAGTCTTCCGTGACTTTCTCAGCTGGGGTCTGCCAAGCAAAGTCAACGGGGTGGGTGGGTGGGGGGAGCCGGGTTTGCTAATGGCTAGACGATTCGCTGAACAACGGCAATGAGTTGCTTCAGAATCGTAAGAATAAAATATTGCACAATTGGGCACAACTCCGATATAACCACTGCCTTGTTTAGCAATGAAGATTCTGGTTCCCATTGTGTTAGGAATATTTCCAGATTGGTAGACTGAATCTGAGCCAGACTAGGTAAAATACTGTAGGTATCTTATCTAGATTAGTATCTTATCTAGTCTAGAGCCAGAAAGACAGTGGTAGGTTGCCCCCGGTTTGGTCCGGTTCTTGTGAACCGGTAGTAAAACCAGTGGGAGGCTCCACTCACCCACCCGGACATCATTATGGACAATCTGCGCATGCACAGAAGAGCACCCGCGTGTGATCCTGTTGTGAACCGGTAGTAAAAGCAAAATATATATATCAATAGTTCAATGGCATTCAAGGGGGAATTAAGGAGAAACTTCCTAACAGCGAGGACAATTAACCAGCGGAACAGCTTGCCACAAGAAGTTGTGGGGTGCCTCAACACTGGAGGTTTTTAAGAAGAGACTGGGCAACCACGTGTCTGAACTGGCTTAGGGTCGCCTGCTCGAGCGGGGGTGGGTGGGGTTGGACTAGATGACCTCCAAGGCCCCTTCCAGCTTCCATTCTGAGCGATTGATCGAGGATCACACCTCGCCGATGTAATGATTACGGACTAATTCCCTATTTGACTCCTCCCCCTGGATGCTGTAATGGTTGTAAGTATGGAAAAAAACCCAAAACAAACCAGTCACAAATCACGTTTTTCAGTGACATTTTTTTCCCACGTTGTCAATCGAGGAATACCTGTAGTTATATTTTATTCGATCTCTTCTTCTTAGCTACTTTATGGCTCAAATTATTTAAAACAGAACAGACCAAAAAAAAAAACAACACACACTGAAAAACCAGAGAAGAATAGCCCGGATCACTGAGACATCGTGTCTGTTTCTTTTAGGAGAAGAATGATCAACCAGGTTTGGAAGCTGGCCACCCTTAAGCCAGCTTTTTCTTCTTGGTTGGATGGGCAAGAAGAAGCTACTCGAAGCAACTGAAGAGATCGGTAGGCAGAAACGTAGCTTGTGGGTCTCCGAGCCAACCAAACCCCCAACTCTTTCTTTCTGTTTTTGTTGGATCTTCAGGCCTGCCAGGTTTACTTTTGTGGGAAACTGGGAGGGGGGAATTGTGTGGAGCATGGGTGATATAGGTAAAGGTAAAGTTTCCCCTTTCACATATGCGCTAGTCGTTCCTGACTCTAGGGGGCGGTGCTCAGCTCCGTTTCAAAGCCAAAAAGCCAGCGCTGTCCGAAGACGTCTCCGTGGTCATGTGACCGGCATGACTCAATGCCAAAGGCACACGGAACGCTGTGACCTTCCCACCAAAGGTGGCCCCTATTTTTCTATTTGCATTTTTTACGTGGTTTCGAACTGCTAGGTTGGCAGAAGCTGGGACGAGTCACGGGAGCTCACCCCGTGACGCGGCGCTAGGGATTCGAACCGCTGAACTGCCGACCTTTTGATCGACAAGCTCAGCGTCTTAGCCATTGAGCCACTGAGTCATAACAACATTCCTTTCTCAGAGAGTCAAGGACATCTTGCCCTGCACCTGGAACTGGGAGCCATCTCCAGTTGGGGCAGTGTTTTGATTGGACCATGGGATGGACATGTGGGTGCTGGGCAGGGATTTGGAACTTTCCTTTGGTTGGGGAAAACCTGGAAGCTTTCAGATTTGGGTTTCCCCAGACGTGCCAATATGACATCTCTAATGGAAATGGAACTTTGAGGAACTTCAGGCCTCGGAGTGTTATTTCGTTGGGGGTGTTACTTGGAACCCCGACAACAACTTTACAATACTAAAACGAAAAACAAAAATGCAATAAATTAAAAATCGATAATGGCAGTGCCACCATTTCCCGCTCATTCCAAGAGAACGGCCAAGATAATAAATAATGAATAAATAGCGGAAGAAAGATAGAACAACGCTGAATTGACAGAGAGAAGAGAGGGATTGTTAGGTGTTCCTGGAGTAGCCCCTCTAAGTGAGATCCTCCTTTTTTTGAGGGGACGCCTAGACCTCGTTGGGAGAAGATGGTAAGGTATGTATTTATTTGGTCCTCTGGTCTCGAAATACAGGTAGTCCTCGACTTACGACCCCCAGTGGGCCCAAATATCCATCGCTAAGCGAGACAGCGGTTACGTGAGTTTTTACCACCTTCACACTGCAACGCTTGTCGGTGTGAAAAACGGCCGTAAGTCACTTTTCCATGAACGGAAAAGTTGCAAAGTTGTTCACTCAGTGACATGGTTGTTAAGGGAATCTGGCTTCCCTATTGTCGGATGGTCGCAGAAGGGGATCACGTGACACCCCCCCCCCCCCCCGGGATGCTGCAGCCGTCATAACTAGGAACCCAGTTGCCAAGTAACCGAATCTGGATCACAAATTCACACTGCAACGCTTGTCGGTGTGAAAAACGGCCGTAAGTCACTTTTTTCCCCCCAACACTGTTGTAACAGTCGCTGAGCGGATTGTCGTAAGTTGAGGATTACCTGTAGAGAGCTAGTCGGTGGGAGGCAGGTGGGAAGAGGATGGATGACATATATCCCGTACGGCTCAGACATTCTGCCGCCTGCACGGAAGGACATCCTTCCTAGCATGAAGGAGAAGTTGAGATGTTTCCACCTTTCCACTTCTGGAGAAGAACCAGAGACATCTTCTCGGTGGTCTCCTCCACCGACCCAATGAGCTTGCCATCCTCCCCCACCTCCAAAAATCAATCGCGTTTCTCGCGTGGCCCTACATCGTTCAATGCCACCCCCACCCAAAGAGCTTCCCTCGATACAAAAAGTGAGGCCAAAAGAATGTCTACAACGGGGGGCCACATGACATTGGAAAGGAGAGGTCTTCCTTTCAGACGTTCCCCAGGCCATGGTAGGCTACACGATTCCAAGAACTTGATGGATGAAGGATCATCTGGAGAAGGTTCTCCCGTTGGGTGGGTTGGAGTAGAGGCAGACGATTGCAATCCACAACGCAGGGCGGCTACGAACGCCGCAAACTGTCACAGCTGCCCACCGAGGCAGAACCGTGGCTGCGGCTGCTGCTGCTGCTACTACTACTACTACTACTACTTCGCGCACGGTTTCTCCCTCCGCTACTCCGGCTTCGGCTGCTCTTGGCGTAACTACTCCAACTCCGGCTGCAGCTGGTCCTGTCGCTGGAGTAACTGCGGCTCCGGGCAGGAGAGTAACCGAGACAGCTGTACCCCGAGGAGTAAATGCTTGAGCTGCTGGGAGAAGAGGAGGAAGAAGGGCTCGGTCTGTAGTAAGGGATGGGGCGCTTTCGGGCACTGGAGAGGAAAAATCGAGAGGGAGGAGGAGAGAGGTGTGAGATTTACGTCCACTGTTCGCTTTCTATTCTTTCTTTCAAATAAGAAACACACCGTATCCTTTCCTTTCCTTTCCTTTCCTTTCCTTTCCTTTCCTTTCCTTTCCTTTCCTTTCCTTCCCTTCCCTTCCCTTCCCTTCCCTTCCCTTCCCTTCTCCTCCCCTCCCTTCTACCTTCCCTTCCCTTCCCTTCTTCCTTCCATTTCCTTTCCTTAGATAGATAGATAAGATAGATAGATAGATACATAGCAATAGCACTTAAATTTAGACTTATAGACCGCTTCCCAGGGCTTCCCAGCCCTAAGCGGTTTATAGAGTCAGCCTCTTGTCCCCAGCAATCTGGGTCCTCATTTTAACCGACCTCAGGAGAATGGAAGGCTGAGTCAACCTTGAGCCCGGTGAGATTCGAACAGCCAAATTGCAGGCAGCCGGCAGTTAGCAGAAGTAGCCTGCAGTACTGCGCTCTAACCGCTGCACCACCGCGGCTCATAGGGGTAGAGACGAAAGACCCCCCTCACCTGGTTATCCGCCGGGCTTCCAAGTGGCTGGGAGAATCTCTCCGACGCTTCCTCATGGGGGAATAGCATTCTTTGCGCCGCCGCCGGCCCTGATGCCTGTGGGACTCCTTCCCACCGGAGCTGTAACTGTGATCTTGTTCCCGACCTCTGAGAAAAGACATTTCCAGGAAGGTTAGACGCTGCCTTGATGACGGAGTCGGGAACTGCTGAATCCAGATTGTGAGGATCTAACTCTAAAAATGCGGTTTCTACAGTTGAATGACAGGTCATCCTCAATTTACGTCCACAATGGGAGTCCCAGATTTTGGTGGCTACGCGAGACAGTTAAGTGAGTTTCGCCCTGTTTCGCGACCTTTCTTAACACAGTTGCTAAGTGAATCACCGCCCCTGTTAAGTTACTAACACGGTCATTAAATGAATCCGTCTTGCTCGATTTGCTTGTCGGAAGGTCACATCAGAGGCGGAGTTTCAGCAGGTTCTGACCAGTTCTGGAGAACCCGTAGCGGAAGTTTTGAGCAGTTCAGAGAACCGGTAGTAAAAATTGTGACTGCCCCCGCCCCTCATCTATTCTCTGCCTCCCGAGTCCCAGCCAATTGGGAGGAAATGGAGATTTTGCAGTAACTTTCCCCTGCCACGCCCACCAAGCCATGCCATGCCCACCAAGCCACGCCCACAGAACCGGTAGTAATTTTTTTTGAAACCCACCACTGGATCACATGCCCTTATTGCTTAGGGCATCCTCTGAACGGGATTCCCCTTCATACAATAATCCAGAGTTGAAATCAGCAAAGTGGATCCCAGGGCACTGGGTGGACTTCCAGCGGGAGGGTAGGGGTGGGAGGTGTCAGGGATGCTTAGACCTACCTGCCAGGCCTATATTGAGAATAGCTGGGGCTGCGTCGGGATCTTGAACTCCTGCTTCCAGTCGCTCTCTTGCAGGACTTAGGGGAGTAACTGGGAGAACGGGAAGAGAGTCTGCGAAGAGAAGAGGGGTTTAAGAGAGTATGGAGAAAAGCAGGGATTTGTTTCTGGTCCAGACTGGTCCTTCTTTCCTTTCTTCCTGTGTTACACTTCCCTCCCTCCCTCCCTTTCTTAGCCATCCCTCCCTCCCTCCCTCTCTTCTTCCTTCCTCTCCATGGAATATTCCTTCCTTCCTTCCTTCCTTCCTTCCTTCCTTCCTTCCTTCCTTCCTTCCTTCCTTCCTTCCTCTCCATGGAATACTTTCCTTCCTTCCTTCCTTCCTTCTTCCTTCTTCCTTCCTCTCCATGGAATACTTTCCTTCCTTCCTTCCCTGCCTCCCTCCCACCTCCCTCCCTTCGTGTCCATGAAATTCCTTCCTTCCTTCCTTCCTTCCTTCCTTCCTTCCTTCCTTCCTTCCTCCCTTCGTCCCTCCCTCCCTCCCTCCCTCCCTCCCTCCCTCCCTCCCTCCCTTCTTTTGGAGAAATATTACATTGTAAAAGCACCATTCACCTAAACATGGTACCATCTGAATTAGATTTAGAGAAATAAATAAATTTCACATGAAAAAACAATCCCAAAAGCAGAAACTGCTCTCACTCTCTCGCCCCTTCCCTTCCCTTCTCTTCCCCTCCCTTCCTGTACCTGTACCCTTTACTTCCCTGTCCTGCCCCCCCCTCCCTCCCTCCTCCCTCCCTCCCTCCCTCCCTCCCTTCCTTCCTTACCTCCCTCCCTCCCTCTCTCCTTCCCTGCCTGCCTTTTAAATGCTTTTATCACTAATTATTGCTAATGTGCTATTTATACACAAATGGCACAATAGAAGCAAGCAACTGGGGTATATGTGTGAACCCATTAGGCAATCAAAGATAAAGTTAATATCATACTGAACAGAAATTAAAAAAATCGGCTTTCTCGGGAATAAGAAAAACGTTGATGTTTTGCGCTTCCCAATCTCTTTTCCTTGGCTTTTCCTGCAATTTTTAAGGCGAGTAAGCAAACCAGATAACCTCTAAGCTAATTTGTTGAGCTCTTGTATCTCTTGTATACCTGTTTATTCCTCCCACACACACACACCCCGCCAAAGGAGTCAAGACTATAAGAAGAAAGCAAATGGTGAATAACAGAATAACAAGAGTTGGAAGGGACCTTGGAGGTCTTCTAGTCCAACCCCATGCTCAAGACAGGAGACCCTATAGCATTTCAGACAAATGGCCATCCAATCTCTTCTTAAAAGCCTCCAGTGAGGGAGCACCTACAACTTCTGAAAGTTGTAAATCAAGAACTTCTCGTTTTAGGGTCGTGATGAGTTAGGACTGGGACAAGCAGAAGTGCAAAGTGAAATGAAATGATGAATAAAAAACGGGTGGGGGTGGGGGGAAACCTGGTTTGTTAGCACCTCTACATTGCATTAAATGACTGCATGGTTTGTTTACTTCTGCTAGTAGATATGCAAATCCACCCACGTTATATGCAAATCAGTCTATTATTTCTTGGTCACCAAACTGTGACTTAAAAAGCCCCTTTGTAGGATTATGTTTATATAAACGTGCTGGTTTATGCCAGATTATTCAAAATTCCTGGCAAATCTGGTTGACTGTGATGTGCACAACTGGTTTAGCCGTTTCTTGATGGCCGAGAAAAGGAAAGGCTTCTGATTTTTCAGTGACAATCCCAAAGACAGCGAGAGATTAGAATGTAAGCGGTCTTTGCATCTGGGAAGAAATTCTGGAAAGATTTTTTTTTTTTTTACAATTGAAGACAATAAATGCATAGGACTCAGGCTGAATTGTGAATCCTTGGTACTCTCTGAGTGTGGTTGCTTGTTTGTTTGTTTGCAGGCATTTCATTACCTGACTAAGTAACATCATCCGTGAGAGGGAAGGTTTGCTCCAGTGGCGGAATTCAAATTTTTTTTTTACTACCGGTTCTGTGGGCGTGGCTTGGTGGGTGTGGTGTGGCAGGGGAAGAATACTGCAAAATCCCCATTCCCTCCCCACTCCTGGGGGAAGGATATTGCAAAATCCCCATTCCCTCTCTACTCCTGAGGGAAGGATATTGCAAAATCCCCATTCCCACCCCATTCCAGGGGAAGGATATTGCAAATTCCTCTCAACAGAAATTCCTCAGTCCTAGCACCAATCTTGGTCCAAATAGGCAAACTGCCAAAGGCCTTTCTTGGCAAAAGTTCAGAAGACACTGATACAAAATAAATGCAAGAAGACGAAGCTATCAACGTTGTTTTCTGGCAAAGCCCAAACACTGTTGCTGGTCTTTTAAGACTTATGGGAGGAGCCAATCATCTCTTGGCCCTACTCCCAAGTTGTCCTCTCTGCTTGAGCTGCTCTTGCCTTCTGGCAGCTCTTCTCATGCGTGCATTAGGAACAGGCTCATCCTGTTCCTCTAACTCACTACTGTCAGGCTTTGGAGGCTCTGGAGTCCACACCTCACTCTCCGATGGCCTAGCCCAACCTCTGCCTCCAACGCAGAGCCCTCATCCGGGCCTTCCCCAGCCTCCAGGACTGGCCCACACTCTTCCTCAGCCTCATCGCTGTCCGACTCCGTTGCCAGCTCTGCAGGCTGCTGGTGGACCACAACAGGTCGAGTAGTTAAGGCACTAAGCTAGAAAGCTGGAGAATGTGAGTTCTAGCCCCATCTCAGCCATGAAAGCCAACTGGATGACCTTGGGCCAATCCCCAGGAAATGGTGCATTCCAGTCCCGATGTTGCTGTGGTGGGAAAAACTGGAGGAGGTAGGTGTGCGTTCACCGCCACGAGTTATTTGTCAAAATAAGAAAGGCAGGATGCACATAAATAAAATAAACAAATTACCCAGCAGATTGCTCACCTTGATTTTGATGAGCTACAAGACAGGCTTGGTGAAGATCTGCGTCCCACCTTGTGATGCAAGGGCTCGGAGCGGCTAGAGTCCAGAGATGACCTGCTAGAAAGAGATACGTTTCGAAGATATGGCTGAAGTGGAGAACTGGAAAATGGTGGCGAGACAATGTTGGCCTTCTTCTTTCCAAGAGCCTCAAGAGACTGCCAAGGCTCTCCACTGAAAACAGAAGACAGTGATTCTAGATGGCCAGGGACCTGTGAGGATATATCTCTTTTACAAGACACTACAGCTTTCAAAAACAGAAAAGTCCATCTACTTTCTGAGGAGACCACATCTTTCTCCTTCTATCCTGGCCACTTTTTTTTTTGCAGAGGCATGACTGAGTGCGTTTTAACAAATTGCATCATTGTTTCGTTCGGTGGCAGCAGCGCCTCATGTAGAAAGTTCCTACAGAGAGTGGTGAGGACAGTGGAGAAGATTATAGGAAGCTCACTTCCCATTATTCAGGATGCTGCTTATAAGTGCTATGTGCGCAGAACTCAAGGCATCGTTAGAGACCCCACACGCGCACCCCACAGTCTGTTTTTGTTGCTCCCCTCTGGGAGGAGGTTTTGAAGTATCTATAGCAGGACTACCAGATTCTGCAACAGCTTTCTCCCCTATGCCATGGTGCATTGGCCATGATGAACTGTCATAGACCAGGAGTGTCAAACTCAAGGCCCAGGGCCTGAAACTGGCCCATGGGATGCTTAGATCTGGCCTGCAGGGCTGCATTGGAAACAGTGAAGGACCGGCCCGTGGTGCCTCTGCCAGTGAAAACGGAGCTCAGGAGTTCTTCAGGCAGCCCTCCCGAGCTCCATTTTTGCTGGCAGAGGGTTGCAGAAGGCCGTCGCAGCTGAAAATGGAGCTCAGAAGTCCATTTTCGCTGGCCGAGTGCTCAGGCCACCACAGGTGCCCCCTGACACAAGTTGTCATGCCCCTGTCAGAGTCTGAATCTGAAGGGGAAGAGGAATGCCTGACAGAGAGTGGATCCATTGGCTGTGGAAAAAACTGGGGAAGGGCAAAGTCAGGCTGGGCAGAGCAGGGGAGAGGTAGAACAAGGGAGAGGGGGTTCAGATGAAGACCAAGGCCCACCCCCTCCTCATCCTAGGCAGTGCAGGGAGGAACGGAGAAGAGAGCAACGTGGGTTGCGTGGCTTACGAGGGAGGAAAGGGACCCGATCCTCTTTACAAGGCACAGGTGCTGCTGGAGTTTAAAAGGAAAAGCAAATAGGAGGGGCGGTTGTTGGGGACAAATACTGAGTTTATCTGGTGTTTCTTGGAATCCTGGCATCCTCCCAACGGGTTTGATTTACTGCCATGCTACTTTACTTGTGGAATTCCTTATTTTGCTTGCCCTGCGGGATTAATTACCTTGTCTTGCCTTTGGATTTTTTTTTTTGTTAGAAGTTTTCTGCTTACAACACTTGGGACTGAAATATGGCCAGCCAAAGACTATGACAGGTTGGTGGAAGAGCTCTCTCTCCAGGCCGGAGAGTTGAAAGGGACATTGGGGGTGTGGATCATCACACAAATGATGTCGAGCTGGCCACGCCCACCCTGGCTCCCTGAGGTCAAACACAACCTAGATGCTGCCCTCAATGAAATCGAGTTTGACACGCCTGCCATAGACCCTCACCACGAATCGGACACAACTGAATGGCTAACATCCTCGTGTGGTGTCTTGTCCGCTCTCACTGCAGCCGGGGCCTTCTTATCTGCTCCCGAACACGGAGGAATGTATGCCTCCCGGCCCCAGTCCTGGCTCCATGCCCAGACAAGCTGCAGAGGAGGGGGCACCTCCCGGCCCCAGCCCTGGCTCCATGCCCAGGCAAACGGAGCAGCTAGACCCCTCCCCCTCCTCCACAGCAGGTGAGCCTGAGGAGGGTTTACTCCCAAGAACAGCTGATTGGAGTGACCCTCGCATCAGAAGACTGGATAGGCGGAGGCAACAGAAGGAAGGGAGGGGCAGGCCTTAATGAGTGCTGAGTCATGGAGCCACACCCCATGGCCTATATAAAGGATCTGCTTTCTGGCAGTCTCTGAGTCAGGCAAAAGTCGAACTTATCTTGCTGAAGTCACTTACTGGTCTCCTGCCTGCTCTGAGGACTTTGCTAGGACTTTGGGCAGAGCTGCAGAGGCAAGCCTGATTCGGATTTCCCTGACCCGGCCGTCAGCGGAGGAGTGGGACACGACACCTCGTCACCTCCCGAAGAAGACTACTACTTACTTTTGATCTTTGCACAGATCCCGGGGAGACGGACTCGGCTCTTCCAAAACCGCTCCTTTGGATTGGGAGCTGTAGCTGTGCAGTGAATTCCCCGAATCGGGACTGCTGACGCTGCTGGCCTTCCCGGAAGAGAAAGCCTGGCCGAAGCCATCGGGGGCATCAACCTTGGTTTCTTGGCTACCTTTTGACCTGGATGTGCTGGTCTGAACGGAAGGAGGGGAAGAGGTTGCATTGCCCGAATCGTATTCGTGCGCATCTCCGTTCTCTTTGATTTGGTTGCCCAACTGAGCAGCTGTTTTTTTAAAGAGGCTGGTTGCAGACCTGGAATTTGAGATCTGTAACCAAAAAAAGAGACATATTTTGCCTGGGTTTAATTCTCAGACCCACAAAAAGAAAAGGCAAATCCCCCCACCCCGAAAATTGGGTGGTGTGTGGAAGATGTTTGGGCGTTTACTTGCTTGACAAATTCACCCTTTTTATTTTGATTATTCTGGTGTTTTTGTTCTTATTTACCATTAGGATTCTGTCTGTAGTCTAAGGCAAAGAAGGAAGAAAGTTAGAAGGTAAGAAAAAGAAAGAAAGGAAGAAAGGAAGGAAGAAAGGAAGGAAGGAAGGAAGGAAGAAAGGAAGAAAGGAAGAAAGAAAAAAGGAAGGAAGGAAGGAAGGAAGGAAGAAAGGAAGAAAGAAAAAAGGAAGGAAGGAAGGAAAGAAGGAAGAAAGGAAGGAAGAAAAAAGAAGGAAGGAAGGAAGGAAGGAAGGAAGGAAGGAAGGAAGTTTGAACTCAAATCACATCTTCCTAAAAGAAAGAAATGCATATGTTGCTGTCTTTTTCTCTCTCTCTCTCCCCAAGATATAATTGGAAGGTTTTTAAATCATGCAAAGAATACTAATAGCACGCGGTCCATGTTGACGGAAAGGTGTCTTTGTAATTTTTTTTTATAAGGTAGAACTCAAAGGAGGTTAAGAAAATCTAAGAAAAAATCTCAAAAACCAAAAGAGACAAAAAAGAAGCAATAGAAATAGATTGTCACAGGAAAAAAAAAAAGACATCTAGTTGTAGAAATCGGACAAAATGGTACAAAAATCCTACCTAACCGAAGCAAATTTATGTGCTTCTGTTGTTCTATTCAACTGCAGGGAGAACAGTTGTCCGAACGCTTGAATGCTGGAATCAATCATGGTTAAGCTGTAGCCCAGTTTGCTGGGTTTATATTCTGTCAGCCCTTCAAGGTAGACAGGTCAGGAACTAACTTGGGTATTTGTTAAAATGGCTCTGGGGTCTAGGCTTCGAGGGTCCTTACTTATCAAGGTCAACATTGCCAAGTAGGTTTTTTTGTAAAAAAATATATATATTAAAAAATGCTTACAAATAGGTGACGGTTTAACACCGTCACCGTGGAGTCTGCTCACAAGATTGGCTCCCTTTGAAAAACCTTTCCTTTTTGGGAGAATAGGATGATAAGAGGAGTGGGATTAAGCCGGTTTGGGCAAACCGAACGCTAATTTACACCTGGTTCGCTGAACCGGTAGTTGCAAAGACTGGTTGGCCCCGCCCATCCCACCATGCTCCTCCCAGGAGTCTCCGCATGGCCTGTTTTGGGTACCAGGTAAGTGCAGGGCCCACATGGAGGCTCTGAAAAGGGGCTCGTTTCTGGCCTCCGGAGGGCCTCTGGAGCCTGGGATAGGCCATTTTCGCCCTCCCGGAGGCTCAAGAACAGCCTCCGGATCCTGGGGAGGGCAAAAATGCCCCCCACCATGGTGCAGGAGACTGAGTAGGCCGTACCCACGATGGCCACGCCCACCCAGCCACCGGCCAGAGAACTGGCTGCTAAATTTTTTGAATCCCACCCCGGGATGATAACCTCTGAGACAGAATATGACTTTTTAGAAGTGAAATAAAGAAAACCTAGCTCACAAATGACGTTAATTGTTTTTACATCATAACTAAAAACAGAGAGAGAGAGAAAAGAGAAAGAGAAGGAGAGAGAGAAAGAGAGAGAAAGAGAGAGGGGGGGGAGAGAGAGAGAGAGAGAGAGGGAGAGAAAGGAAAACAAAATAAGGAAAACAAATTAAAAGTTCCTTTTTAGAGAAAGAAGGCAGACATAGATGGCTGTGTGTAATCCCCCTAATAGAATATTTCTGCGTGACTTCTAATAATTAATATCCTGACAGCTTGCGGTTAGCATTCACTTACCAAGCAAGACTTCCTCCTTTAGTAGGTAAGGTGTAAGAAAAAGGGAAGATTGGGGAACGTAAGTCCATGGTTAGAGTTTTAAATTACAAGAGAGATTAAAAAAAGAAAAGAAAAGAATGAAAATCAAAATTCACCCCTCTCTCTTTCTGTTAGACCGATCAAATATTTGCTTTTTATTTTAATTTTTAATGTTCTACACTTTTTTTCCTTCCAAATCCTCTCAAATTCTTCTGTTAGACCGATCAAGTATTTGCTTTTTATTTTATTTTTTTAATGTTCTACACTTTTTTCCTTCCAAATCCTCTCAAATTCCTCCAGTCTAATGGATCCCAAGTCCAAGATCTTGGGCTCACGGAGAATGCAAAAATTAAAAAAAAAATATCCCAGGAAATCAAAGATTTGAACACAGAACAACAGCACAAAAATGTAGGATTCATTCATTCATTCATTCATTCATTCATTCATTCATTCATTCATTCATACATACATACATACATTCAGTCATAGAACAAATGCTATTAATTCAACAAACGTAGATGCTGCATTTGTTTCCATGTTAATGTGATAACCCAGTTCAGATTTTCCTCTTTCGTGTTTTGATTTGATCTGATTTATTTTATGTATCGTAACAGAAACAAAAACAGGAATAATATAAAGATACAATGAAAGGGATGATAGGCACGTTAGTGCGCTTATGCACCCCCCCTCTACGGACCTCTTAAGTATGAAGTGAGGTCTACGAACTCAATTTGTGACTAAAACTGTGAAATTTACTAGCTGCAAAAACTGAATCAGGTAAGGCATTCCAGATTTTGACAACACTATTACAGAAATCGTATTTTTTTACAGTCAAGTTTGGAACGATTTACATTGAGTTTAAAGCGGTTGTCCGTGTGCATATTATTGCGATTAAAACAGAAAAAAATCATTTACGGGTAAAACATGACTACGTACAATTTTCTATGCAATATCTAAGTTCTGACCGCAAGCAACGCAGTTCCGAGTTATCCAAACCAAGAATTTCGAGCCTAGTAGCATAGGGAATTCTAGGGAGTGCAAAGCTTTTCTCATCCAATACTTCTGAACCCGCTCGATTGTACTAATATCAGATATATGGTAGCGGTGACCCGCCCACCTGCTCGGGCGCAATCCCGTCTTATATCGCTGTGTTTTTGACTTCGCATGCAAGCGTGTGTGGATGGTGTGCGAGAGCAAATTGCCATGTTTTGTGATGCTGCACACATGTGCGGATGGCGTGCGCTCACATTTCCGGTGCTGGGCGAACTGGTAGCTACAGTATGTGAAGGAATGTTTGGAATGGTAGGGATTCTAAACAGTTGAACAGTACGATGTGATTTTAAGATGTGGGTGTGAGTGTTGTGGTCTGCCAGCAGCCTGCGGATCTGGCAGTGGACAATGAGGAGGCTGGGGAGGACAATGGGACAGTCCTGGAGTCAGGAGAAGGCCCGGATGAGGGCTCTGCGTCGGAGGCAGAGATGGGGCCATGACCATCTGGGAGCGATGGGTGGACTCCAGAGCCTCCAGAGGCAGACAACAGAGAGGCAGAGGAACAGGAGGAGCCTGTTCCTAATGCACGCATGTGAAGAGCTGCCAGAAGTCAAGAGCAGCTCAAGCAAAAAGGACAACTCAGGAGTAAGGCCAGGAGATGATTGGGCACTCCCATAAGGCTTAAAAGAGCAGCAACGAGCCGTTGGGTTCTTTATGGAAAAGCAACGTTGATTCCATTGCTTCTTGTCAGCGTCTCTTGAACTTTTTGCCAAGAAAAGCCTTTGGCAGGTTGCCAAAGACAACAAAGGTTGGTGATAAGGCCGCAGGACTGTTTGTGAAGAATTTGTTTTGGACGAAGCAGAGAAGGGATTAATTCTCAGCTGTTTTAATAAAATAAGTTTGTTCAGGCCTGAATTGTGTTTGGTAATCACTACTTGGGCCTCGGTCACAACAGTGAGATTGCGCCAGCTTCGAAGAGCTTGAGGGATTAATTTCACTAAAAATACCAGAAGGAAGCCCAGGTAGAGAGACAAGACGAACGAGCAGTCTATATTTTCAGCTCAGGTTTTAATTTGCCTTGAACGTTTTGCTCAAGAAGCAGCCGATCGGAAGAGAACTGCTCAAGCACCATTGCGATGAAGTTTTCAATTAAGCTGAAGAACATTGTTTCCTGGGCATTGACTGGGCCCCGGGAGAAATAACGATAAATTTGTGGACTGAGACAGATGGAACCAGCCATTTCGGTGTTTAGCAGCATCTCTCTGCCTCTAATGCAGTGCTTCTCAACCGTGGCAGTTTAAGATAATGTGGACTTCGGATTCCCAGAATTCCCCAGCCAGCAATGCTGGGAGTTGAAGTCCACATATGTTAAAGTATTCCGATATCTCAGGGGGCTGCCCCAAAGAAGAAGGAGTCAAGCTATTCTCCAAAGCACCTGAAGCCAGGACAAGAAGCAACGGGTGGAAATTAATCAGGGAGAGAAACAACCTGGCAACTAAGGAGAAATTTCCTGACAGTGAGAATAATTAATCGGTGGAATGGCTTGCCACAAGAAGTTGTGAATGTTCCAACACGGGAAGTTTTTAAGAAGATGTTGGATAACCATTTGTCTGAAGTGGTGTAGGGTTTCCTGTCTAAGCAAGGGGTTGGACTATAAGACCTCCAAGGTCCCTTCCAACTATTCTATTCTATTCTATTCTATTCTATTCTATTCTATTCTATTCTATTCTATTCTAAATTCTTATTCTATCTCTACTCTATTCTACTCTACTCTACTCTACTCTACTCTACTCCACTCCATTCCATTCTCCTTCCTTCTTTCCTTATTCTATTCTATGCTATGCTATTGTTGTGTCTTGTCCGCTCTCACCGCAGCCGGGGTCTGCTTATCTGCTCCCGAACACGGAGGAATGTATGCCTCCCAGCCCCAGTCCTGGCTCCATGCCCAGACAAGCTGCAGAGGAGGGGGCACCTCCCAGTCCCAGCCCTGGCTCCATGCCCAAGCAGGTTGCAGAGGAGGGAGCATCCCCCAGCCCCAGCCCTGGCTCCATGCCCAGGCAAACGGAGCAACTAGACCCCTCCCCCTCCTCCACAGCATGTGAGCCTGAGGAAAGTTTACTTCCAACAGCTGATTGGAGTGACCCTCGCATCAGAAGATTGGAGAGGCGGAGGCAACAGAAGGAAGGGAGGGGCAGGCCTGGATAAGTGCTGAGTCATGGAGCCACACCCCATGGCCTATATAAAGGATCTGCTTTCTGGCAGTCTCTGAGTCAGGCAAAGTCGAACTTATCTTGCTGAAGTCACTTACTGGTCTCCTGCCTGCTCTGAGGACTTTGCTAGGACTTTGGGCAGAGCTGCAGAGGCAAGCCTGATTCGGATTTCCCTGACCCGGCCGTCAGCGGAGGAGTGGGACACGACAGCTATGCTATGCTATGCTATGCTACCCTACCCTCTCTCCTCCCCCTCCCCCTCCCCCCTCCCCCTCATATTCTATTCTATTCTATTCTATTCTATTCTATTCTATTCTATTCTATTCTATTCTATTCTATTCTATTCTATTCTCCTTCCTTCTATTCTATTCTATTCTATTCTATTCTATTCTATTCTATTCTATTCTATTCTATTCTATTCTATTCTATTCTATTCTAATTTTACCCTACCCAGCCCTACTCTACTCTACTCTACTCTCTCTCCTCTCCCCTTCCCCCTCCTCCTCCTTGTATTCCATTCCATTCCATTCTCTGGCTCCTCCTACCACACACTTCAGCCCCACCCAACTAGTGCCCCCCAAGTCAATGGGGAAGCAAGATTCACTTAACAACTATGTCCCTAACTGAACAACTGAGGTGATTTGCTTAACAACGGTGGCAAGAAAGGTCATAAAATGGGAGCAAAGCTCACTTAGCCACTGGAAATTTGGGGCTCGATTGTGGTTGTAAGTCGAGGACTACCCGAACAGCCTGTGAAAGGAGCGTTGTCGTCCACTTTTCACACTGAAACTGTTGGTTGTTTAAAGAAGATAAAAGAATATTTACAGGGATCTTAGTTTGAAGTGAGCTGCATTCCATGGGAACATTCGTGTCGCGGTTGACAAAGTCAGACTGGCAGCTGGGGCTGATTGAAGCCTTCTTCTTTTAAATACTCGCCTTTTTTATTTTTTAATTAACTCAGAAGTTCTACCTTGGCGTGCAAACATATCAGGAAGATACGGTGAAAGCTGGAATGATAATAAAGACTTCAGATCAAACTCGGCTTTTAAGGGCTTAAGGGACACAGTCACGTTGTTTTCTTGGCTGCAAATGGGAAGCGATTTGTCACCGTTTTCTTGGTGATTTAAAAAAAAACCCCCAAAACTTTGTAGTTGAGTCAACAGCGCCAACATTTTCTGCTTATCTCTCATCCAAATACTGACCGGGACCGACCCTGCATAGCTTCTAAGCTCAGACTAAGACATTTACCACCACCTGATGATGTCAAAGTAATATTTATTCCAACAAGGATAAGCTAGAGCTTAACAGTTTAGTCTACGTTTTTTGGTCCTATAAAAACGGGAAAGCCAGCGATGAAATCCAGCCGGATCTATCCGGCTCGTGTGAATGGTAGCATTGGCGGAGGGAGGCTCACCCACCGGGACGTCATTACATTCCATTTTTTACCCTCTGCACATGTGCAGAAGAGGCATGCACACTCCCATTCCCGAACCGGTAGCGAAGGCAAGTGGATTTCATCACCCAAACTCAATATTGTCTTTCTTCTTGGATGCTCACCTACTATCTCTTTGAATTTATGAGTTTGGACGATGCTGCTAGCTTGGTCACTCAATGGCGAGACACTGGTGAAGCGGGCACAGTGGCCCCTGCATTTTCTGCGTGGCATGAGAAAAACACATCTTCCTTCCCCTGTCCTCACCACTTTCTATAGAAGGATGGTGGAGAGCCTCCTGTCATTTAGCATTACAGTCTGGCTTGGAAGCATTACTGCTTCGGACAGGAAGGCTGTACAAGAGAGTGGTGAGGACAGCGGAAAATATTATTGGCAGTTCACTTCCTTCTATCCAGGAGTGATGCTTGAGCAGGGTCCCCAGGATTGTCTGGGACGCTACACATCCTCTTCACAACCTGTTTTCCTTGTTACCTTTTGGGGGTGGGGTCTTCGTGGTATCTGAAGCAGAACACCTAAATCAGTCACAGTTTTGTTCCATATAGCATCAACCTTGTGAAGTTTTCTCTTCCCGCTATGTATTCAAAATGATTGGTGATTAACATATATATGTACATATAAGCATGGGTGCAGGTATACGTTTTATGTATGTATATAGCATGTGTATATGTGTGGTGTACGGAGGTGGGTAGATGTATACTTTCTTTTGAGAGCAGGCAACAGAATTTCATTTTTAATGTGTGCCAGTGTGCACACAGTAAAAAAAAAATGACAATAAAGGTTATCTTATCTATCTTATCTAAGAAGCATGTTGAGTTTGAACGCAGCAAAGGCTGCTCCACCTCTTCCCACTCTGTCCCCCTCCCCACGCATCTTGCTGCAATTACATTCACGGAAATGTTTCTTTTTATAGGTTTAATCTTTTACGCCTCCAAAGATTGAGAGAATGGGTGCAGAAGAGAGCCGGCAGGGATTCAGACACCGAGCGGAAGAGGTACATAAAAACCCATCTCATCAAAGATCAAAACTAGAGGCCACTACTTTTATAAATGTCTCCTCTTTATTATTCATGGTCGAGAGCATAAGCCGTCTCTCCTTCTACATCCCTCCCCACGTGCCCAGATCCATCTTTCTTTTCTCACTTTCATCCGACGAGCAAACAAACGAACAAGCAAACAAAATAGTATATTTCGAACAAAGAACGTGATTCTCAACAGGCTGGCGTCTAACTAAAACGATGGAGCCTTTCAACCTACTGTTACATCCCAGAAGTGAGTACACCACCCCCCCCTCACATTTTATAAATATTTAACTACATCTTTTCATGTGACAACACTGAAGAAACGACACTTGGCTACAATGCAAAGTAGTGAGGATACCGCTTGTATAACAGCATAAAGGTGCGGTGCCCTCAAAATAGCGCAATGCACAGCGCACATTAATGTCTAAACCGCTGGCAACAAAAGTGGAAGAGGACTCCAGTGGCAACCTGTGGAAGCTCTGGGGAACTCTATGCCCAAGAGGGTTAAGGCAGTGCTGGAAAATAATGGTGGCCACACAAAACGTTGATACTTTGGGCCCCATTTGGACACGATCACTCAGGGGTGTACCAGTAGAGGTTCATGTTTCAATTTAGTTTGCTACTGGTTTGCTCGTGCACAAGCGATGCTTCTGCGTATGCGGACAGAGCCTCCCGCCGCCACCGCTACCGGTTCACCCGATCTGGGGTGAACCGGTAGCAACCCACCACTGGGGTGTACTCACTTTTGTTGCCAGCAGTTTAGACCAGTGATGGCTAACCTTTTTGCCATCGTGTGCCAAAAGCGGGGGGAGTGCGGGTGTGTGTGTGTCATCTGGGCACCGGCCCATACCCATAATTCTATTCACCCTGCCCGCCCCCAAGCATGGATCGTTTCCAGCCTCCGGAGGGTTTCCAGGGTATGTGGGGACGGCTGTTTTCACTCTCCCCAGGCTCCAGAGCCTCTCTAGGAGCCTGGGGAGAGCAAAAAACAGGCCTTCCTCACCCCCCTGGGCCCTCCAGAGGAAGGAAAAAGCCTGTTTCCCTACTTCTGGTGGGCCCAGAAGGCCTGAAAATCAATTGGCCAGCAGGCACAGGCGCGCCGGAGCTGAGCTCGCGTGCCCACCAATATGGCTCTGCGTGCCTCCTGTGGCATTCCTGCCACAGGTTCGCCATCGTGGGTTTAGACATTAACATTGTCGTGTCCCACTCCTCCTCTGATGGCTGGGTTGGGGAAGTCCATATCAAGCGTGCCTCTGCAGCTCTGCCAAAGTCCTATCAGAGTCCTCAGGGCAGGCAGGAATCCAAGGTGTGACTTCAGCAATCCAGATTAGACTTTGCCTGACTCAGAGAATGCCAGAAAGCAGATCCTTTATATAGGCCATGGGGTGTGGCTCCATGACTCAGCACTTATCCAGGCCTGCCCCTCCCTTCCTTTTGCTGACGTCGCCTCTCCATTCTCCGGAAGCATGGATCTATCCATTGCATCGTTTCGTCTCCAGCTGTTGGTAATCCCAGCTCGTGGCTGGCTTCAGGCGCACATGCTATCGGAGGGAGGTTTGTTTGTTCAGTTTGTCCGGGCATGGTGCCAGGGCTGGGGGCTGGAGGCATGCCAGGACATTCTTCTGTACTATCAGCGTCCGGCAGGAGATAAGAGGGGCCCGGCTGCGGCGGGGGGAGCGAGCGAGGCACAACAAACATACAGTGTTATACAAACTGTACACTCACTACTTTACCTTGTAGCCAAGTGTCATTTCTTCAGTGCTGTCGCGTGAAAAGATATATTTGAATATTTACAAAATGTGAGGGGTGGTGGCGTACTCACTTTCTGTGATGTACCGCATCCCAGCATACCATACAAATCTCTGGAATCCAAACTAAGGAGGTTTAGTAGATAGGGGGTACTTACAAGTTCCGTGGTGGGGAGAAAGTAATTGTTCTGCAGGGTGCAGCCGAGGAAAGGGCTCCCAGCCAACTCTCCTGCATCATTGGAGTGAGACGTCTTCTTGGACGAGTGCCTTGAATGACCGGGTCGACCTTGACGGTTTTCATCTTGGAATCTGCTTCTCAGCCTGTGTCTGTCAAAATAAAGTTTGGTCCTCTTCACATTGTACAGACATTCTTAAGTAGCATTTCCAGAGCCTGGGGTGGGCTTCAGATCCTTTAGCAACGGGTTCGCTGCCCGGTTGCTGGGTGGGCGTGGCCATGGTGGGTGTGGCCTAGTCAGCCACCTGCATCACGGGGGTGGGGTGGCGTTTTTTGCCCTCCCCAGGCTCCGGAGCAGGGGTGAAATCCAGCAGGTTCTTACAGGTTCTGGAGAACTGATAGCGGAAATTTTGAATCGTTCGGAGAACCGGAAGCGGAAATTTTGAGTCGTTCGGAGAACCGGTAGCGGAAATTTTGAATAGTTTGGAGAACCGGCAAAGGCCACCTCTGGCTGGTCCCAGAGTGGGGTGGGAATGGAGATTTTGCAGTATCCTTCCCCTGCCACGCCCACCAAGCCACGCCCACAGAACCGGTAGTAAAAAAAATTGAATTTCACCACTCCTCCGCAGGTTTTCCTTGAGCCTCCGGGAGGGCAAAAACAGCTTCCTCTAGGGACTGGACGAACCTCCAATAGACCCGTTTTTTGCCCTCCACACGGCCCCTGCATTTACCTGGAATGATGAACGGGCCACTTGGGAGGGGCAGGGTGGGTGTGGCCAGCCAAGGGTGGCATTTGGGGGTTCGTCAAACCCCAGCGATCCTTGGCTAGCGGATCGCCTGAACCCTGCCGAACCCCCAGGAGATAACTCCTGAAGTTAGCAGTGGCAATAAGGACTGGAGGCTAAACCATGTGAAGAACGGTTGCAAGAATTGGGCACATCTAGTTTAATGAAAAGAAGGACTCAGGGGAGATATGATAGCAGTGTTCCAATATCTCAGGGGCTGCCGCAAAGAAGAGGGAGTCAAGCTATTCTCCAAACCACCTGAAGGCAGAACAAGAAGCAACGGATGGAAACTAATCAAGGAGAGAAGCATCTTAGAACTAAGGAGAAATTTCCTGACAGTGAGAACAATTAACCAGTGGAACAGCTTGCCTCTGGAAATCGTGGGTACTCCATCACTTGGAGGTTTCTAAGAAGAGATTGGACAGCCGTTTGTCCAGAATGGGTCTCCTGCTTGAGCAGTGGGTAGGACTAGAAGACCTTCTAAGGTCCCTTCCAACTCTGTTATTCTGTAATTCTGTTAATAATAGGGAAATTTCATAAACCATCATTTATTCTGAGGTCCCAAGTCCTTGGATGAGATCTTGAAGGAGAGATTAATGTTCAGCTAGTCTTGGCTAGCTCAGTCTTGATTGAATTCTCCTAATAATTTGACATGGAATGGCTAATAATGAATTATATTTATTGCGACACCACAGCAGGAATCACTTCCCATCGTAGGTTGTCTTCTGGTGCTTACAGCTGCTACCTTCTCCTATTATTAACGTTTTCAGCAATATTGCCACCGGAATCTGTCGTTCCCAATGGATCTTCCAATGCTCTGAGGGGTCTTGCTATCGCATGAGAATTATAGTTTCATTTTTCTTTAAAAATATGCAACATCGCACAAGGCAGAGCGATGGAGCCCCCAGATTAAAAAAAAATAATAATAATGACAACAACTGTTGACATGGTAGCTTTGCTGGGAGGTAAACTTAGCATTACAGGATCTGCAATTAATCCTGAGTCAGTTCAGACATTTTGAACAATATTCAGAGCGGGGGAGATATTGAAACCAAAGAACGAATTTCTTGGAGTCCAGTTAAGGAGAGTTATGAGGAAAGCATTTGAACCGTTTTGCTACTAAATCTTTTTCACTGGACTCGAAGAGATTGCAAAGATCGCTTGCAGGCGGGAGATACTTCCAGGGGTGGGATTCAGAAATTTTAGCAACGGCTTCTCTGCCCGGTTGCTGGGTGGGTATGGTCAGGGTGGGTGTGGCCTACTCAGCATTTTCGCCCTCCCCAGACTCCAGAGGGTCTTTTTGAGCCTCCAGGAGGGCAAAAATGGCCTCCCCCAGGCTCCAGAAGCCCTCCAGAGGCCGGAAATGAGCCTGTTTTTGGACTTTTGGTACTTCCAGAGCCTCCATGCTGGCTCTGCGCTTTCCTGCCATCCAAAATGGGCTGCATGGAAACTCCTGGGAGAGGCGGGGTGGGGTGGGAGAGGGGTCAGCCAGTCCTTGAAACAACTGGTTCGGCGAACCAGATTAAAATTAACATCTGGTTCGCCCGAACCAATCTGAACTGGCTGAATCCCACCTTTGGATACTTCCAATGTAATCTACCGGATCCCCTGCCTGGATTGCCCCTGTGACTGTGTAGGGGAAAGAAGCTAATCGCCAGATCACAAGAATAGAAACAAGCGGTCAGATGAGGAGACCTGAATTCCTTGCAATGAACAAGGGCACACATTCAATTTCGCAGCTACTAAGATTGTTGGAAGAGCAGATACAAAAACAGCCAGGGAAGCGATTGAAGCCTGGGAAACAGGCCCCTCATCAGTCAACAAGAATGCTGGTTTATCACAGCTTATCATGTATTTAGGAGGATTTGGCAGCACAAGGAAACAGCGGCCAATGACTTAATATCCAACCATCCACACCCCAATCAACAACTAAAAAGCCACACACAAGAGGCACCATAGATGACTCCCTTTTCCCTCCCTTCTCCTTTTATAATTCTTCTTTATTTTTATTTTTTTATTTTGTCACAACAGTATATATAAGCGTAAGCATGAAAATAACTATACAATATATAAGCATAAGTATGTAATAACTATATTAATTGGATATAATGAAAGGAAACAATAGGACAGGAACGGTAGGCACGTTTGTGCTCTTATGCACACAGACCTCTTAGGAATGGGGTGAGGTCAATAGTAGACAGTTTTTGGTTAAAGCTTTGGGGATTTTGAGAAGAGACCACAGAGTCAGGTAGTGTGAAGTAGCCTTCAACAGGAAGGACATTGCAATAGATGATTCTATGAGTTAAACACAGGTCCTGTCGAAGGCGGCAGAGTTCTAAGTTTTCTAAACCCAAGATTTCAAGTTTGGTGGCATAAGGTATTTTGTTGTATTCAGAGGAGTGGAGTGTATTCTTTTGTGAAGCTTCTTACTCTTCCCTCCTCTCCTGTTCACCTACTTTGCACACGGTGGTGGAACTAAATAAAGCTCTCTTAGTACTAGCTGACTTTGCAAAACAAGGAGAATGAAGTTAGAGAACCGCGGAAAACTTGAAGATTCCTTACCGGCTCCCGTAGCTCTCCGATGGAGAATTGGTGCTGTCCGAACTAGAATGGTAATGATGGCGCCTGGATTTCTGTGGACGACTGCGAGAGCTTTTGAGAGAAGAAAACAATGGAATAAAATTTAGTATACCAGTGATGGGGAAATTTTTCGGCACCAAGGGCCCAAACCGGAACGTGTGTGCATGTGCGCGTACCAGAGCACCAGAAACTCAAAGACCAGCTGGCCGGCACACACATGCCTGGGTTTTTTTTGGCCATTTTTTTGGCTATTTTCAGGCCATTTTCCAGCTATTTTCAGGCTGTTTTTCAGCTGTTTCGGGCCTGAAAAATAGCCTGATTTTTTGCCATTTTTCAGGCTGTTTTCAGGCCATTTTGGGGGGCTTTTTTGGGATGTTTTCAGGCCGTTTTGGGGAGCTTTTTGGGACATTTTGAGGCTGTTTTGGGGGGCATTTTCAGGCAATTTTGGGGGCTGTTTTCAGGCTGTTTTTTGGGCCATTTCCCAGCCATTTGCAGGCTGCTCTTTGGATTTCTGGTACAAGCACACACGCCGACACACGCCAGAAACCCAGACCAAGTGGCATGCACGCATCAGCCAGCTGGTCTTTGGGTTTCCAGCATTCTGGCACACAAGAAGACCAGCTGGCGTGCTGGAAACCAGAAAAGCAGCTGGCAACAGCGCGCATGCCCACAGAGAGGGCTCTGTGTGCCACTTCTGGCACGCGCGCCACAGGGTCGCCATCTTGGATGTAGGCTCTCCTGCTTGAGCAGGGGGTCAGACTACATGACCTCTGAGGTACCTCCCATCGCTATGATTCCATGTTCTTTTGTACAAATATAAAAATGTTGAGACTCTGGAAAGAGTGCAGAGAAGAGCAACAAAGATGATTAGGGGACTGGAGGCTAAAACATATGAAGAACGGTTGCAGGAACTCGGTATGCCTAGTTTAATGAAAAGAAGGACTAGGGGAGACATGATAGCAGTGTTCCAATATCTCAGGGGCTGCCACAAAGAAGAGGGAGTCAAACTATTCTCCAAAGCACCTGAGGGTAGAACAAGAAGCAATGGGTGGAAACTAATCAAAGAGAGAAGCAACTTAGAACTAAGGAGAAATTTCCTGACAGTTAGAACAATTAATAAGTGGAACAACTTGCCTGCAGAAGTTGTGAATGCTCCAACACGGAAAAATTTAAGAAAATGTTGGATAACCATTTGTCTGAAATGGTGTAGGGCAGTGGTGGGATTCAAGTAATTCAACAACCGGTTCTGTGCCCTAAAAATTACCAAACTGCTCAGAAAGTTAACAACCGGTTCTCCCAAAGATTGGATAACCATTTGTCTGAAGTGGTGTAGGGTTTCCTGCCTGGTCAGGGGGTTGGACTAGAAGGCCTCCAAGGTCCCTTCCAACTCTGTTGTTGTTGTTGTTGTTGTTATTCCTGATTAATATATTATAATATCCTTTATTCGATGCAAGTATCATTTTATACAGCCCAGAAAGGTTGCCTGCCCCTCGGGGAAAACTGACCGAGAAAAAGCTTAAAAAGGCCTTCGTTTTATCCTGCTCCATGGGCAGCTAGCGATGGGTAGCGGTTGGGCTTTCCACGCTGCCAAATTCTCACCACATCTCCACGGGATTCTTGGTGAGGAACCAACGTGGTGAACTTAAGAGGGAAAGGGGTGGGGAGAAGAAACCAACAACAGCCGAAATTTCTTCACGTGTTCCAGCCAAGACGGAGACGGTTTTGAGGGAATTCTTGCCTTCGCTCAACATCTATGCTGGAAGAGAGTCATCGTCGTATACCAGCGTTTCGCACAGCAGCCTCCCACTCCCCCATCGTGGGCGTCTGGAAAGAAAGGCGCCAACCGGTTTAAGACTACCAGACTGATGCGCCCCCCAAACAGAACTTACTGCTTCTTGCGTTTTCTTCCCTCCTTCCTTTTTCTCTTGGGGCTGGAGGAACTAAAGAAGAAACAGATTGATTACTTGGCTGCCTCGCCCAGTCTCTCAGAGGCCCCTAGAGCGAGCGAATCTCTCCAAACGTCATTCAGTTCGCTCCTGAGGTTTTTAAGAAGAGGTTGGATAAACCATTTGTCTGAAATGGTGTAGGGTTTCCTGCCTAAGCAGGGGGATAGACTAGAAGACCTCCAGGGTCCCTTCTAACTCCTATTCTATTCTATTCTGTGCTATATTCTATTCTGTGCTATATTTCTATTTCTATTTTCTATTCTATTCTATTCTATTCTATTCTATTCTATTCTATTCTATTCTATTCTATTCTATTCTATTCTACTCTATTCTAAATTCTTATTCTTTTTATTATTTTTATTTCTGTTCTACTCTACTCCATTCCATATTTTCTATTCCATTCCATTCCATTCCATTCCATTCTCCTTCCTTCTATTCTATTCTATTCTATTCTATTCTATTCTATTCTATTCTATTCTATTCTATTCTATTCTATTCTAAATTCTTATTCTTTTTATTATTTCTATTTCTATTCTACTCTACTCCATTCCATATTTTCTATTCTATTCTATTCTCCTTCATTCTATTCTATCCTGTTCTGTTCTGTTCTATTCTAAATTCTTATTCTATTTCTACTCTACTCTATTCTATTCTATTCTAAATTCTTATTCTTTTTATTATTTCTATTTCTATTCTACTCTACTCCATTCCATATTTTCTATTCTATTCTATTCTATTCCATTCCATTCCATTCTCCTTCCTTCTTTCCCTATTCTATTCTATTCTATTCTATTCTATTCTATTCTATTCTATTCTATTCTATTCTATTCTAAATTCTTATTCTATTTTTATTATTTCTATTTCTACTCTACTCTACTCCATTCCATATTTTCCATTCCATTCCATTCTCCTTCATTCTATTCTATCCTGTTCTGTTCTGTTCTATTCTAAATTCTTATTCTATTTTCATTATTTCTATTTCTATTTCTACTCTACTCCATTCCATATTTTCCATTCCATTCCATTCCATTCTCCTTCATTCTATTCTATTCTATTCTATTCTATTCTATTCTATTCTATTCTATTCTATTCTATTCTATTCTATTCTATTCTATTCTATTCTATTCTTCTATATTTATTATTTCTATTTCTATTTCTATTTCTACTCTACTCCATTTCATATTTTCTATTCCATTCCACTCATCTCCACACCATTCCATTCCATTCCATTAAGAAATCTGGAAACCCGGCAATTGAACTGAATCCAGGTTTATTATGTGTGAACACTCTCTATAGATAGTCCTCGACTTACGGCCGCAACTGAGCCCAATATGTCTGTGGCTAAGCAGGACAATGATTAAGTGAATTTCGCCCCATTTTAAGGACTTTTCTTGCCACGTTGGTTAAGTGAGTCACTGTCATTGTTAAGCCAGTAACATGGTTGTTATGTGAATTGCTTCTTCGTTCCCCGTCTCCCCCCCCCCAACCCCACTCTCTTCTAGCACTGATTATATTACCTAGCTGGGTAATGAAACGTCTGCAAGAAAACAAGCAAGCTCAGAGAGCACCAAGGATCCCACAGCCCTCCTCCTCCTCCTCCTCCTCCTCCTCCTCCTCCTCCTCCTCCTCCTCCTCCTCCTCCTCCTCCTCCTCCTCCTCCTCCTCCTCCTCCTCCTCCTCCTCCTCCTCCTCCTCCTCCTCCTCATGTCAGGGTTCCAAGGAACACCCCCAACAACTCCCTGCAAACTCCCCTTCCTTCTAGCACTGATGATGTTACCTAGTTAGGTAATGAAGCGTCTGCAAGAAGACCACCAAGCTCAGGGGCCGCCAAGGACTCCTCATTTCAACCCTGAGCTACAGATATTCTCCTTTAAAGTAAGGATATTTCAACATTCTCAATTCATTAAGATACGGTTCTGTCATACGGAAAGTTTTAATAGAGGGGATTTAGCGGTAGAGTTCTCTGTATCACATTCATCCAGGCACTGAGCGCCGGAAAAAGTAGTTTAATCGATGATTCTAGGTTTCCGTTGCCGAGGCAGGGATCAAAGCTAGCTCTCTGCTTACCTGTGCCTTTTCTTCTTTGAAGAAATCCTGCAAAAGACACACACACAGAGAAATACATTTCAACTTGCAAAGTGGAAAAATCAAGTCTGCAAGAGTCAGCGGATATTTCGATCAAAACGGGCTTTAAATAAGAGTAAAGAAGATGCTTATTTTCAGAATCTCAGAACCGCACGTCCGTGGAACATCTGCATGAAATCGTCCTGGTACAAATAAGGCTTAAAAATATATATATATAGAAAGCAGAAGCAGACATGCCCCAGGGGTGACACAGGTAGTCCTCGACTTAGGACCACAAATGAAACCAAAATTTCTGTTGCTAAACGAAGGGCTTGTTATGTGAGTTACGCCTGATTTTCTTTTTTTTTTTTTTACCTTAAATAGAACCTTAAATAAATGGAATGGAATGGAATGGAATAGAATAGGAATAGGAATAGGAATAGGAATAGGAATAGGAATAGGAATAGGAATAGAATAGAATAGAATAGAATAGAATAGAATAAAAATAAGAATTTAGAATAGAATAGAATAAGAGTTTAGAATAGAATAGAAAAAAAATAAGAATTTAGAATAGAATAGAATAAGAATTTAGAAAGAATAGAATAGAATAGAATAGAATAAATAGAATAAAATAAGAATTTAGAATAGAATACGAATAAGAATTTAGAATAGAATACGAATAAGAATAAGAATTTAGAATAGAATAGAATAAGAATTTAGAATAGAATAGAATAAGAATTTAGAAAGAATAGAATAGAATAAATAGAATAAAATAAGAATTTAGAATAGAATAGAACAGGAATAGGAATAGAAATAGAATAGAATAGAATAGGATAGGATAGGATAGAATAGAATAGAATAGAATAGGATAGAATAGGAATAGGAATAGGAATAGGAATAGAATAGAATAGAATAGTGTGTGATTTGGATACACAAGGAATTTGTCTCCGGTGCATAAGCTCACAGTGTACACAAAAGCTATAAGTGATAAACAGGGGTGGGCTTCCAAAATTTTAGCAAGGGGTTCTCTGCCTGGTTGCTGGGTGGGCGTGGACATGGTGGGCGTGGCCTAGTCGGCTTCCTGCACCCTGATGGGGGAGGGGGGCATTTTTGCCCTCCCGGGCTCCGGAGGCTTTCCTTGAGCCTCCAGGAGGGCCAAAATGGCCTCCCCAGGCTCTGGAGGCCCTTCCCAACTGTCCGGTAGGCCCATTTTTCGCCCTCCCCGAGCCTCCGCATGCACCCTGCACTTACCTGCATCCAAAACGGGCCAGGTGGGGACTCCTGGGAGAGGCAGGGCCAGCCAGAAGTGGGATTTGGGAGTTCTCTGAACTGCACAGAATCTTAGCTAGAGGTTGTCCCGAACCCCTGCGAACCTCCAGCAGCCCACCCCGGTGATAAATCACGATTATAATCATAAAATACACAAGTCAACCCACTTCTGCCTCTGGAACAATGCCTCTGTCCTTCACTGCTGGGTTTCGAAATATCAGAACAAACCCCCCCAAATTACGTTAAAGGAAAGTCCAAACGGATCTATTCCAGGAAAAAATTAACACCCAATGGAAAAGCCTACCTGTTTCTTTTCCTTTTCTTTGAGCTCTTCTTTTTCTTCTTCTTCTTCGGAGGAGAAACACTGTAGGATGGAGATCTAGGAAGAAGTTAAGAGAAGTTCTTTTCACTTGGATTAAGCGTGGCAGAGGGGTTTGCAATTTAAAGTAGACGAAAAGAACCAGGTGCTTTGGTACTCTTCTTTTTTTTCCCCTTCCTGTTAGAGTTTATTGTATGTTAAAATACACATGCAAAGGAAGGAAGGAAGGAAGGAAGGAAGGAAGGAAGGAAGGAAGGAAGGAAGGAAGGAAGGAAGGAAAGAAGGAAGAAGATGAGAAAGAGAAAGGGGAAGGGGAATGGAAAGGGAAGGGAGGAAGGGAGGAAGGAAACGGAAATAGGAAGAAAGGAAAGAAGAAGGAAGATGGGAAAGGTAAAGGCAAAGGCAAAGGGAAGGAAGGAAGGAAGGAAGGAAGGAAGGAAGGAAGGAAGGAAGGAAGGAAGGAAGAAGATGGGAAAGAGAAAGGGGAAGGGGAATGGAAAGAGAAGGAAGGGAGGGAGGGAGGAAATGGAAACAGAAAGAAAGGAAAGAAGAAGGAAGATGGAAAAGAGAAAGGGGAAGGGGAAGAGAAGGAAGAAAGGAAGCAAGCAAGCAAGCAAGGAATTAATTTTCTTTTTAATGTCTTGTTTGTTGTGTTTTTCCTTCTTTTGTCCCCTTTTTAAAAAAATACGCTATTTTGTATTTTAACCTTCTTTGAATAAAATTTGAGCGAAAGGGCATTATGACCCAGATCCAAAACCCCAAAACCTGTGGTTTTTAAGAAGAGACTGGACAGTCCCTTGTCTGAAATGGTATAGGCCAGGGTCTCCTGCTCCAGCAGAGTAGAGGGTTGGACTAGAAGACCTCCAAGGTCCCTTCCAGCTCCATTCCGATTGTTTGATTGAATTGTCTTCAAGGGAAAACCAAGAAAGTCCATTTGTCTTTTGAGAAAGCACTTTTTCGGAGTTCTTTTAAGACTTGGGCCTCTGGTGGCTCAACAGACTAAGACAGTCTGTTATTAACACAGCTGCTTGCAATTACTGCAGGTTCAAGCCCCACCAGGCCCAAGGTTGACTCAGCCTTCCATCCTTTATAAGGTCGGTAAAATGAGGACCCAGATTGTTGGGGGGCAATAAGTTGACTTTGTATATAATATACAAATGGATGAAGACTATTGCTTAACACAGTGTAAGCCGCCCTGAGTCTTCGGAGAAGGGCGGGATATAAATGCAAATAAATAAATAAAAACTTTAACTATTTAGGACTATTGACCGACGCTCCTTCCACTCACCTCCTCCTTTTCTTCCTTGTTGATTTTTTCTTTTTTTTCTTTCCCTTGGAGGGAGGTGGAGGCGATTCAGCATCCCAAGATGGACTGTGGGGAAAAAGTCACCAGATATCAAGATTTGAGAATCGAATTGCAGAGACTCTTGCATAAACCAGTGCAGGTAGTTCCAGTGGTACTTGGCACACTGGGAGCTGTGCCTAAAGACCTAGGCAAGCACTTAAAAGCAATTGGCGCTGACAAGATCACCACTGGTCAGCTGCAGAAGGCCACCTTACTGGGATCTGCTCGCATAATCCGCCAATACATCACATAGTCTTAAACGCTTGGGAAGTGTTCAACTAGTGATCTGTGATATGAAATCCAGCATAATTATCTCATTTGCTGTGTATACTGTCATATTGTTTCTAAGGTAAAGGTAAAGGTTCCCCTCGTACATGTATGCTAGTCGTTCCTGACTCTAGGGGGCAGTGCTCATCTCTGTTTCAAAGCCAAAGAGCCAGCGCTGTCCGAAGACGTCTCTGTGGTCATGTGGCCGCCGTGACTCAACGCCAAAGGCGCACGGAACGCTGTTCACTTCCCACCAAAGGTGGTCCCTATTTTTCCTACTTGCATTTTTTACCTGCTTTCGAACTGCTAGGTTGGCAGAAGCCGGGACAAGTCACGGGAGCTCATGCCGTTCCGCAGCACTCGGGATTCGAACCATTGAACTGCCGACCTTTCGATTGATGAGCTCAGCATCTTAAGCCACTGAGCCACCGCGTCCCTATGTCCATCTATAGAAGCTGGGACAAGTCACAGGAGCTCACCCTGTGACGCGGCATGAGGGATTCATTTCATTTCATTTCATTTATTAGATTTTTATACCGCCCTTCTCCCGAAGGACTCAGGGCGGTGTACAGGCAAATAAAAACAAGGCATCCCGATCAAGGAAGGGGCGCAACTGCCGAACCAGGCGAACCTGGTGGAAGGCCCCCCTGGAGACGGCCGTCAAATGATCTTCAAACGACAGCTGCTCATCCAGGAGGACACCTAAGTTGCGCACCCTATCCACTATTCGAACCACTGAACTGCCAACCTTTCGATCGACAAGCTCAGCGTCTTAGCCACTGAGCCACCGGGTCTCTAGATGTCTCTAGGTGTTATCTATACCCCTTTACCATTGCTTGGACAATTCTCCACATCTGGTTGTCTCTGCTTGGTGGCCTTTTGATGGCAGATCCATAACACGGGCAAACGTTTAATTGCCACGTTCTGGCTAATTTAGTCCTGCCTGAAATTAAGTGTCTTTTGGAAGGATTAATTGCAGATATAATGAGGAAGTTACTGTATGCTAGCTCACTTAGTGCTAAGGTATCAGAGACATATTCATTGAGGTTAACAACTCCATAATAGATTTCTACATTTGGCTTACTTTCCCAGTAAGTATGTTTTTGAAAATAAATTAGATTTCGATTTAGTGGTGCTAGGTATGATGGCCCCTTAAGATTTTTTTTAAAATAAAAAATAAATCTCAAAAACGTATATCGAAGAACCGTTGATATTAAAAGCGGCCTATTCAATAGAAATTCATGAACGTTAACGCTAATGCTTGGCAATGGACATCCTGGCTTGAGGGAAGAATAAGAAAGGAAAACCATGAAGCAGACTTGTGGGACTGGCTGGGGTGTATGGGCAAGATTAGCTGTCCAGATTAACAGAGTTGGAAGGGACCTTGTAGGTCATCTAGTCCAACCCCCTGCCCGAGAAGGAGACTCTACCCCGTTTCTGACAGATGGCAGTCCAGTCTCTTTTTGAAAGCTTCTGGGGATGAAGCTCCCACAACTTCTGAATAACTGAATAATAAGCAGATTAACAGAGTTGGAAGGGACCTTGTAAGGTCATCTAGTTCAACTCCCCCGCCCAAGCAGGAAACCCTACACCATTTTTGACAGATGGCAGTCCAATCTCTTCTTGAAAGCCTCCAGTGATGAAGCTCCCACAACTTCTGAAGGCAACTTCTGTTCCATGGGTTGATTGTTCTCACTGTCAGAAAATTCCTCCTTATTTCCAGGTTGAATCTCTCCTTGGTCAGTTTCCATCCATTGTTCCTTGTCTGGCCTTTGAGTGCTTTGGAAAATAGCTTGACCCCCTTCCTCCTCTCTGGGGCAGCCCCTCAAATATTGGAAGACCGCTCTCATGTCTCCCCTGGTCCTTCTCTTCACTAGATTATCCATGCCCAGTTCCTGCAATCGTTCTTCATATGTTTTAGCCTCCAGTCCCCTAATCATCCTGGTTGCTCTTCTCTGCACTTTTTCTAGAGTCTCAACATCTTTTTTTATAGTGTGGTGACCAAAACTATATACAGTGTTCTAGGTGTGATCTTACTAAGGCTTTATAGAGTGGTTATTAATACCTCCCTTGATCTTGATTGTATCTCTCTGTTAATGCAATTTAGGATTGCGTTGGCTTTTTGGGCTGCCGTCGCACACTGCTGGCTCGTATGAGCAAAGATCTTTCAGGTAAATGTACCTGTGGCAAACTTCCCGGGAGACATTTTGTGAGCGCCCCCCAAATACCTAATGCGATTATAAACTCAGCCGGCACGGTGTAAAGATAGACCGAGTCGGAAAGCTGCAGGTGCGATCGGATGTATCGAGATAAAAACTCATCTTTTCATTTTTTTTTTTCCAAGAGGATATTTTTTGGCTTTTGATGTCCTCGGGAGAACGATCGGACTTTGATGCTTTCTGATGGGCTCTCGAAGACCGTTTTAAAAGGAGGGGAAAAAAATAAAATAAACCTCTCATTGGCCTTAAAAGACAGAGATTTGAAGCAGACGGCTTCCGCTCTCTTCTCTTTTTCCCCGCTTTTCCCTCCGGCAGCAGATAACGATAAATGGAAATAATATCTCCTTAATTCCGAGATCGGGTTTAGCAAATCGGGAGCCTTGATTTCTCCGGCTTGAAAGTGAAGGCGGCGAAAAGATTGACGGAGGGAAAGCAGAAGGAAAGAAGATGGAGGGAGGATGAAAAGAAAGGGGTGATGAGTTAGCCAAGTGCTTCTTTTTAAAAAATATCATTTCCATTTAATCTCCAGGAGATTAAAAAGGTAAAGGTTCCCCTCGCACATATGTGCTAGTCGTTCCCGACTCTAGGCGGCGGTGCTCATCTCCGCGCCGAAGAGCCAGCGCTGTCCGAAGACGTCTCCGTGGTCATGTGGCTGGCATGTCTCAACGCCAAAGGCGCACGGAACGCTTTGACCTTCCCACCAAAGGTGGTCCCTATTTGTCTACTTGCATTTTTACGTGCTTTCGAACTGCTAGGTTGGCAGAAGCCAGGACAAGTCACGGGAGCTCACCCCGTGACGCGGCGCTAGGGATTCGAACCGCTGAGCTGCCGACCTTCCGATCGACAAGCTCAGCGTCTTAGCCTCTGAGCCACCGTGTCCCATAAAAAAGAAAAAGTTGAGTGAACCCCAAAACTGATGTTTTCCGACTGTCTTCTGTTGCTAGGTATTAAGAGAAACTCATTGTTTTTCTACTAGCTGGCAGATCTTCCCATCACAGGCCGAGGGTCAAGACAGCCGAGATGTCTGTGGTGACCTTGCGATCAAAGCCCCCACCGGAGTCACGGCGGCCATCTTGACTTTTTGACCCAACCCGGACGTTTGCCTGTTCTGTATTCTGCACACTCTGTTAGCGTTTTCATCGAACTGTCTAGGATAAAAACCCGGAATCTGAAAAAGAAAATTCTGGAAAGGCGAAAATCAAAACTGACCAATCGATCAAAGCTGGCGTTACACGAGTGCTTAACAACCGACGCAACGTCCCCGTGTGATCAGAATTCGGGCCCTTGGCAACCTAGCATGTCTTTAGGACGGGGTTGCGGCGTTTTGTGGGGATCTCCTGTTCGCCGTTTGAGAGTTTCCGGCAAGGAAAGTCAATGGGGAAAGCTAGATTCGCTTAAGGACCGGGTGTGATTCACTTAACAACTGCAGCGGTTCGCTTAACATCCATGGCAAAAGGGTCATAAAACTGGACAACAATTCACTTCATCCCCTTGCTTCACCGCTTAACGTTTGGGCCTGAATTGTAAGGACTACTTACGGTATACAAACTGGACGTAAGAACTGCAGTTGCAGGAATTGGGTATGGCCAGTCTAGAGACAAGAAGGACTGGGGTGGGGGGACGGACACACGATAGCAGTCTTCCAGTATTTGAGGGGCTGCCACAAAGAGGAGGGGGGTCAACTTATTTTCCAAAGCACCAGAAAGCAGGAGAAGACACAACGGATGGAAACTGATCAGGAAGAGAAGCAACCTGGAATTAAAGAGAAACTTCCTTACGGCGAGGACCATTAACCGGTGGAACGGCTTGCCACCAGAGGTTGTAAGAACAAACTGGACAGCCATTTGTCTGAAATATTTCCTGCTTGAGCGGGATTGGACTAGAAGACCTCGAAGGTCCCTTCCAGTTCTGTTCTGATCGAATGATTGATCGGAGTGTCCATCCATCGCATTAGCCTGGCTAGGTGGCTCAGCGGCTAAGGCGCTGAGCTTGTCGATCAGAAAGGTCGGCCGTTGGGCGGTTCAAATCCCTAGCACAGGTCTTCTGCGTGAGCAGTGGGTTGGATTAGATGACCTCCAAGGTCCTTTCCAACTCTGTTACTGTTACAATTCTCAGCTTAAATGCCTTTTTTTCCCCAGGGAACTAAAGAGACTTGGGTTAGGCCCGAACGTCGGTTCTTACCTGCGCGATTTGTGTGTTTTGCCTTCCAGGCTGTTCTTCTGCGTCTCACAACCGTTGACCTTGCGGCTGTCTTGAGCTTCGTGTGGCTCTTCAGAAGGGGTGACTTTCGTTGGAAGAGGCAGGCAGCTGGGGACATCCGTGCTAAAATAGGAAGACAGACAATAACTTTTTCACGCACAAAAAATGTTCTCGTTTTTCTCTGTCTTCCTTCCCAAGGTAGATCAGCCAGGAAACAAAAGCCAGATAAAAGCTCGTTCTTTACTTTATTGTAAAGCTACATTAAGGGAATGTTGCAAACCTGAAGGTACAATTTTCCCGCCATGTCAATCAATCAGAATAAAGTTGGAAGGGGACCTTGGAGGTCTTCTAGTCCAACCCTCCTGCTCAAGCAGGAGACCCTATACCATTCCAGACAATAGAATAGAACAGAATAGAATAGAACAGAACAGAACAGAACAGAACAAGAACAGAACAGAACAAGAATAGAACAGAATAGAACAGAACAAGAAAAGAATAGAATAGAATAGAATAGAATAGAATAGAATAGAATAGAATAGAATAGAATAGAAGTTTAATGGAATGAAATAGAATGAATGGAATAGGAATACAAATAAGGAAAGAGGAAGGAGGATAGGATGAGATAGAATGGAGTAGAATGGAATGGAATGGAATAGAATAGAATAGAACAGAACAGAATAGAATAGAATAGAATAGAATAGAATAGAATAGAATAGAATGGAATGGAATGGAATGGAATGGAATGGAATGGAATGGAATGGAACGGAACTGAACGGAACGGAATAGAGTAGAATAGAATAGAGTCGAGTCAAATTGAGTCGAATAGAATAGAATAGAATAGAATAGAATAGAATAGAATAGAATAGATACATTCATCAAGAATCATAAGGTATCATAACAGATATCAGACTAAGAGTTATCAGACTGCCTTTCAATGATTTGGATGTATTATTTTTGATTGTTTTGGGGGAGGTTAGGAATTGATGAGAATTGTAGGAGTATAATTGAGTTAGGAGGGAAATTGTTTTAGCATATGTTTGTTTTATTTTTGACTATACCCTGTGTTTGTTCTGGGAAGTCGGGGGAGTGGGGAGTGGGGTTTGTGAATGGAGGGGAGGGGCTAGAGGAGGGAGAAACGGGGGGGGGAAAGTTTTGTAAAACTTTTTCAATAAAAAAAAAAGAATCATAAGGTATAACACTTAATGATAATCGCAGGGTACAAATAAGCAATCAGGAAACAATCAATATAAATTGTAAGGATTACCAGCAACAAAGTTACAGTCATATAGTCATAAGTGGAAAGAGATTGGTGATGGGAACGATGAGAAGATTAATAGTAGTGCAGATTTAGTAAATAGTTTGACAGTGTTGAGGGAATTATTTGTTTAGCAGAGTGATGGCCTTCGGGAAAAAACTGTTCTTGTGTCTAGTTGTTCTGGTGTGCAGTGCTCTATAGCGTCGTTTTGAGGGTGGGAGTTGAAACAGTTTATGTCCAGGATGCGAGGGGTCTGTAAATATTTTCCCAGCCCTCTTTTTGACTCGTGCAGTATAAGACTGTCCAGTGTCTTCTTAAGCACCTCCCGTGATGAAGCACCCAACAACTTCCGGTGGCAAGCCGTTCCACTGGTTAATTGTCCTCACCGTTAGGAAATCCCTTCTTAATTCCAGGTTGCTTTTCTCCTGGATTAGTTTCCATCCATTGTTTCTTCCCTTCCCCTCTAGTGCTTTGGAAAATAAATTGACCCCCCACCCCTTCTCTTTTATTGTGGCAGCCCCTCAAATATTGGAAGACTGCTTTCGTGTCCCCTTTTCTCTAGACCGGCCCAACCCAAATCCTGCAACCGCTTCTTCTTCGTAGGTTTTAGTCTCCGGGCCTTTAATCATCTTAATTGCATCTCTTTTATAGCCCCAAAGGGAGAATCCTTCCTAAAACTCTTGTTCGGCCCGTTATGCAGCTGTGGGCTGAGCGATCTCTTATTTAACCGGTCCCTAGACAGCCACCAAGCAAGGTCATTCTCACATACCATTATACTGTCTTTCAGCCTTCGCAAACTGAGAGAAATGTAAATAGTGCCCTTTTCTCCCCTTTCCGATTCTGCGCTGTTGTTTCGGCATCCGTAGCACACACACACACACAAACACAACCAGACTGCTCCTTGACCTTTTGGCGCTAATGATGCAATCATCATAAATTAAAGAATAAACGAATTGCAATGAATTAAAGGATAACAACCTGCCCTTTAAACACACACACACACACCTGCCTGGAATAGTAGCTTGCTTTGCCGAAGGGTAGAACTGGGGACTGCCACGGAGGTTGGAAATGTGCAACCGTGGGGGTCAAAAATGCATTCTTCCCCCTAGCTGTGGGTCAGGTGTCAAAACCTTTGCAGATATGATCTCTGAATTATTAAAGCGAAATTGCTAGAGGGTTGGTTTTTTTTTCTTCCGTTGGTGCGGAATTAATTTTTTTGCCTTGGATTGCGTTTAAAAGGTAAAACGAAAGCATGTCAAATTTAATATTTCACCTGGTCCCAAGTCTCTCTCTCTCTCTCTCTCTGTGTAGCTCTCACAGTCTGGATTTATTTCCTTGAGCAGGAACAGACAATGACAGGGTTAGCGATTTTCATGCCAACACAAAAGCCAACACAGTTCTGGGCTGCATAAACAGAGGGATAGAATCAAGATCACGTGAAGTGTTAATACCACTTTATAATGCCTTGGTAAGGCCACACTTGGAATATTGCATCCAGTTTTGGTCGCCACGACGTAAAAAAGATGTTGAGACTCTAGAAAGAGTGCAGAGAAGAGCAACAAAGATGATTAGGGGAGTGGAGGCTAAAACATATGAAGAACGGTTGCAGGAACTGGGTATGTCTAGTTTAATAAAAAGAAAGACTAGGGGAGACATGATAGCAGTCTTCCAATATCTCAGGGGTTGCCACAAAGAAGAGGGAGTCGGGCTGTTCTCCAAAGAACCCGAGGGTAGAACAAGAAGCAATGGGTGGAAACTGATCAAAGAAAGAGGCAACTTAGAACTAAGGAGAAATTTCCTGACAGTTAGAACAATTAGTAAGTGGAACGACTTGCCTGCAGAAGTTGTGAATGCTCCAACACTGGAAATTTTTAAGAAAATGTTGGATAGCCATTTGTCTGAAATGGTGTAGGGTTTCCTGCCTGGGCAGGGGGTTGGACTAGAAGACCTCCAAGGTCCCTTCCAACTCTGTTGTTATGTTATGTTATGTTATGCATCCACATGGGGTTCCAGAACTCAAGACGGCGGTCATGATTTATTTTATTTTTATTTATTTATTTTGTCACATGGTGTATATATATAAGCATAAGCATGAAATAACTAAACAATATATAAGCATATATATAAGCAGGAGTATGTAATAACTATATTAATTGGATATAACGAAAGGAAACAATAGGACAGGAACGGTAGGCACACTTGTGCTTCTATGCACGCCCCTTACAGACCTCTTAGAAATGGGGTGAGGTCAATAGTAGATAGTTTTTGGTTAAAAGCTTTGGGGATTTTGGGAAGAGACCACAGAGTCAGGTAGTGCATTCCAGGCATTAACAACTCTGTTACTGAATCATGTTTTCTGCAATCAAGATTGGAGCGGTTCACATTAAGCTTAAATCTATTGTGTGCTCGTGTATTGTTGCAATTGAAGCTGAAGTAGTCTTAGACAGGAAGGACATTGTAATAGATGATTCTATGATTCTGCCCCCTTGTTATATGGAACCTAAAGGTAAAGGTAAAGGTTCCCTTCGGATATATGTGCTAGTCGTTCCCGACTCTAGGGGGTGGTGAAACAGATAGAAACAAATGGAGATACAGAGAGAGAGACACACACACGAAGAAACAGAAATAGAGACAGAGAGAAAGAGAAAGAAAGAGATAGTGTTCTGTCCCCACTCGCCTCCGTCCAAGTGATGGCTTAATTAGCCGGCACTATCAGCTCTGGCAGCAAACTAGCGAGCGTCTGCCAAATGACTCTGTTATCTCCCTTGATGCCGATGAGTCAACAAACAGTACTTCAGCTCTTAGTTAAGCAATTGATTTGCCTGCTACGAAGAGGCATAGCAGCCCTCGCTGCTTTTATATCCTGTGGGGTGTGATTCTGACTCAGCACTTCCTAGGCCTGCCCCACCCCTGCTTCTGTTGTTCCCGCCTCTCCTGCCTACGAAACCTAGGGTGCAGCCAGGCCTGATTGCCATCAGCCAGGTCTGGAGGCGTGGCCTGGGGGGGAAAGAGTCAGGGGACGAAGCCTCGTTATCTCCTCCACCTGGCCTGCCTCTGGCTCCTGGAGCTGAGCCAGGGAAGCTGGTGCTCCCGAGGTAAGTCCTGGCGGCCCTTCCCCCTCACTTTCCAAGTCACTTTCTGGCAGGGGGCCTGGCTCGGGGGGGGGGGGCGCAGACACAACAGATAGAGAGACACAGGGAGACAGAGAAACAGAGATAGAGAAACAGACAGAAAGAGACAGACAGAGAAAGGGAGATAGAGACAGGGAGACACAGAGAAAGAGATCCATATTATTCCGAGCCACTTAACCTTAAAAATCATAAATACACGAGAGCTAGCTGTTCTTATGATTTCCAGGATCTTGTAATTGACATACACTCGTCATTGACATGCCTGGTTGAAGTTTCTTGGAGTCCTGCTTCCTAAATTGAATCCTAGGGTACAATGTTTAATAAAGATTATCCCTGATCCACCAACCCCACTTCGTAAACTGTCCCCCCGTCAGCTGAATGTGTAACGAGTCGAGCTGTTTACTGGGATAGGAAGATCCAGAAAATTGGATTAACTCAGGTATCTCCGGTTATTGAAAGCGATCTGCAGGTTAAAGTGCTGCGAGCGTTATCTTGCAACTCGAAACGTAGACTGAGTTATCATTATGGACAACCCCCCCTAAAAAATATTCATGACTCTTTCTGTCGTTCAGCTTTCTAAAATGGACAGTTTGCGCATTACCTCATGAGTTTTAGGGACAACATATTAAGGTGGCTCAGAGATTAAGACGCTGAGCTTGTCGATCGAAAGGTCGGCAATTCAGCGGTTCGAATCCCTAGTGCCACGTAACGGGGTGAGCTCCCGTGACTTGTCCCAGCTTCTGCCAACCTAGCAGTTCGAAAGCAGGTAAAAAATGCAAGTACAAAAATAAGGACCACCTTTGGTGGGAAGATAACAGCGTTCTGTACGCCTTTGGCATTGAGTCATGCCAGCCACATGACCATAGAGGCATCTCCGGACGGCGCTGGCACTTCGGCTTTGAAACGGAGATGAGCACTCCCCCCTAGAGCCAGGAACGACTAGCACATACGTGCGAGGGGAACCTTTACCTTTTAAGGAACATATTGGTTAGCTTCTCAAATCGCTCAAAGTCATGGCTTGTTGAATCCTGGTTTAATCCAATAACTAAATAATTTTCTGGGTTCTCCCGACGTGCTAAGCCTCTGAGGGTGGTTTAGAAGCGGCAGTGGATGGACGCGATAAAAATAACCTTAGAGAAACAGGAGGAAGAGCCACAACCCAGGCAATTGTCAGATAAATCTGACCATCCAAAGCAGGACTGCAATCTGTGAAAACGCCTCCGATTTGATCCTCCCTCATTTTCGTGAAAAGGAGGAGGGGATCAAGAAGATTGCGTTCAGACCTGCCAGATTATGTTACCCTGATCCCACAATAAAAAGTAGTATCAGCTTTTGTGAGTTTGGTTGCCTAGCCTGGTTTACCTTGAAGTGTGCTAAGGCAGATGGCGTTTGCACAACATGCAAATGTCCAAAATAAATAAATAAATATAAATATTGACCTAAGAGGTCTGTAAGGGGCGTGCATAAGAATACAAACGTGTCTACCGTTCCTGTCCTATTGTTTTCTTTCATTATATCCAATTAATATAGTTATTGCATGCTTATGCTTATATATATATGCTTATATATTATATAGTTACTTTCATGCTTATGCTTATATATACTGTTGTGACAAAATAAATAAATAAAATAAATAAATAAAACCAACCACCGTTCCGCGTTGTAGTTTTTTGGGTTTTGGTGGTTTTTTGACCTCTTTTAATGCAGTTTGTGCTCCTGGAGCTAATCCATACCTGGTCTTGGAATAAGGCAGCGCTCCTGCTCTCCTAGCATCTGTGAGTTTTTATCCTTGCCTTGGGAGCAATTTTAATGGAAATAAATTATCTCGGAGCCACTCCAAGCTACCTTGATTTCAGCGCTATACATTTTTATTGAACTGTCGATGCTTGTAATCCTTTGGGTTAGTCCTTTGATGGATGGTCTCTTTCCTTCCTTCCTTCCTTCCTTCCTTCCTTCCTTCCTTCCTTCCTTCCTTCCTTCCTTCCTTCCTTTCCCCTTCCCTTCTTCTTCTCTTCTCTTCTCTTCTCTCTTCTCTTCTCTTCCTTCCCTTTCCCTTCCTCTTTTCTTTCCTTTCCTTCCTTTTTCCTTTCCTTTCCTTTCCTTCCTCTTCTCTTCTCTTCTCTTCTCTTCTCTTCTCTTCTCTTCTCTTCTCTTCTCTTCTCTTCTCTTCTCTTCTCTTCTCTTCTCTTCTCTTCTCTCCTCTCCTCTCCTCTCCTCTCCTCTTCCCTTCTCTTCCACTTCTCTTCCTCTTCTCTTCTCTTCTCTTCTCTCCTCTCTTCCTCTTCTCTTCTCTTCTTCTCTTCTCTCTTCTCTTCTCTTCTCTTCTCTTCTCTTCTCTTCTCTTCTCTTCTCTTCTCTTCTCTTCTCTTCTCTCCTCTCCTCTCCTCTCCTCTCCTCTCCTCTCCTCTCCTCTCCTCTCTCCTCTCCTCTTCCCTTCCCTTCCCTTCTCTTCCCCTTCTCTTCTCTTCTCTTCTCTTCTCTTCTCTTCTCTTCTCTTCTCTTCTCTTCCCTTCCCTTCCCTTCCCTTCCCTTCCCTTCCCTTCCCTCCCCTCCCTTTCAGTTTGTTTCATCTATAAGTGTCCTCTACCCCACTTGACTTTTGGCCAATATGGCAGATCAATAAACCTTTCAGATGTACAGAATAGTGCATTGCCATTCGTTTTCTTCATGTCTTCCGACCCAAATTGCCTAGTTCCATCTGGGTCAGCTCAATTATTCCGGCTGTACATCGAATAACCGAAAGTGGCCAGGAATTAATTGCCTTGAGGACGTTCCCACGGCTTAGTTTTGATTTCAAAATTTTTCCGAATTTGCTCGACAGTCTTGGTAAATGTATTTTTTTTTTTACTTGCTCCTGTAGTAAACTGCAAAATTTTTGTAGTCCTCGGATTACGACCCCAATAGAGCCCCAAATTTCTGTTGTTAAGCGAGACAATTGTTAAATGGGTTTGGCCCCATTTGATAACTTTTCTTAAGGTCTATTGCTAAGTGAATCACTGCAGTTGATAAGCCAGTAATCCAGTTGTTAAGTGAACCAGATGGTCGCAAAAGGGAATCACATGATTCCCAGGACACTGCATCCGTCATAAATATGCTTAGAAGCTGAACTTTGATCACGTGACCGTGGAGACGCCTCAATGGTCATAAGGGTGAAAAATGGTCATAGGTCACATTTTTCAGTGCCGTTGTGACTTTGAAAGGTCACTAAACAAACTGTGGTTACGTCAAGGACTACCTGTACATTAGAATAGAATAGAATAGAATAGAATAGAATAGAATAGAATAGAATAGAATAGAATAGAATAGAATAGAATAGAATAGAATAGAATACAGGAGGAAATATAATAGAATGGAATGGAAAGGAAAGGAAAGGAAAGGAGTGGAGTGGAGTGGAGCGGAGCGGAGAGGAATGGAATGGAATGGAATGGAATGGAATAGAATAGAATAGAATGAGGAGGAGGAGGAGGAGGAGGAGGGAAGAAGGAAGGAGAATAGAATAGAATAGAATAGAATAGAATAGAATAGAATAGAATAAATTCAGGAGGGAATAGAATAGAATAGAATAGAATGGAATGGAATGGAATGGAATGGAATGGAATAGAATAGAATAGAATGAGGAGGAGGAGGAGGAGGAGGAGGAGGAGGGAAGAAGGAAGGAGAATAGAATAGAATAGAATAGAATAGAATAGAATAGAATAGAATAGAATAGAATAAATTCAGGAGGGAATAGAATAGAATAGAATAGAATAGAATGGAATGGAATGGAATGGAATGGAATGGAATGGAATGGAATGGAATGGAATAGAATAGAATAGAATGAGGAGGAGGAGGAGGAGGAGGAGGGAAGAAGGAAGGAGAATAGAATAGAATAGAATAGAATAGAATAGAATAGAATAGAATAGAATAGAATAGAATAGAATAAACTCAGGAGGGAATAGAATAGAATAGAATGGAATGGAAAGGAAAGGAATGGAATGGAATGGAATGGAATGGAATGGAATAGAATAGAATAGAATAGAATAGAATAGAATAGAATAGAATAGAATAGAATAGAATAGAATAGATACAGGAGGGAATAGACTAGACTAGACTAGACTAGACTAGACTAGACTAGAATAAATATTGGAATGGAATAAAATAGAACAGAACAGAACAGAACAGAACAGAACAAAACAGAACAGAGTAGAGTAGAGTAGAGTAGAGTAGAGTAGAGTAGAGAAGAGAAGAGAAGATATGGAAGGGAGCTTGGAGGTCTTCTACTCCATCGTAATTTCGAACGGCCCTTAAACAAACGGTTGAAAGTTTGTCGTATTCCCCATTAGTCGTTCCATGATTGAGAAGCTCAGCCAGATATTTAATCCAGGTCTGGCACTTTTCATCATTTTCTTTATTATTATTATGGTTGGTCGCCCAATCAGTCAGACCTTTAAACTGGATTTTGCCATCTTTACTTTACCCCGTCTTATTCTGGTTATTGTTATCGTCCTCATAAAAAGACCTGCAGTCTCTGTTGCAAAGAGATGGAGCAGCTTAGAAATCTCAAAGCCGGATTTTATCTGCCTTAAATCTCCCACTGCTTTGCTCCTCTCTCGTCTCATCCAAAGGCAGGAACTGAAAACAGCCAGCGATGCCATTGGAAAACAGATTGCTTTCTCCTAAGCCGAGCCCCCCCCCTCCAAAAAAATCTATAATTTGCCGGTTTATTAAATCCTGTAATATTAGGCAGGCAGCGGAGTGTAGCTTCAGCCGGCCCGGCCAAATGGTGCGATCAACGCCACTCCGTTCTCCTAATTTATTCTCCATAACGGACGTAGTTTCTCGTTTCTGCGAAAGTTTCTTTTAGCTCCCGTCTCCTGTTTGAGGACTGGAGCCCAACTGGACCTTGATATGGATTAGCAGGTTAGGAAAAGCTTCTCCAACATTGGAGTCAATGAGACATCACCTTCAAAAGAGGGTTATTTTTTCCCCCATTGTTTTAATTGCAAATACTGGAAGACTGCTACCATGCCAGGAATACTTGCATCCAGTTTTGGCCGCCACGGTGTAAAAAAAAGATGTTGAGACTCTGGAAAGAGTGCAGAGAAGAGCAACAAAGAGGATTAGGGGACTGGAGGCTAAAACATATGAAGAACGGTTGCCGGAATTGGATTATGACTAGTTTAACGAAAAGAAGGACTAGGGGAGACATGATAGCAGTCTTCCAATATCTCAGGGGCTGCTCCAAAGAAGAGGGAGTCAAGCTATTCTCCAAAGCAGGGGTCTCCAACCTTGGTCCCTTTAAGACTTGTGGACTTCAACTCCCAGAGTTCCACAAGTCTTAAAGGGACCAGGGTTGGAAACCCCTGCTCCAAAGCACCTGAAGGCAGGACAAGAAGCAATGGATGGAAACTAACCAAGGAGAGAAGCAACTTAGAACTAAGGAGAAATTTCCTGGACAGTGAGAACGATCAACCAGTGGAACAAGTTACCTCCAGAAGTTCTGAATGCTCCAACACTGGAAGTTTTTAAGAAGAGATATGGATAACCATTTGTCTGAAGTGGTGTAGGGTTTCCTGCCTAAGCAGGGGGTTGGACTAGAAGACCTCCAAGGTCCCTTCCAGCTCTGTTATTCTATTCTATTCTATTCTAGTCTATTCTAGTCTATTCTAGTCTAGTCTAGTCTAGTCTAGTCTAGTCTAGTCTAGTCTAGTCTAAATGTTGCCCCTAATTCTTCTTTTCTTTAGATTAGCCAGACCCAAATCCTGCAGCCGTTCTTCATATGTTTTAGTCTCCAGGCCTTTGATCATCTTAGTTGTTCTTCTCTGAACCTTTTTCCAAAGTCTCAACAACCATTTTTTTGGTAGTCCGGTGACCAAAATTGGTTGCAATATTCCAGGTGCTTTACTTACTAGGGTTTTCTAAAGCAGTTCAAATACTTCAGTTGGGAAGATGAAGAAACAAGAGTCAATCAGGACCATGGTCAGCTCAGGATCATGAGCTTGGGAAGTGTTGTGCCTCGCCCGCCCCCCTCTCCGCAGCCGGGCCCCTCTTATCTCCTGTTATCTCAGCCAGAGACTGATAGTGCAGATGAATGGCCTGGCATGCCTCCAGCCCCCAGTCCTGGCACCATGCCCGGACAGACTGAGCAAATAAACCTCCCCCCCACAGCGTGTGAGTATGAGGAGCATGAAGCCAGTCACGAGCTAGAATTGCCGGCAGCTGGAGGGTGGACAGATCCACGCTTCCGGAGAATGGAGAGGCGACGTCAGCAAAAGGAAGGGAGGGGCAGGCCTGGATAAGTGCTGAGTCATAGAGCCACACCCCATGGCCTATATAAAGGATCTGCTTTCTGGCATTCTTTGAGTCAGGCAAAGTCTAATCTGGTTGCTGAAGTCACACCTTGGATACCTGCCTGCCCTGAGAACTCTGACAGGACTTTGGCAAAGCTGCAGAGGCTTCGTGGCCACGCTTGAGACAGACTTTCCAGACCCGGCCGTCAGAGGAGGAGTGGGACACGACAGGAAGAGCCTTCACCAGCCAGACGGAAGCCTGGAGGAGAAGCAGGCGTGGCCAAGGGTAGGAGCCTAAAATTCCCATTCGGAGCTGTCCTGGTGGCCCTTGACTTACATCCCACAATTGAGCTCGACTGAACTCTTGTAAGTCGAGAACTACTTGTAGTTAAAAACTGTCCCCTATGAATGTAAATTGTGATTGTAGATATATGCAAGGCTTGCTTTGAAATGCCTTCCCTGAATGGCATTTTAAACATATGCTTTAAGTTATAATAAATCTGTGAAACTAGCGAACTGTTTTGCATAACTGCCAATTAGATATTTCCGATCGCAGGAATCGTGGTTGGGTAACCCAGGGATTCTATGCACTGTTTCCAAGACAGCATTTGGATATGTTTAAAAGGAAATTAGAGGAAGAAGGGGAAGAAAAATAGTCTAACTGTTTTGGCACCAGTTTTACCACATTCTAACTGTGACTGTTTGGCGTCCATTCCCTGCCTCTCACAATTATAACTATGGTATCACCCACAAAATTTGAAAATGAAATAGAATGGAATAGAATAAGTTCTCTTGCTTGAGTAGGGGGTTGGACTAGAAGACCTCCAAGGTCCCTTCCAGATTATTCTATTCTATTCTATTCTATTCTATTCTATTCTATTCTATTCTATCCTATTCTTCTACTCTACTCTACTCTACTCTACTCTACTCTATTCTTCCACAATCATCATCTCCATTTAACAACCCCATAATCCCTTGTGGGGTGGAGTCTGGGCCAATGATTGGAGCTAGCAGAGTGTTTTAATGGCCGGATGCCCTTCATGTCACCAATGCGGAGTTTTGTTCAGCAGATACATTCTCAGTGTGCCCAGAAAGAGAAATATCTGCCTCTACCTAGGACTGAACTCACAGCCTCCTGATTCTGAGGCAAGAGCTCCACTTCTAGGCCATCGCAGCGCACCGCAGCGCACTGCAGCGCAGCGCACCATTCTATTCATTCATAATGTTTTAAATTCATATACAGGTAGCCCTTGATTTACAGCCATTCGTTTAGTTGCAAAGGCATTGAAAAATGTGACTTATGACCGTTTTCCCCCACTTATGACCATTGAGGCATCTCTATGATCACACGATCCAAATTCAGACCCTTGGCAACGGACTCATATCCACGACAGAAATTGGGGGGCTCAAGCATGGTCCTAAATTGAGGACAATCTGGAATAACTTTGTGGGGTGATTTGAGCTGACTGGCTCAACGTTACGCAGTGAATGTCCTCGCCTGAACAATCGTTTGATCTTAATCCAACATTTTAGCCATTACAAGGTGCATTGACTTTTCTGTCTACGTTACAAAAAAGAAAAAAGAAAACCAGGAAAGTAGATTATTGCTGAAGAGACAAGAATTCTAGCAACTAAATAACTTCATTTAAAAGCCAATACACCCCCACGTCTATTCTAGTTATGACTTTCTGATTTTATTTCCAAAAACCCTGTTAAAATCAAGCAAGGAGATTTTATTGTCTCTAATAATGGAAAAAGTGGGCTGTGGTTGGTTTAATAATGCTGTCCTGATATTTGAAAGGTGGCCACCAACAAGAGGGGGTCAACCTATTTTCCAAAGCGCCAGAAGGCAAGATGAGAAGCAACGGATGGAAACTCATCAAGGAGAGAAGCAACCTGGAACTAAGGAGAAATTTCTTGAAAGTGAGAACAATTAACCAGTGGAACTGCTGGCCTCCAGAAGTTGTGGGTTGCTCCATTACTGGTGTTCTGTCCCCTCCCGGCCTCAGCCACGCGAGCTGGCTAAACGAGCCAGTAATTGAGTTCACGGCTGCTATCAGTTTTGGCAGGGAATCGGCAGCTGCCTGCCAAAGTCTCCCTTATCTTGGGGTTTCTGGGCAACCAGGAAGTCAGCAATCCAGGCCGAATGTTCAGCTCAATTCTCCACAAGTCAAAGAGTTCAGCTCACTTCCCCACGAGTCAAATAGTTCAGAACCTGAAGGCAGGACAAGAAGCAACGGGTGGAAACTGATCAAGGAGAAAAGCAACTTAGAACTAAGGAGAAATTTCCTGACAGTTAGAACAATTAACCAGTGGATCAACTTGCCTGCAGAAGTTGTGAATGCTCCAACACTGGAAATTTTAAAAAAGAGATTGGATAACCATTTGTCTGAAGTGGTGTAGGGTTGCCTGCCTGGGCAGGGAGTTGGAGTAGAAGACCTCCATGGTCCCTTTCAACTTCTATTCTATTCTATTCTATTCTATTCTATTCTATTCTATTCTATTCTATTCTATTCTATTCTATTCTATTCTATTCTATTCTATTCTTAATAGCCTCAGCAGGACTGGACCAGCCCATCTACGAGACAAAAGAGTCAATCTTGCCTTCTGAAAAATAATATGTATGTGTAAAATTTCATTTAAAATCGTATTTTATTCCAATTTCATTTTAAATTGTGTTTTATCCAATTGCATTTTTAAATTGTTTTTATCAGATTTTAGTAGTCATTTGTGTCTGGAACTCTGCAGTTTGATATGGCCCCAAGGGCTAATTAATAAAGTAAACTGGACTGAATGTATAAGAGAAGGAGTGGCAGAACCTGGGGGCAGAGTTAAAAGAGGAATCAGCCAAGAATCCCTACATAGTCACCAAGGAACCAACTCCAACTTTCCTTGAATTCCATTGACCTTTGTCTAAGCTGTCAACTCGCAATGCATTCCTGGCCTGTTTTCAAATTGCCATAGGTAAGGGGGATGGGAAAACGGCGGAGCAGTAAAGCAGCCAAAAACAAAAGCACATTCCAGACATATCTCTCTCAGGGCTGTCTCCCAGGGTTACCCACAGCAGCGGGAAGGGAGTGATTTCCACAACCCGCGAAACTGCTCCGTTGGCAAATGTGACTGATGATATACCCTGGGGAGGGAGGGGGGAAACAGAGTCAAGCCTGGGCCATAAATTACATGGGGTCAGAGTTGGCTTCACTTGGAACGTGCTGACATGAAGCTCCTAATAAATAACTGGATTTCTTTTGAAGTTTTGGAAGCACATGATTTAATTAGGGCATCTGTCCGGAACCCTGACATAAGCCAGTGCTAACCGTTAGCGGACAAGATTCCGGCGCTTGAATGTGCGCGTCTAAAGCGGAAGTGTCCAAGCAGAGGTGCACATCTGGCTGGGGAATTCTGGGAGTTGACGTCCACGGGTCTGAAAATGGACAACCTTGTTCTCAAGCAAGTTGAGTGAAGGACTTTTCTTTAACGCAAGAAGCTGATTCCCAGCTCAGGCTAAGCTGGGCGGAAGGTGATTCAGTCGGAGAGAAATCAATTAAATTTAAATAGAGAGAAAGATTAGAAATCAGATGCCGCGTTTTCTTAATTATAGCACCTAATCATTGTGAAGGAACGGAGGGAGGGGGGGGGAAGAGAAAGGACCGAGTTCATTTCCTTCCCTCTCCACGTATATTGGTGGCTTGTAATGAGATGGCTGTAAGTAGCAATTCCCTCAGGGACTTTGTCAGAAGCTAAGAAATGTAATAATAATAACTCCCAATCAAGGCTGGGGTCTAACAGGAACGTGGTCTACGGTAGTGGCCAAAATTGTGGAAACCTTTTGGGAAAAGTGGATTTTTGAGCTTTGATGGCTAATAACACCACTTTTTTTGGGGAGGAAGTTTCAAGATAATTATATTCCACTGCTGGAATGGCCTGGGAATAGCCCAGATCTTAACCCAATTGAAAATTCTAGGGAGCCGACTAAAGAAACTTGTTAGTCAGAAGCGAGCCAGCAATAAAACCCGCTTAATAGAAGCCATCCTTCAATTTTGGTTTCACATTAAAACAGCTGCCGAACTCAAAGACTTGGTTCACTCCATGGGAAGACGTTGTAAGGCTATAATTCATGCTAAAGTTTACCCAAGTAAGTATTAACTGACATGGTGATAATTTTTGTATATCTCATTTTTTTTTCTACGCGTTTCACTTTTCTTCTTTATGGTGTAACTGCTATTCTAATAGCAAACCCTTCATCAAAGTTATGGCATTACATTCTTGATTAAATGATCTTTCCACTGATATATAATTTTATGGTACCACTCCAAAAAAAAAAAAGTGGTGTTATTAGCTAGTTTTAGAAAAGACACTTTTCCCAAAAAGGTTTCCACAATTTTGGCCACTACTGTATGTATTTTGGTTGTCACTGGAAAGAGGAGGAGGAGGAGGGGAGGAGGAGGAGGGGGGAGAGAGGGGGAAGGGGAGGAGGAGGACAACGATGACTGTGGGGTATTTGGTGCTCTCTGAGCTTGGTGGTTTTCTTGCAGGCATTTCATTAACCTACAAGGTAACATCATCAGTGCTACAAGGGAGTGAGGTTTGCAGAGAGGAGGAGGAGGAGGGGAGGGAGGAGGAGGAAGAGAAGAAGAAGAGGAGGAGGAGGAGAAGGAGGAGAGGGTGAGGAGAAGGAGGGGGAAGAAGGAGGAGGAGGAGGAGGACGAAAGAGGAGAGAGGAGAAGAAGAGGGAAGAAGAGGCAAGAGAAGAAGAGGGAGGAGGGGGAGGAGGAGGAAGAAAGAGGAGAGAGGAGGAGGAGAAGAGGGAAGAAGAGGGAAGAGAAGAAGAGGGGGGAGGAGGAGGAGGAGAAGAAGAAGAAGAAGAAGAAGAAGAAGAAGAAGAAGAAGAAGAAGAAGAAGAAGAAGAAGAAGAAGAAGAAGAAGAAGAAGAAGAAGAAGAAGAAGGGAATTAAACACATACACAAACAATGAGAGGCATTTGTGGCTTACAAGGTCCCCATAGTTATAATCGTGCAACCAGACACGAGTGAGAAACACGCTCACAGACAAAACACGATGAAACGTCTAAGCTAATCTTTTCACTGGAATAAGGTTACTGCGGGAACAAAGCAGCGAAGGAAACAAGTGACTCGAATTGCAATCAGCTTGCCTGAGATATAAATGACTTGGAATGACTGAAACGGTACGGGGTCTCCTGCTTGAGCAGTGGGGTGGACTAGAAGACCTCCAAGGTCCCTTCCACCTTTAATTATTCTGCTCTAAGTCTCTTTTCTTTTTCCATTTTTCTAAGGGAGGCTTTCAGAAAGCAGGAAGGGCCAGGGCAAGAAAATCGAGAGCAAAAGTTTTCCTGGGGGTTAATTACATCTTGTGCTGTTTTGATTGGATTTAACCTCAATCGACCTCGGTGCTCCTGGACCCACGAAGCTCTTTCAACATGACACAAAGAAAACACACATCCCAAGAAAGAAAGAAAGAAAGAAAGAAAGAAAGAAAGAAAGGAAGGAAGGAAGGAAGGAAGGAAGGAAGGAAGGAAGGAAGGAAGGAAGGAAAGAAAGAAAGAAAGAAAGAAAGAAAGAAAGAAAGAAAGAAAGAAAGAAAGAAGAGCAGCGGAACTCAATACTGCAAAGAAAGGATGGGCATTAATCAGAGAAATATTGATCTAGGTTCAGGAACCAGCAGATGGATCTGATGGATTTGAATGCAGAACTAAGATAACTGCAGCCTTTCAAGGTAGACCAGACCAGGAACCTATTAACTTCTTTAAATATTCATGCGGATTCGTCATTGTCTCGAATGAGTGATTGGTCTCATTCGAGACAATGACAAATCCGCATATAGACGAGAGGTCGAACGACTAGCCTTGTGGTGCAACCAAAACAATCTGGAACTGAACACACTCAAAACCATAGAAATGGTGGTAGACTTTAGGAGAAACCCTTCCATACTTCCACCTCTCACAATACTAGACAACACAGTATCAACAGTAGAAACCTTTAAATTTCTAGGTTCTATCATATCGCAAGATCTCAAATGGACAGCTAACATCAAAAACATCATCAAAAACCAAGACAAATTCCTTGTGTGTCCAATCACACTTGGCCAATAAAAAATTCTATTCTATTCTATTCTATTCGATGTTGACCCCCACCTTTATTACTTTATAAGCAACTTATGGGCAACGTATCTAATATTACTTCCTCCTCTTATTTCCCCCACCACTGGCACCAGCACAACAACTCCTATGAGGCGGGTTGGGCTGAGAGAACCGGACTGTTCGCAAAGTCACCCAGCTGGCTTTTTTGTGCCTAAGGGGGACTAGAACTCACAATGCTCTTTCAGGCGTGTCCGAATGAAATCTGAACAAGGAGGGCGGCAGGAATGAATAAGGGGTAGGTGTGACATGATAGCAGCATTCCGATATTTGAAGGAGGGAAAAAAAAAATCCCTTCCAATTGTTTCTTCTCTGGTTGGACCGGTCTATCAAGGCAACCTGGTCAATGGTAATATTCAGCCGGTTTAGATCGGTTCGCCCGAACCGGTAGCGCCGATCGTTGATGGGCTCGCCCACCTGGCCCAGCGCTATGCCGTCCTATTTAGCCACATTTTCAAGGCCAGGCGCATGCACGAAAAGTGCGCGCACGAGCAAAGTACATGCGTGGAAGGCCGGGCATGAAGCGAGTGTGTGCGTGCGCGGTGAACCGGTGGTAAAAATATATGAAATGTACATTTGAACCTGGTCTACCCAATTATGGGATGGAGCACACTGTTTTCCGTTGTCGCCTTTCCTGCCCTGATCCAGGAGCCTTCGCAGGCAGTCGCTTTCGCCACAAACTATTTTTTGTGTTAAATTTATGTTTTACCGACAAAGAAACAAAGGGAGGCTAGTATAGATCTATTTCAAGCTATTTAGTTCTCATCAGCTAGCCGTACCCCTTGGGGGATTCGAACCCATTCCCATCCAATTCTGTTCTTCTGCGAAACACTTTTTACACGTAACCACAGGGTAGTGTTTGCACAACAGCCTGGTGCTCCTCGCACAAGATATTACACTGGATCAGGAACAGGGTCGTTACTGGTTTGGCAAACCGCAATCCCAGGCGGTCCAATTTAGCCGCCACCAGATTCAAACTTGCTTGGCGAATAAAATAAAATAATTAAAAATCCTTCCTGCCAATCAGCTGCACTCTCTGAACAACTGAATAGAATTTTAGAATTATTATGATTGTGGTGATGATGACGGTGACGACGATGATTGAAAAAAAGATCCTTGAGTAGGAATCATAGCGGACACAATGCCCTAGAGTGGTGCCATGGAGCCAGAGGTATTCTAGGAATGTCAACTCTATTACTATTCTGGTTTTTGCGTCATCCCCTCCTGCAGCTGCATCAGGGAATAAAACCAGAGCAGGAACAGATAAAAATGGGAAAGATTTTCCCTTTTCCCTATCTCTCTCCAGTAAAGCTCACGTCAATAAAATCTTTCCAGATTTTTCTTTATTTTTTTTTTTAAAAAATTATTATTATTATTATTAATTATTCTGGCAACAGGGAAACGAAAGACAAGGAGAATGGGAAACTTTCCAGTGTGTTTGGCATTATCTAAAAATAACCAGTGCGTGACAGACCCGGCTGTCCTGTGTCAGGGAACTGCTGGCACACAAAATGGAATTGAATACCTCAGCAAAGAGATTGCTGAGTCAGTTACCCATGCCGGGACATCTACCACGAGTTGGCGTAGCCACGGATTGCTTAATCGAGCGCGGTTGTCTGGAATTAGGCTGGAATGAGGGCTTCAGATCCTTGAGCAACAGCTTCGCTGCCCGGTTGCTGGGTGGGCGTGTCCAGGGTGGGCGTGGCCTAGTCGGGCCGCTTGCACCACAGCGGGGGTATTTGTGTCTTTTTCGCCCTCCCCAAGCTCCGGAGGCTTTCCTTGAGCCTCCGGGAAGATGAAAACTGCTTCCCCCAGGGTCCGGAGGCCCGTTTCTGGACTTCCGGAATCTCCAGTAGCCCCTGTACTTACCTGGAATGATGAACGGACCAAGTGGAGACTCCTGGGAGGGGCGGGATGGAGTGGGGTAGGGGTGGCATTTGGGGGTTCGGTGAACCCCGGCGATCCTTGGCTAAAGGATCACCTGAACCCTGCCGAACGCCCAGGAGCTCACCCCTGCTGTAAGCTATGATTGAGAATCCAAGATGCCTGGGTTGAGATAATACACAAAGCAACACCCCTAGCAAGCCACATTGTCAAGGAGGGTTAAGCTCACCTCTGACCCCAATGCTCGAGTCCAGTGCAGGGCTGAGGTTCATTATGTGATCGCGATTGATGTATTTTATTGTTTTTCTTATAGCAGGCGGTCCTCGACTTATGACCGTAATTGGGTATCAGAATTATCATCGCTAAGCAAAGTACATCGCGAAGCAATTCAAAAAAAGTAGCGCAAGAGAGGAAGACATGAAAAAACCTGGCTGGAGGAGATGACCAGGCTGAGACGGAGGGAGGAGTCAAACGCATCATCAGTCATGAGTTGCTGCGTGCCCACAAGAGTCCAGTCTCCTTAATTGAATGCCTTTCTTATTTCCCGCTCATTGATTGTTAGTAGCTCAGATTCTTGTAGAGAGCTTAAGCTTGCAATACATCTTTACACTCGTTCAAACTGCCTGAATCTCCTGATTTCTCTAGCGCTTGAAATTGACTTATAGAATTGTCAAGAGTCATACATGTTGGAATTCATTGTTGGAATGTATTTCTATGCAACAACTACAGTGTCGGCTTTGGAAGCCATATTAGAGCGGAAGCTTCCGTGCTGCCACTTTCTCATGTGTGGGAAAGTAGGAGTGGGGGGATTTAGTAGAGGGGTTGTCTTTAGACATAATAGCATTCTTCGTGTCGGTCAAGGTCAGGCCGATCCTGCATCTGGGGAGGAGTGGTCGGAGTGCTGTCTCGAGATGGGACGGTTGGCGATTGGAGCATATGATCGACTGAGGAGTGAGGGGATGGTTTGGGAGGTTTTGATTTACTGAGGGAAAACCCGGACTTCTCAGATTCAGGTTTCCCCAGATGTGCCAGTTTACCTATCCTAGTAAATAGAACTTTGAAAGATGCTTGCTTCGGAGTTTTTACTTGGAGTTGGGTTTTTTTTTTCCTGGAACGCTGACACACAGTAGTATTCAGCAAGTAGATGGCAGTATTTACAAGTTTGGATCTATGATATATACTCTAAGCTCTTTTGTTCTAAGTTGAATCCCCTGTTTCCTGTTACAGTTACGATAGTTGAGCAGTAAAGCACATGGTGACTGTACCCTTTGTTTGCTCTGCGGTGCTTTACATAAAACAGAATTTCTAACAATACAAGACTGAACGAATAACATCCTAATCATCAAACAAGGCAGTTTTAATATAATATAACAACAGAGTTGGAAGGGACCTTGGAGGCCTTCTAGTCCAACCCCCTGCCCAGGCAGGAAACCCTACACCATCTCAGTCAGATGGTTATCCAATATTTTCTTAAAAATTTCCAGTGTTGGAGCATTCACAACTTCTGCAGGCAAGTTGTTCCACTTATTAATTGTTCTAACTGTCAGTTATTTGGCTGCTCCTGCCTGCTCCTCTCAGGAAAATATCCACTGTGGGCTAAGCTTTCGGGTGTTTTGCAAGCCAAGGCTGGCTGGAGAGCCCGTCTCCAAATCTGGAACCGGGCAGATATTCCAAGGAAGAAAACCAGTCAGGAATACAGTTCAAAACGGTTTACTTTAGATGTAAACCGTCCTCAGTAAGGGAAGTTTATTCCGGTTCACAGGTAAGATGTGCAAAATGTTTTAAGCGATGTATGATTACTGCCTCCAATTATTTTCATCAGGGAGACAGGCATCTCCTATGGAAAGGGCTCCTTAATCTTCTTATCACATAAAACCCATAAGTGCAATTACATCAGAATCTCCAGCTCTTTAAGCACGATATCTATCAAGCAATCACAGATTCCGTAATAGCTTCTTCAACCCTTTCCTTTCACTTGTGTGCCATAAATCTTTTTTTAAAAAAACAAACATGTCTTTCACTTTCTTTGCACCCGGGAGCAAAATTAACAAGGGAAGAAAGCAACGCGGTTCTCCAAGTTCAAGGAAATGACCTTGGTGGAGAACCGTGGTGGAGAACTGGTAACCGTTAAATAGGCAAAAAAGGGGCGAAGCGATTTTAAGTCCAGAACAGGCAGGTAATACCAAGAAGTGAATTCACCTTCCCAATTCACTGCAGTATAAGGAGGAGGAGATACCGCAGAATCAGACTTACAATCTTCTTCAATGTGCACTGCCCTCCCCACACATGCACATGCGACTCCCCCCCATGCATTCCCCCCACTATTGGCACATGATGGCACGGTGGGCCTGGTAGGCCCATTTTTCGCCCTCTGCAGGCTTCAGAGGCTTTCTTGGAGCGGCCTTCCCCACCACCCGGAGGCCCTCTGGAGGGACCGGAAGGCCCATTTTTTGCCCTCGCCAGGCTCCAGAGACTTTCTAGGAGCCTGGGGAGAGCAAAAATGGCTCTATATTTTGTTCTACATTTTCTTCCCTTCCCTTCCCTTCCCTTCCCTTCCCTTCCCTTCCCTTCCCTTCTCTTCTCTTCTCCTGTCCTTCCCTTCCCTTCTCTTGTCCTCTCCTCTCTTCTCTTTTCCTGTCCTGTCCTTCACTTGCCTTGCCTTGCCTTGCCTTCCTTTCCCTTCCTTTCTCCTCTCTTCTCTTCTCTTTTCCTGTCCTTCCCTTCCCTTCCCTTCCCTCCTCTCCTCTCCTCTCTTCTCCTCTCCTTTCCTCTCCTTTCTTTTTCTCCTCCCCTTTCAGGTAACGGTATTATCTGAATGCCAAAATTGTGTGAACTTGGGGAATAACGGGAACATTTATTTGGGAAGAGAAGAAAAGTGGGAGGATCGGAGTTTGCTGCTTTATCCGCACCCGTTCACCAAAAGCGGCAATTTTCCTAGAATGGATCGTATTCATCCCGGGTATTTCTCTGTGCTGCAATACATAACATTTATCTCTATTTCTGCAGCCAGCCAAGAAATCTTAACCCAGCCCATTGACTTTGCTGACCTTTGTGCAATTGTTCGAACCCTGCTAAAGGAGCCACAGAAGCAGCGAAAGGAAAACGCTCTGCCTTTTTTTTTTAAAAAAAAAATGCAGAATGGAAACTTGATGCTTAAAGCGAAAGAGGGTATTTGGGATGGTTTAGAGAACGGGCAATCATTTCCACCCGGGGAAATCTATGGATCTTCATAACGGCGGGGTCAGACTGGAAGTGTCACAATATGAATTATTTAAAGCCCGTTTAGTCTTTGCTTTTCTTCCCCCTTTGGAGAATAGAAGGTTGACCGCGAACAAAAGGCACCAACTAGATATTTCTTTTTAAAACAACCGCAACCACAACCACATGCGAATGAAAACGCACAGCATGGAGGGAAGCCCCACGGTAGGAGGAACGGGATGAAAACCGCAAAAAAATGGGCAAACTATTTAAAAATCATCCTTATCTTTTTAACGACCCCATAATCCCTCGTAGGGTGGAATCTGGGCAACTGAATGGAGCTAGCAGAGTGTTTTTTTAATGGCCGGATGTATTTCCTGTTGCCAGTACAGAGTTTTGTTCAGCGGATATATTCTCAATGTGCCCAGAGAGAGAGAAATATCTGCCCCTATCGAGGATCGAACTCACAGCCTCCTGATTGTGAAATGAGAGCTCTACATCTAGGCCACCACACCACTCCTGCAAAGGGCATTTATCATCGTTATCTTCTTTTAATGACCCCGTAATCCCTTGCGGAGTGGAGTCTGGGCAACTGAATGGAGCTAGTAGAGCTTTTACTGGCCCGATGCCTTTCCTGTTGCCAGTACAGAGTTTTGTTCAGCGGATATATTCTCAATGTGCCCAAAGAGAGAAATATCTGCCCCTACCTAGGATCGAACCCACAGCCTCCTGATTGTTAGGCGAGAGCACACTTCTAGCCCACCGTACCCTTCTTAACTATTTAAAATAATAACGAACAATAATCCAATGAAAGCAAGGAGCTAAAATGGCATCGTATTTATGCATTGGCCTCCCGTGCTGATCCAAGGCATGCAAAAAAAAAAAAATATGAGAAAAAGACAGCTCTCCTGTCTCACTTAACAACTGACATTTAGGCTGTGTTGCTTCGAAATGTCACGTGGCGATCAAGTCTAGTCGCTCTGAAAGCTTTTGTCCTTTAGGGATTTGTCTACGCTGCTTTTTAAGTCACCTTAATTGGGCCATGATTGCAGTGAACTCCAGAGTTGAACATTTTCCGCATTCCCTAAATACTGAACCGGGAGCTAAGAAAACAGCCTCATCTCGCCTATCGTTGCCAGAGAGAATTAAGCATGTCTGAGGTGGCTGCAGAAAACAAGAGGACCGCTAGATGGCCAAAGAGGAGGAGGAGGAGGAGGAGGAGGAGGAGAAGGAAGAGAAGAAGAAGAAGAAGAGGAGGAGGAGGAGAGGTGGTGAGGAGGAGGAGAAGAAGAGGGGGAGGAAGAGGAGGAGGAGGAGGTGAGGAGGAGGAGGAGGAGGAGGAGGAGGAAGAGGAGGAGGAGGAGAGGTGGTGAGGAGAAGAAGAGGAGGAGGAAGAGAAGGAGGTGAGGAGGAGGAGGAGGAGGAGGAGGAGGAGAGGTGGTGAGGAGGAGGAGAAGAAGAGGGGAGGAAGAGGAGGAAGAGGAGGTGAGGAGGAGGAGAAGGAGGAGGAGAAGGAGGAAAAGAGGAGGAGAGGTGGTGAGGAGGAGGGGGAGAAGAAGAAGGGGAAGAAGAGGGGGAGGGGAGGAGGAGGAGGAGGAGGAGAAGAAGAAGAAGAAGAAAAGGAGGAGGAGGAGGAGGTGGTGGTGGTGAGGAAGAGGCAGAGAAGAAGAAGAGGAAGAAGAGGAGGAGGTGAGGAGGAGGAGGAGGAGGAGGAGGAGGAGGAGGAGGAGGAGAAGAAGAAGAAGAAGAAGAAGAAGAAGAAGAAGAAGAAGAAGAAGAAGAAGAAGAAGAAGAAGAAGAAGAACAACAACAACAACAACAACAACAACAACAACAACAACAACAAAACCTCCATCATTCCCAAACAATGGTTGATTCACGTTACTTTGTCCCCCCCACCCCGCGGGCTTTGTCTAGATGATCTCTAGATACCATAAAGATTCTAACACTCGAACGCTCCCCCACCATAATACATTCATCCACCGTTTCAAGGACAGCAACCGAAAAGGGGGAAACGAATCACTTATTGCCGCATGTTTTTCTCCCCTCTCCCATTTTAATTATTTTTCTTCCCTTTATTAAAAAAAAATAATTAGTCTCAATCAAGGCAAACAACACTTCAGAATCACTGCTCATTAGTCACTCTCCCATTTCTGAGTTGCTATAAAAAGTCAAGGGAGCTGATGAAAATTAGCCCCTCAGAATCAGGCGCTCGGCGCTCGCTTCCTTCCACCGTCATCTGCATCTGTTTATCCCGAGCGCTCGCAATTACAGGCAAAGCACCATGGGATTCAAATCCCAGCCTTGCCACAAAAATCCAAGCCAATGCGGCTCTTCTGAGCATCTGCCAAAGACTACAGGACCCCAGCAATTCCCTCAATGGAAGCTGGAAGAAACTGTGATTTATTAAATTTATGTGCCGTCCCTCTCGCTGTCCAAAGCGGTTTTTCCAAAATGGGAGACGATGAGGTCTAGTCTTGTTTTAAACCATGAAAGCTAGCTGGGTGACGTTGGGCCAATCACCAGGAGACACGGAGTTCTGGTCCCGTTTTAGGCATGAAAGCTGACTGGGTGACTTTGGGCCAACAACCAGGAGATGGTGAGTTCTAGTCTTGCCTTAGGCATGAACGCTGACTGGGTAACTTTAGGCCAATCATCAGGAGATGGTAACTTTAGGCCAATCATCAGGAGACGGTGAGTTCTAGTCCTGCTTTAGGCATGAAAGGCAACTTGGTGACTTTGGGCCAATCACCAGGAGACGGTGAGTTCTAGTCTTGCCTTAGGCATGAACGCTGACTGGGTAACTTTAGGTCAATCACCAGGAGACGGTGAGTTCTAGTCCCGCCTTAGGCATGAAAGCTGACTGGGTAACTTTAGGCCAATCACCAGGAGACGGTGAGCTCTAGTCCCGTTTTAGGCATGAAAGCTGACTGGGTGACTTTGGGCCCATCACCAGGAGACAGGGAGTTCTAGTCCCGCCTTAGGCATGAAAGCTGACTGAGTAACTTTAGGCCAATCACCAGGAGATGGTGAGTTCTAGTCTTGCCTTAGGCATGAACGCTGACTGGGTAACTTTAGGTCAATCACCAGGAGACGGTGAGTTCTAGTCCCGCCTTAGGCATGAAAGCTGACTGGGTAACTTTGGGCCAATCACCAGAAGATGGTGAGTTCTAGTCCCGCCTTAGGCATGAAAGCTGACTGGGTAACTTTAGGTCAATCACCAGGAGACGGTGAGCTCTAGTCCCGTTTTAGGCATGAAAGCTGACTGGGTGACTTTGGGCCCATCACCAGGAGACGGGGAGTTCTAGTCCCGTCTAAAGGCATGAAAGCCGGCTGGGTGTCTTTGGTTGCTATTTGTGCCATAAAGGGAAATTTTTGGCACACCCGTTGCCTTTTGAAAAGGAACAGAAGGGAAAGGGAAGCGCTGAATTTTTCACGCTTGGCTTTTGCCGAGGTCATTTTCTCTCACCATAAGGGAACAAGCCCCAGAGCTATTTTGAGGCCTGGCCTCTGTTCATTTTAATAATGCTTAACTGCTGGATCCATCTTTTCTTTTATTTAATAAGCAGGCCACCTCGGAAATCTGATTTGTTTGCATAGCTTAGCAAAAAAACAACAACAAAAAACCCAGAGTCAGGACTCCCTTAGAATCATCTCTGGAACCAACTGACGGATGAAACGGCTTTTGGCAGGTACAATCGTGCCCTGCAGAGATGGAGTTTCAGTCCTCAAATGGGCTGAAATCTATTTGATTCGTACATTTCCTGCACGCAGGGAGATCTGCTCGAATGATAGACATCATTTAGAATAGAATAGAATAGAATAGAATAGAATAGAGTAGAGTAGAGTAGAGTAGAGTAGAGAATAAGAATTAGAATAGAATAGAATAGAATAGAATAGAATAGAATAGAATAGAATAGAATAGAATAGAATAGGAATAAAGCAAAGGAATGGAATAGAATAGAATAGAATAGAATAGAGTAGAGTAGAGTAGAGTAGAGTAGAGAAGAGAAGAGAATAAGAATTAGAATAGAATAGAATAGAATAGAATAAGAATTAGAATAGAATAGAATAGAATAGGAATAAAGCAAAGGAATGGAATAGAATAGAATAGAATAGAATAGAGTAGAGTAGAGTAGAATAGAGTAGAGAAGAAAAGAGAATAAGAATTAGAATAGAATAGAATAGAATAAGAATTAGAATAGAATAGAATAAGAATTAGAATAGAATAGAATAGAATAGGAATAAAGCAAAGGAATGGAATGGAATAGAATAGAATAGAATAGAATAGAATAGAATAGAATAGAATAGAATAGAATAGAGTAGAGTAGAGTATAATAGAGTAGAGAAGAAAAGAGAATAAGAATTAGAATAGAATAGAATAAGAATTAGAATAGAATAGAATAGAATAGAATAGGAATAAAGCAAAGGAATGGAATAGAATAGAATAGAATAGAATAGAGTAGAGTAGAGTAGAGTAGAGAATAGAATAGAATAAGAATTAGAATAGAATAGAATAGAATAGAATAGAATAGAATAGAATAGAATAAGAATTAGAATAGAATAGAATAGAATAGAATAGAATAGAATAGAATAGAATAGAATAGAATAGAATGGAATGGAATGGAATGGAATGGAATGGAATGGAATAGAATAGATCAACACTGAAAAACCCTTCATCATTGAGTGGGCAATTCAAGGTCTATAGCTACATGGGTTCCTAAGCTATTTCTGTGCTCGTAATTATCTTGCTGCTCTTTTTTTTCCACCTAAAACAAATTGGACTTTTGATTTATTTTGCTCCTTAAATAACACACAATTGGCAAAAGGAAGCCCAGGACTATATAGTTTGGAAACATGCAGAAGAGGCCTTCATCCTGCAGTAGGTAGACCATGGCTAAAATGATGATGACATCTACCTACCTACCTACCTACCTACCTACCTACCTACCTACCTACCTACCTATCTATATGTAAATGTCTATCTATCTATCATCTATCTATCTATCTATCTATCTATCTATCTATCTATCTATCTATCTATCTATCTATCTATCTATCTACCTATCTATCTTCCATCTACCGTACCTATCTACTTAACTTCCATCATCCATCCATCCATCCATCCATCCATCCATCCATCCATCCATCCATCCATCCATCCACCTACTTATCTTACCTTCCATCATCTATCTATCATCTGCCTATCTACCTATCTATTTAGCTAACTTCCATCATCATCCAGCCATCCACCTACTTACCTATCTATCTATCTACCTATCTATCTGCCTATCTACCTATTTAGCTAACTTCCATCATCTATCTATCTATCTATCTATCTATCTATCTATCTATCTATCTATCTATCTATCTATCTATCTATCTATCTATCAATCTACCTACCTATCTATCTAGACCGATGGCAAGAATATCTAACCATGTTCAAAGTTGGTCGAAAAAGGGCAAAGGCTCTCACACCTTGAAATCCACACCTCTTAAAATAGCCAAGACAGAGAAACACGCATCTTGGGACCTCACCACGTCACAGCCACAAATATCCCTAAAGGTAAGAAACAGGTTTTCTAGCTTCAAAGAACATGGGGGTCTCAACTCCTGGAGGGAAAGTGTTGTTGAATGAATGAAAGGTTGTGCCAGAGATAGGACATTCTGCAAAAAATCAGCCCACACGCCTCACCCTGCAGATTGTGGCTTTTAACGCATTGTGCCTCCATTTCTCCCTTCTGTCCCTATAATTGAACCCCGGGGACAAATTAGAGTAATAAATGTCTGTAACAATCTCTAGAGAGGCTCTGTTTCCCCCCCACCCTGTAAAAAACCTTCTTTGTTTCACAACCACACAATTCTCCAAAATACCCCATTTTTTTTCTCATCAGTGTTTTGTTTCCCCTATGAAATAAAAGCAAAGCCGTTTTAAAAATAGCCCTATTTCTAAAATACAATTGATTTTAAAATGTCAGGCAAGCAAGTTTCCCCGGACTGGTTAAAATCTCCAAAACCTTTATTTCAAAGTAAGACATACCTGTGAGTAAGTGTGCCCATAAAGAAACACGCAAAGCAGGAAATTGATTCTTTTTTTAAAAAAAAAATCAATTCTTTTCTTTTTTTAAAAAAGTTTTTTTATTTTAAACACATTAAAACAAGACACAAATACACAACATTTATATACATATCGCTTTTTTTTTTATCAGCTCCTTCTAAGTCAGTGGTAGTCAACCTGGTCCCTACTGCCCACTAGTGGGCATTCCAGCTTTCATGGTGGGCGGTAGGGGTTTTGTCCGATACTGAAGCACTTTCCTTTTTTTTTTAATTTAATGGACTTTTTAAAAAAAACTTCATAGCATTATTTAAAAACATTTTCATTAGGTTTTCATAAAATTCCCCGTGACAATTTAAATTTCTGAAAATAGACTATTTGTATCACCCGCGCATATGTTTAGTTCACGTTACGTAAGTGAAACTAAATGGCGCTATAGTGCGACCGCAAACAAAAGAGCCTCGTCCCAGAATAGCTCGCGCATCTCCCCCCACACCACCCAGCTGTAACAGACAAGCAGAGCTGGTAGCCGGCACCCCCACCTCCAAACCCAATCCACGATGCGCGAGAGGCATGTGCAGACGACGATACACGGCGCATTACTGTGGAACCGGTGGGTGGTTAGAAAATTTTACTACTAACAGAGATACAAAAGTGGGCAGTAGGTATAAAAAGGTTGACTACCCCTGTTCTAAGTGATCCTTTCTTATTGTTTACCCATATTTTAATTATATATATATAATTAAATGTTTTCTGAGGTTTTCGCGGGTGTTTGTATGTAGGTCTTTGGTTATTCGGGTTTTCTCCCATGTAAAATTGGAAGTGTCTTGGCGACGTTTCGACGAAGTCTCATTCGTCATCTTCAGGCTTCAGCTTCGTATAATAAATTATTTTATACTAGAAGCTTTATTTTATTTATTTATTTATTTTATTTATTTTTTGTCAATCATATATAAGATAACAGGTAAAAGTATAAACGTAATTTGGATACATGAAAAGAGTAAGTAAAAAAGGAATATTAGGACAGGGACGGTAGGCACGCTGGTGCTCTTATGCACGCCCCTTACAGACCCCTTAGGAATGGGACGAGGTCAACAGTAGACAGTTTAAGCTTAAAGTTTTGGGGGTTTGAGGAAGAAACTACAGAGTCAGGTAGTGCATTCCAGGCATTGACCACTCTGTTGCTGAAGTCATATTTTCTGCAATCAAGTTTGGAGCAGTTTACCTTGAATTTGTATCTATTATTTGCTCGTGTATTGTTGTGGTTGAAGCTGAAGTAGTCATTGACAGATAGGACATTGTGGTAGATAATTTTATGTACTATGCTTAGGTCGGATTAAAGCCGGTGTAGTTCTAAGTTGTCTAAGCCCAAACTTTGGAGTCTGGTGGCATAAGCTATTTTATTGCGGGTAGAGGAGTGGAGGACTCTTCTCGTGAAATATCGCTGGACTCTCTCAGTTGTATTTATTATGTCCGATATGCAGTGCGGGTTGCAGACCGATGAGCTTTATTCAAGCTTTCTGGATTGTAATCACTTGGTTGCAATTGCAAAGATCACCCTGCCATATTTAAAAGAAAATTTAAAAGGGATGCAAGGAATTCTTATAATTTTATATTATGTTATATTATATTATACCTATTTCATCTCTCCATCCATCCATCCATCTCTCCATCCATATCTATCTATCTATCTATCTATCTATCTACAGTATATTTATCTATATCTATTTCATCTCTATCTATCTATCTACAATATATCTATATCTATTTCTCCATCTCTCCATTTCTCCATCCATCAATTTCTCCATCCATCTCTCTATCCATCCATCCATCTCTCCATCTCTCTCTCTCTTTCTCTCTCTCTCTCTTTATTTCTCTCTCTCTCTCTCTCTCTATCTCTCTCTCTCTCTCTCATATACCGGATCTATATAATTCCACACGACAGCTTTCTTTTTTTTCCATTTGGTGTAAGCCGATTTTTATGATGTCAACTAATCTCTAGACGTACTCGTTCCTTCGGCTGAAACTTCAACTGAGGCATTTTATTTAAAGGCAGCCTCTCTTTCCTGGCCTTTTAAAATCAATGGGACTGACTTCCAGTGCTGAAAGAGTTCGAAGTAGGTCGCCCAATCAGGTTGCTGACTGAAGCGGCAATTCAACAGATAAAGTAATTTTCTTTATCCCCAAAAATCATGGCTGGGAAAATGTCACCGCGCTGCTCTCGGCTCCAGGCTATTGTTCGGCGCACGTAGCAAGAGCTTTTCACTCAAGGAAAGAAACAAACGTATTTTGGGGAGAAATAAACATATTGGCAGCCTTAATAAAAGAAACAACAACCTTGGGATCCAGGTACTGCGAGTTTTCACACACGAGCAGGTGAAGGGAACACAAAGGGAGCATCTTCACCATCTCCTGGTGATCAGCTCAAAGTCACCCAACCAGTTTTGGTGCCTAAGGCGAGACTAGAACTCACCATCTCCTGGTGATTGGCCCAAAGTTACCCATCTGGTTTTCATGCCTAAGGCAGGACTAAAACTCACTGCTGACGGGGCCCAAAGTCACCAGCCAGTTTTTGCGCCTAAAGCGAGACTAGCACTCACTGTCTCCTAGTGATTGGCCCAAAATTAATCATCCAGTTTCGATGCCTAAGGCAGGATTAGAACTCAGCATCTCCTGCTGATGGGCTCAAAGTCACCAGCCTGTTTTTGTGCCTAAAGCGAGACTAGAACTCACCGTCTCCTAGTGATTGGTTCAAAATTACTCATCCAGTTTCAATGCCTAAGGCAGGATTAAAATTCACCATCTCCTGGTGATGGGCTCAAAGTCACCAGCCAGGTTTTGTGCCTAAGGCGAGACTAGAACTGTTGTGCCTCGCCCTCCCTCCTCTCCTCAGCCAGGCCCCTCCCGGGCCCTCTCCTGCTATCAGACTCCGAGTCTGATAATGAAGATGAACGGCCTGTCATGCCTCCAGCCCCCCGGCCCTGGCCCCATGCCCGGACAGGATGTCAGGAATGAACAAACAAACCTCACCCCTACAGCGTGTGAGCAGGGAGCCAGCCACGTGCTGGAATTACTGACAGCAGATTCAGCTGAAGAGAATTCACAGTGGGAGGATCCTTGCTTCCGGAGATCTGAGAGGCGACGCCAGCAGTAGGAAGGGAGGAGCAGGCCTGGATAAATGCTGAGTCATGGAGCCACACCCCACGGCCTATATAAAGGACCTGCTTGTGGCATTCCAACCTTGAGTCAAGGAAAGTCTCATCTAGTTTGCTTCTATCGCTGAAGTCACAACTTGGACTCCTGCCTGCCCTGATAAACCTCGGAGGAATTTGGCAAAGCTGCAGAGGCTTTGTTGCCACGCTGGATACAGACTTCCTAGACCCGGTCGTCGGAGGGAGAGGGGGAGACGACAAAAACTCACTGTCTCCTGGTGACTGGTCCAAGGTTACCCATCCAAGTTTTCATGCCTAAGGCAAGACTAGAACTCCCCGTCTCCTGGTTTCTAGCCTGCTGCCTTAACCACTGGACCCAACGGGCTCTCAATGTCAATGAAATCAGATTTTTTTTGTCCTGATCTCATCCCTCCCAAGAGTCATGTAGTTCAGAAAAAGTTGTGAACTCCATCTTCAGGTCTTGTTGGGATGAAGGCATCGTTCTATCAACCTAACATGATCATTATAGCCAAGTGGGATTCACTTGGAGCCATCCAAAATGCTGCCCAATGATCTGTCCAAGGTTTTGGCGCTGTCCATGGTCCTGTTCAATAAAAGAACAATATCTGATCTTCACTACTAGGCTTTTTGCTCAGCGGTGCCGTGGCCTAGAGGTGGAGCTCTCGCCTCACAATCAGGAAGCTGTGAGTTCAATCCTAGGTAGAGGCAGATATTTCTCTCTCTGGCCACAATGAGAATAAATTTGCTGAACAAAACTCCGCATTGGTGACAGGAAGGGCATCCGGTTAGTATAACACTCAGCTCCATTCAGTTGCCCAGACTACACCCTGCAAGGGATTATGGGGTCGTTCAAAGAAGAAGAAGAAGACGATGATTTTTGAACTACTGTTGTGGTCCGCCAGCAGCCTGCGGAGCTGGCAATGGAGTTGGACAGCGATGAGGCTGAGGAAGAACATGGGCCAGTCCTGGAGGCTGGGGAAAGCCCAGATGAGGGCTCTGCGTTGGAGGCAGAGATGGGGCCAGAGCCATCTGGAAGTGATATGCGGACTCTGGAGCCTCCAAAGGCTGACGGTAGTGAGGCAGAGGAACAGGAGGAGCCTGTTCCTAATGCATGCATGAGAAGAGCTGCCAGAAGGCAAGAGCAGTTCAAGCAAAGAGGACGACTCGGGAGTAAGGCCATGAGATGATTGGCCCCTCCCATAAGGCTTAAAAGACCAGCAACAGCGTTTGGGCTCTTTGTCGGAAAACAACATTGATAGACTTGCTCTTTGTCTTGCTGCATTTATTTATTGGCGGCATCTTCTGCTTTTTAACTTTTGCCAAGAAAAGCCTTTGGCAGTTTGCCTAACTAGACCAAGGTTGGTGATAAGACTGACGAGTTGTGTTAGGAAGAATTTGCTTTGATTTAGTCTGCACTGCGCTGAGAATGAGTTTAATTCTCAGCTGTTCTTATAACGTCTGTTTGTATTTGAACTGACTAGGTTTACTACTAGCTACTTGGGCCTGGGTCACAACAGACACAACAGACACGAACTACTACTACCTATTTGGGCCTGGATCACAACAACTTCTAGGTTGGCAGGAGCTGGAGCAAGGATGGGAGCTCACCCTGTCGCATGGCACCCGGGTCTCGAACCGGAGCTGCCTGCTTTCCAGCCAACAAGCCCAGCATCTTAACAGCTGAGCCATTGCACCCTGGGAACATATAGGGTGACATTTTAAACCAGGGGTCTCCAACCTTGGTCCCTTTAAGACTTGTGGACTTCAACTCCCAGAGTCCCTCAGCCAGCAAAGCTGGCTGAGGAACTCTGGGAGTTGAAGTCCACAAGTCTTAAAGGGACCAAGGTTGGAGACCCCTGGTTTAAACATCAGAGTGTGTTTTGTATTGTGGGCCAATTCCTTTCCAGCTGAAGGATGGAACCAATATTTTCAGCCATTGGGGATTTCAAATTGCCTTCTCTTCCATGTCTGAATGTATGATTATAAAAGCTAATGGATAAGCAATCTCACCACATCGCTCCCATTTCCCCCATCAGTTTTAAATTTCTCACGTCCCCCCCTCATTTGTTTTTTCAGCGTTCGTATGAAATCGTAAGGACTAGATATCTGCTTGTTTTTCAGCAATAAAACAAAGAGGGCTCGGAAGAATCTCTGATCTTTTTACATAGCAACAAGCTGTATTTCGTGGCTGCTCTCTCTACCCGATAAAACAAAATGCGAGAAATGGATCGTCAAACAGCCCACAATTCTCACACAAAGCACAAATTGAGCTCTCTCTCTCTCTTTCTTTCTGTCCCTGTCTTTTTTCTTTCTTTCTGTCTGTCTGTCTCTGTCTGTTTTTCTTTTCTTTCTTTCTTTCTTTTTTCTTCCTTCCTTCCTTCCTTCCTTCCTTTCTCTCTCTCTCTCCTTCCTTCCTCTTTCTTTCTTTTTCTTTCTTTCTTTCTTTCTCCTTCTGTCCTTCCTTCCTTCTTCTTTCATTCATTCTTTCTTTCTCTCTCTCTCCTTCCTTCCTTCCTCTTCCTTTCTTTTTCTTTCTTTCTTTTTCTTCCTTCCTTCCTTCCTTCCTTCCTTCCTTCCTTCCTTCCTTCCTTCCTTCCTTCCTTCCTTCCTTCCTTCCTTCCTTCCTCCCTAGTTTGAAAATCCAGATTTTAGTCTGTCAGGGGGTTGATACAGTTTAAGCGTCAGGAGCTCTCCTTAGAGGAGAGCCGAATGTTATAAGGCTATCAAATTAAAATCCACTTCAGCCTGAGTTCTCTGGAGGATGTTGCTGACATCCTCCCAGCCTGGAGGGAGCAGGAAACGTTCCAGAAACTCGATTCTCCATCATCATGTCTTGTGGGACTGGACCAGAAGCTCTTCCCACCCACCGGAACAATGCTCCTCTAATGAGATGTTGTGCCCTCTCATTCGTTTCTCTCTCTGGTACATTAGTGGCAGGTGCTTCCAAGGGGCAATTTCCCTCCCCACTTCCGAACAAGCAGACCCTAAATGATGAAAGGCAGGCAGCGTTGCCTGCATCTGCTGCCTGTAAACGTGGAGACCCTTCCCCATCTGTCTTAGCCAAAAGGAGAAGCTGGAAACCTATGGAGCAGTTAGCCCCCCCCCATCCCATCCCATCCCATAATAAGAGCCGAGGTGGGGCAGTGGTTAGAGGGCAGCACTGCAGGCTACTTGAGCTGACTGTCAGCTGCAGTTCAGCAGATCGAATCTCACCAGCTCAAGGTTGACTCAGCCTTCTATCCTTCCGAGGTCGGTAAAATGAGGACCCAGATTTTCGAGGGGCAAGAGGCTGGCTCTGTAAACCGCTTAGAGAGGGCTGCAAAGCACTGTGAAGCGGTCTATAAGTGCTATTGCTATCTATCTATGTCTGTCTCTCGATCTATCTATATCAATATAGATATATATTTATATAGATCGATAGATCGATCGATCGATCGATCGATCGATAGATAGATAGATAGATAGATAGATAGATAGATAGATATATCTATACTCTGCCCACTGCCAAGAGTTCAATCCTGACTGGCTCAAAGTTGACTCAGTCTTCTATCCTTCCAAGGTTGGTCAAATGAGAACCCAGATGGTTGGGGGACAATAGGCTGACTCTGTAAACCGCTTAGAGAGGGCTGGAAAGCACTGTAAAGCGGTATATAAGTTTAAGTGCTATTGCTATCTATCTATCTATCCATCCATCCCTCTATTGTCTGTCTGTCTGTCTGTCTGTCCGTCCGTCCGTCCGTCCGTCCGTCCGTCCATCCATCCATCCATCCATCCATCCATCCATCCATCCATCCATCTATCTATCTATCTATCTATCTATCTATCTATCTATCTATCTATCTATCTATCTATCATCTGTCTGTCTGTCTGTCACGGTGGTGCAGTGTTTAGAGTGCAGTACTGCAGGCTACTTCTCTGCCTGCCGGCTGCCTGCAGTTTGGCAGTTCAAATCTCATCAGGCTCAAGATTGATTTTGCCTTCCATCCTTCCGAGTTGGGTAAAATGAGGACCCAAATTGTTGGGGGCAAGAGGCTGACTCTGTACACTGCTTCGAGAGAGCTGGAAAACACTGTAAAGCAGTATATAAGTTTAAATGCTGTTTCTATTGCCCTATCTATCTATCTATCTATCTATCTATCTATCTATCTATCTATCTATCTATCTATCTATCTATCTATCTATCTATCTATCTACCTATCTATCTATCTACAGTAAATCCAATTGGTTGGATTTATCCAACATGACACATGCCAACCAACCTTAGCTTAAAGGTAAAGGTAAAGGTTTTCCCTTGCACATCTGTGCTAGTCATTCCTGACTCTAGGGGGCAGTGCTCATCTCCGTTTCTAAGCTGAAGAGCCAGCACTGTACGAAGACATCTCCGTGGTCACGTGGCTGGCATGACTCAACGCCAAAGGCGCACGTAATGCTGTTCCCTTCCCACCAAAGGTGGTCCCTATTTTTCTACTTGCATTTTTTACCTGCTTTCGAACTGCTAGGTTGGCCGAAGCTGGGACAAGTTACAAGAACTCACCCTGTTACACCGCAGCACTAGGGACTCAAACCACTGCCGACCTTTCGATCGACAAGCTCAGCGTCTTAGCCGCTGATCCACTGCATCCCTTAACCTTAGTTTATAAGACTCTTATTCTGTAAGATTGTTGTGAACCAGGCCCCAGTAGGTAGTAGGAAACTCTGTCAGTGTAAAAACAAACAAACTTTGTTCGAACAGCTGAGAATTACTTCATTCTCAGCGTAGTTCGACTAAATTAAAGCAAATGCCCCCCAACACAAATTCCTCAGTCCTATCGCCAACCTTGGTCCAATTAGGCAAACTGCCAAAGGCCTTTCTTGGCAAAAGTTCAGAAGACACCGATACAAAAATAAATGCAAGAAGACGAAGCTATCAATGTTGTTTTCCGGCAAAGCCCAAATGCCGTTGCTGGTCTTTTAGCCTTATGGGAGGGGCCAATCATCTCTTGGCTCTACTCCCGAGTCATCCTCTTTGCTTGAGCTGCTCTTGCCTTCTGGCAGCTCTTCTCATGCGTGCATTAGGAACAGGCTCCTCCTGTTCCTCTGCCTCACTACCGTCAGCCTCTGGAGGCTCTGAAGTCCGCACCTCACTTCCCGATGGCCCTGGCCCCACCTCTGCCTCCGACGCAGAGCCCCCATCCGGGCCTTCCCCAGCCTCCAGGACTGGCTCACACTCTTCTTCAGCCTCATCGTGGTCCGACTCCATTGCCAGCTCCGCAAGCTGCTGCCGGACCACAATAAAGATAAAGTAAGACCATGATATCCATTGGCTGGATAGACAATAAGACATTCAGGACGTTACTGACCGCTCGCTGGTCCTACCTGGATTATTTCGCCAACAGCTTCGGATGTTAATAAAGATGGATGAACCAGAGGCCATCTCCTTCTTCCAAGAGCAGTTCCATGCCCGGAGTAAGGAAACGATGCTCTCTACCTTGTCAAATTTGCAGTGATGTGATTTGCCCCAATGAGGGATTTTGGCTTTCTCTGCCTGCGGCGGTTCCACTCTTTCTCTGTAAGCATTCAAGCATCTCCTGGCTACAGGGTATTGTCAGAGGCCGTTCTCCCAGCAAGGCGAAGTCAAGCGGAACAACAATAATAAACCATAATTGAAGTTGCGATAAGCGGAGATCCTGTTCGCTTTGCTCTTTAAACTGCCCATAGGAGGGCGGAAGTGGGGGGGTGGGGGTGGGTGGGGGGGCAGTGGTGAAATCTAAATTTCTTTCCTACCGGTTCTGTGGGCGTGGCTTGGTGGGGGATGTGTCATGTGACTGGGTGGGCGTGGCTATGTGACTGGGGGATCAAAAGACAGAAACTCACTAACAATGTCCCGCTGGAGCAGGGTTGGGCTAGATGACCTCCAGGTCCCTTCCAGCCTTGGATTATCCTCTGAAGCTGCGTCTAGGGCCAGGTTTGTAATCCTTCCTTCCTCTCCTTTTTCCTCCCTCTCTCCCTCCCTCCCTCTTTCTCTTTCTTTTTCTTTCTTTCTTTCTTTCTTTCTTTCTTTCTTTCTTTCTTTCTTTCTTTCTTTCTTTCTTTCTTTCTTTCTTTCTTTCTTTCTTTCTTTCTTTCTCTTTCTCTCTCTCTCAAACGAACCCCCCCCATTTTTTGCCTAGCAGGCTTCAGTTTTTTTACCTTTTAAAAAATGCTTTTTAAAAGTTTAAAAAAAAAACAAAAATCCTCTGACGATCAGGCACCTCAGCTGGGATCGTCAGAGCCTTGTTTTAACCCTCTAAAAGCATTTTTTTTTACAACTTCTTCCGCCAAAGAGGTTGTTAAAAAAATGCTTTTAAAAGTAAAAAAAAAAAAGGCTCTGACGATCGCATGGCTCAGCTTGGCGGAGTGGGGGGGGGGACCAGGGATTTTTGTTACCGGTTCTCCGAACCACCTGCTGCCATTGCTACCGGATCAGCTGATCCGGTCCAAACCGGGAGCATTTTACCCCTGGTGGGGGGTATCCCCTTGCTTTCTTAAACCCCCCCAAGGTTGTTTTATTTATAAGAGCCCAATCACCGTTGCTGGTCTTTTAAGCTTTATGGGAGGGGCCAATCATCTCTTGGCCTTACCCCTGAGTCGTCCTCTTTGCTTGAGCTGCTCTTGCCTTCTGGCAGCTCTTCTCATGCATGCATTAGGAACAGGCTCCTCCTGTTCCACTGCCTCACTACTATCAGCCTCTGGAGGCTCCGAAGTCCGCACCTCACTTCCCGATGGCCCTGGCCCCACCTCTGCCTCCGATGCAGAGCCCCCATCCGGGCCTTCCCCAGCCTCCAGGACAGGCCCACGCTCTTCCTCAGCCTCATCACTGTCCGACTCCGTTGCCAGCTCCGTAGGCTGCTGGCGGATCCCAATACCATTTCAGACAAATGGCTCCCCCAGTCCCTTCTTAAAAACCTCCAGTGATGGATGTCTATACAGATTCTCAGCCAGCCAGGTCATGGTTGTCCCAAAAGTGCCTTTTTTTCAAGAGCCAACTGGAGTTTCTGGTTTTTTCTTTGAAGACGTTTCGCTTCTCATCCAAGAAGCTTTTTCAGCTCTTCAAAGGAAAAAAACAAACCAGAAAGTCCAGTTGCCTCTTGAAAAAGCACCTTTGGGCCTCCAGTGATGGAGCGCCCACAACTTCTGGTGGCCAGCTGTTCCACTGGTTCATTGACCTCACCGTTAGGAAGTTTCTCCTTAATTCCAGGTTGCTTCTCTCCTGGATGAGTTTCCATCCGTTTGTTTCTTCTCCTGGACCTTTGGTGCTTTGGAAAATAAGTAGATCGGGGGTCCACAAACTGTCCAAAATACACTTTTAATATATGGAGCTTGGTAGGGGTGGGGTGGGGTGGTGATGGTGGAAAATGCATGCAAAATGTATTTAAGGGAATGTGGGCTCCGTGGGTGGCAAATAGGCTTGTCAAAATGATGCACAAGCTTTTCAGCCCGGGGTGTCTCGCTAATGTGCCCCTTTTCTTTCTCTCCAGATAATGACTGCTGCCCATTGACTTAAGTGTTGTGGTTGCAGGAGATACACAACCGGATGAGTGATGGCAGGTTGCTTCGCCGAGACAAGGGCATTTGCTAATTAAGACCCAACCGCTCCAACACTTCAACTACTTTAAATGAATTGGGTTATCAAGGGATCCTTCTAGAGTCACGTTGTTCTCTTGGCTTTTTTTTTGACCATTAAATTGTACAATATTTTTTAAAGCTTTCCGGACCACATGTGGCCTAGCAAAGCGTCTCCTAGAATTCTCAAGGCGCTTGCAACGCAATCTCGAGCGAACAATTTCCCCGAGATAAATTGGAGGGAGGTAGTGATTCTCATGAATACGAGAATACGAGTTCCCCAAACAACCCATCTGCTGTGGCCCGCCAGCTGAGCTGGCAGCAGATTCCGACAGTGAGGAGGTTGGGAAGGAACATGGGCCAGTCCTGGAGTCTGGGGAAGGAGCTCTGCGTCAGAGGCAGAGAGAGGACCAGGGCCGTCTGACAGTTATCAACTGCCTTCGGAGTCAGACATCAGTGAGGCAGACGAACAGCTGGAGCCTGTTCCCAGTGTGCGCATGAGCAGAGTTGCCCGACAAAGGGAACAGCTAAAGAACAAGGGTCACCTTGGGGGTAAGGCCACAGTTGGATGATGAATGGCCCCTCCCAGAGGGAATAAAAGAGGAGCGAAAGGGAAGTGGAGTTTGCAGGAGACAATTTGTTCATTCCTGCATTCTTGCCAAGTATTGTAGCGTCTGAAAGATATCGGCCTGGCCTGACAAATGTCAGTAATTGTAAACTATCTTGAAAGACCATGGGAGAGGAAAAACTTTGCTGGAGTGGAATTCACTGTAAATTAAATAAAAGGGATTTATCGGGAGGAGGACTCTGCTTCGTGCTGCTGGGGAAGCCTAGGTCAGAACACCATCCTTCATGTGGCTCGTTCTTATTAAACATGACTGTGGCTGAGAAGAACAGGAGAGAAAAAAAATAGATTTCTTTTTAAGCCAGTTGCTCCGATTGTTTCCAAAAACCTGGTAGAACCAATGAATCAATGATGTTTAAATGATTGCACTGTTTAGACAGCTGGAGGAGGCTTCCAATCATGTTGTCAGCGGAGGTTTAAAAACAGGGAAGGAAAATCGGGCTTAAGAAAATATTGCTTTCTAAAAATTGAAAACAAGGTCCTGTCACAACAATAGACCAAGATTTTTATTTATTTATTTTTTGCATTGCTCTGCTTTTCAATCAACAATATCGGGAGATATTGTTAGATGTCTTCAAAGCCAGCCAGCACCGAAGATCTACAGAATATTAGAATTGGAAGGGACCTTGGAGGTCTTCTAGTCCAACCCAACTCCTGCTCCAGCAGGAGATCCTATACCATTTCAGACAAATGGCAGTCTGATCTCTTCTTAAAAACCTCCAGGGGTGGAGCACCCACAACTTCTGGAGTCAAATTGTTCCACTGGTTAATTATTCTCACTGTCAGGAAATTCCGCCTTAGTTCTAAATTGCTCCTCTCCTTGATTAATTTCCATCCATTCTTGTCCTGTTTTCTGGTGCTTTGGAGAATAGCTTGACTCCCTTTTCTTTGGGGCAGCCCCTGAGATATTGGAAGACTGCTATCATGTCTCCCCTAGTCCTTCTCTTCATTAGACTAGATGTATCTAGTTCCCGCACCTGTTCATTGTAGCGTTTAGCATGCAGTCACCTAATTATCTTCGTTACCTTTCTCTATACTCTTTCTAAGCGCTCAACATGGGCCTCTGGTGGCTCAGACTGCTAAGACAGTCTGTTATTAACAGCAGCTGCTTGCAATTACTGCAGGTTCAAGTCCCACCAGGCCCAAGGTTGACTCAGCCTTCCATCCTTTATAAGGTAGGTAAAATGAGGACCCAGATTGTTGGGGGCAATAAGCTGACTTTGTATATAATATACAAATGGATGAAGACTATTGCTTGACATAGTGTAAGCTGTCCTCAGTCTTCGGAGAAGGGTGGGGTATAAATGCAAATAAATAAATAAATAAAATAAATAAACATATTTTTTTTGTCTTTCCAAACATTGGCACAATAGAAGGTTTATCGGAAAGAGAGAGGAGTTATAGGCTCATGTTAAGGTTAGTATTTATTAACTTAACATTTTAATGTTTTACCTGGTTGTCTATTCTTCCTCTCCCTCCCCTTCCTTCCTTCCTTCCTTCCTTCCTTCCATCCATCCATCCAGCCAGCCTTGGGCTGGAAGGAACCCCATAGGTCATCTAGTCCAAGATAGACCTGAAACCATCTTGGTCAAATAGTTATCCAGTCCATTGTTGGAAACCTCTAATAATGGAGCATCCACAACCTGTGTATTTTGGTTTTTCGTGCCTAAATGCAGGATCTTACTTTTCTCACCATTGAACTGCAGTTTATTAGATTAGTTTTTTTTAATTTACATTTATATCCTGCCCTTCTCTGAAGACTCAGGGCGGCTTACATTGTGTAAGGCAATAGTCTCATCCTATTTGTATATTTATATACAAAGTCAACTTATTGCCCCCCCAACAATCTGGGTCCTCATTTTACCTACCTTATAAAGGATGGAAGGCTGAGTCAACCTTGGGCCTGGTGGGACTCGAACCTGCAGTAATTGCAAGCAGCTGTGTTTTAATAACAGGCTTCTTACAGCCTGAGCCACACCACGGCCCACAGTTTACCCTGTGGTTCAAGGAATGAAATCCGGAAGAAAATCAAACGATGCCATCTGGCCAATAACCACAGGGGGGGTCAAGCTATTCTCCAAAGCACCTGAACGCAGGACAAGAAGCGACAGATGGAAAATAATCAAGGAGAGAAGCAACCAAGAACTAAGGGGAAACTTCCTGACAGTGAGAACAATTAACCAGTGGAACAGCTTGCCTCCAGAAGTTTTAAATGCTCCAACGCTGGAAGTTTTTAAGAAGAGATTAGACAGTCACTTGTCCGAAATGGTATAGGGTCTCCTGCTAGAGCAGGGGATTGAACTAGAAGACCTCCGAGGTCCCATCCAACTCTATTATTCTATGCTCTCTGTCCCATTTCTCTTCGGCTTAACTCAGCGTCATCGTCTCTGAGTACCAACAGCATTAACCTACTCTGAACATCCAACCCCTCTTCACCCATGGAAACAGTCAAAGAATCAATCACTTGAAAGCAAGTAGACCTAATGCTTAATTTCAGGAAGAATTAGGATCTTAATGAAGGCCAGATCTCTGAAGGAAGTTCGCTAATGCCATATATCCTGGCCATTAACTTCACTATTGAATTGTAATTTGTTATTTATTGCAAGTCCGTGCAGACCTGCTTTGACTCGTCCAGAAATATATAGACCAGTTCTCCGGACAAATTGTACAGATTAAGGAAAGGATTAAAAATTTCAGAGAGAACTGCTGATCTTGCATAACCGATCCACTCGGTTGAGGTTAAAAATAGGAATAAAACTTATAGCTCTGGAGAGGGCTGGACAAGAAGCGTTGAATGGAAGCTCATCAGAAAGTGATCCAATGGGGAAGTAAGGAGAAATTTCTTGATGGTGAGAATAATTAATCAATGGAACAGCAATTTCTTGATGGTGAGAATAATTAATCAATGGAACAGCTTTGCGTGCCGGAGTTCAAATCCCTAGTGCCACATAACGGGGTGAGCTCCCGTGACTTGTCCCAGCTTCTGCCAACCTAGCAGTTTGAAAGCACTTAAAAAAATGCAAGTAGAAAAATAGGGAATACCTTTGGTGGGAAGGGAACAGCGTTCCGTGCGCCTTTGGCGTTGAGTCATGCTGGCCACATGACCGCGGGAGACGTCTTCGGACAGCGCTGGCTCTCCAGCTTTGAAACGGAGATGAGCACCGCCCCCTAGAGTCGGGAACGACTAGCACATATGTGCGAGGGGAACCTTTACCTTTACCTTTTTAGAGGGTCGTTGAAGCACTTGAAGGTTTATCTGTGTCCTCAGGGTCACCTGTATCTGAGGAGACAGATAAACCTCCATGTGGCCTCAACGACCCTTTAAAAGGATGCAAATGACCAGCTGTTTGCACAAAGTATAAATCCTTCCATTCCCCACCATTCTGTCAGAGCTGAAGAAGCTTCTCGGATGAGAAGCGAAACGTCTTCAAAAGGGGGGGAAAAAAACCCAAGAAAGTCCAGTTGCCTTCTGAAAAAAAGCATTTTCGGGCTTTTGAGTCTATCACTTCAAGCGATGTGTTTTACAGGGCGCATTCTCCCTCTTTAAACAAGGTTCAGAAGGTATCTCTGGTTTAATCAAAAGCAGGCTTAGGGATGGCATGATAGCAGCCTTCCAATATTTGAGGGGTTGCCCCATAGAAGAGGGGGTCAAGCTATTCTCCAAAGCACCTGAAAAGCAATGGATGGAAACGAATCAAGGAGAGAAGCAAGCTAGGTTTAAGAAGAAGTGACCCCCGTCCCTCCTTCATATGGTTTCTTCATTTGGGCGTGACTGGCGTCACCGTGTTTTATTAAACTGGGTTTATCTGGTTGTGCGAACCCGGCCAGAATAAACCTGCCTGTCTGAGCAACTCATCAATTCCACGCTGTTCTTTTCTTCACCTCACAGCTGCCTGGGCACAACTGAGCAGCATGAACTAAAATATCTCAGCCTCATCATAAAAATAGTCCCTAAAAATATGCAAATGCATGCAAAGCGGTATCTTTTTTGCATCTCCCCCTTTTTTTAAAGTGACATATGCTTGATGACGCATCCGTGCACCCAAGCTGGCTAGAAATGCTTCATCTGCAAAATTTTGCACATTTAACCCTTGGATTTATGTTTTGGGAGGGCGCGTTGAGTGTGAAGAGGGAGGGAAGGTTTTTTGTGATGTTCTTTTATTTTATATTTTATATCACTTTTTAAGTTTAGCTGACCTTACTTCATTTCATTTTTATTGTATTTTATTTTTCTTAACCTTACCTTACTTTCTTTTTTAATTTACTATTATTATTTTACTTTACTATACTTTATCTTATTTTATTTTTTAGTTTAGTTTAGCTTACTTTACCTTACTATTTTATTTTACTTTTTATTTTAGTTCAGTTTACTTTATCTTACTTTGTTTCATGTTTATTGTCTTTTACTTTATTTTTCTTTATCTTACCATACTTTCTTTTGTAAATTTTAGTTTAGCTTAGTTTACATTGTTTTATTTTTAAAAAAAAATTAATTGCATTTCATCTTACTTTACCTTATTTTATTTTTTGTTTTATTTTAGTTCAGCTTAAGTTTACCTTACTGTTTTATTTTACTTTATTTTATTACTTTACCTCACTATTTTATTTTACTTTACCTCACTATTTTATTTTACTTTATTTTACTTTACCTCACTATTTTATTTTACTTTATCTCACTATTTTATTTTACTTTGCCTCGCTATTTTATTTTACTTTAGTTTACCTCACTATTTTATTTTATTTTACTTTATCTCACTATTTTATTTTATTTTACTTTATCTCGCTATTTTATTTTACTTTGCCTTGCTATTTTATTTTACTTTGCCTTGCTATTTTATTTTACTTTAGTTTACCTCACTATTTTATTTTACTTTATTTTACTTTACCTCACTATTTTATTTTACTTTACCTTACTATTTTATTTTACTTTACTTTACCTGGCTATTTTATTTTACTTTACATCACTATTTTATTTTACTTTATTTTACTTTACCTCACTATTTTATTTTACTCTACACTTTACTATTTTATTTTATTCCTTTAATTATTTAATTTAATTTGAATTCACTTCCTTTTCCTGTCAGTTTGCATCATTGGCTATCTCCCATATGCCCATATGGTCCTGCATCAAACTCACATCTCAATCAGAGTCTATTTAACAGATTAACAGAGTTGGAAGGGACCTTGTAGGTCATCTAGTCCAACCCCCTCATCCCCCTGCCCAAGCAGGAGACCCTACACCATTTCTGACAGGTGGCAGTCCAGACTCTTCTTGAAAGCCTCCAGGGATGAAGCTCCCACAACTTCTGAAGGCAACTTCTGTTCCATGGGTTGATTCTTCTCACTGTCTGGAAATTCCTCCTTATTTCTAGGTTGAATCTTCTCCTTGCTCAGTTTTCATCCATTCTTCCTTGTCTGGCCTTCAGGTGCTTTGGAGAATAGCTGGACCCCCTCTGACTTTGACCAGTGAGAGAGACCAGAAGCCGAGCTGAGCTGTTGAACGTTCAACATTTGTCCTCAGATTATTACCGGACGATACAGGGGGTTGCAGGGGTAGAGGGGATAAGCCGAAGTGGAGAGAGGCAGATGGCAGCCCAGGGATTGAACGGAAACCCCGAAACGCCATTCCATTCCTCGTTCTGAGGATTGAGGAGGAGGAGGAGGAGGAGGTGAGGAGGAGGAGAAGAAGAGGAGGAGGAAGTGAGGAGGAGGAGGAGGAGAAGAAGAAGAAGAAGAAGAAGAGGAGGAGGAGGAGGAGGAGGAGGAGGAGAGGTGGTGAGGAGGAGAAGAGGAGGAGGAAGAGAAGGAAGTGAGGAGGAGGAGGAGGAGGAGGAGAGGTGGTGAGGAGGAGGAAGAGGAGGAGGTGAGGAGGAAGTGAGGAGGAGGAGGAGGAGGAGGAGGAGTCCCTTTCTTCCTCCTCCAACCAAGAATCTCTCCCAGCCTTTCTCATCCGTTCCAGCCATCCCAGGCATTCCCTTCTCCATCTCCCATCACCCTGGGAGTGGACAGGGAGGGGAGTGGGTTTCCCCATTACAGGTCTGGCTTGCCCCCAGGATTCCCCTCGAAATGTCCAAGTCTAGGGTCAAGGATCACTCCATAAAAAAAATGGGCTCTTAATTGCGGAGAGCTTTCCCCCCTTCCTTCCTTCCTTCCTTCCTTCCTTCCTTCCTTCCTTCCTTCCTTCCTTCCTTCCTTCCTTCCTTCCTTCCTTCCTTCCTTCCTTCCTTCCTTCCTTCCTTTCTTGTTCCCTCTGTTGTCGTCCCCCTCCCCAAATCTCTTGTTCTCCCTTCCCTACCATTCACACAGACACACAGACACACAAACACACACAGATCGCCCTTTGCCATTGGACAGACGCTTCCCCTGGTTCATTAAGGATTCTGCTCACCAGGGTGGAGAAGGCGCCCAGGGTCGAAGCAGATGGCAAACAGGCCGACGGGCGGTTCACCAGCCGGCCGATCACCTCCTCCTCCTCTTCCTCCCCTCGCTGAGCAGATGCCCCCAAGAACAAGAGCAGGAGGGGACGAGGAGTGTGTGTGGGGGGGAAGCGAGGATTAAAGGCCACTCGGTATCAATTAACATCAAGGGTCAGAGAACAAGGGCAGGGGGTTGGAGGGGGTTGGAGGGGAGGGATGGGGTTGGGGGGTGGAAGAGAGCTGAATTAGCCAAATGAGGAACATATGAGGGCCGCGGTGTGGCTCAGGCTGTAAGAAGCCTGTTATTAAAACACAGCTGCCTGCAATTACTGCAGGTTCTAGTCCCACCAGGTCCAAGGTTGACTCAGCCTTCCATCCTTTATAAGGTAGGTAAAATGAGGACCCAGATTGTTGCGGGGAGCAATAAGTTGACTTTGTAAACATACAAATAGAATGAGACTATTGCCTTACACACTGTAAGCCGCCCTGAGTCTTTGGAGAAGGGCGGGATATAAATGTAAACAAAAAAATAAATAAATACTGGGGAGGGGGGGAAGAGGTCTCTATCCTGACAGCCAGAAGCTGCCCGAGAAGTTGGTCCAAAGCGACTTCAAAATTAGGTTGTGTAGGTCTTGGGGTGGGAAAAAAAACAAAAAAAAAACAAGCCAAGATGGCAACAACCGTTTGTCCCAAATGCTGCAGGTAGACCATGAACCGTAAAAAGGGAAAGGCAAAGGTTCCCCTCGCACATACGTGCTAGTCGTTCCCGACTCTAGGGGGCGCTGCTCATCTCCGTTTCAAAGCCGAAGAGCCAGCGCTGTCCGAAGACGTCTCCGTGGTCATGTGGCCGGCATGACTCAATGCCAAAGGCGCCCGGAACGCTGTTACCTTCCCCCCAAAGGAGGTCCCTATTTTTCTACTTGTATTTTTTGTACCTGCTTTCGAACTGCTAGGTTGGCAGAAGCTGGGACAAGGAGCTCACCCTGTTACGCGGCGCTAGGGACTCGAACCGCCGAACTGCCAACTTTTCGATCGGCGAGCTCAGCGTCTTAGCCCCTGAGCCACCACATCCCTCTTATGCGCCCCGTGACCCGTACGACGACACAATTCTGCTGAAGTGAGACATTTGTGGAGCAAACTCCATCCCGTTTTATGTTCTCTCTTGCCACGTCTATTACGTCGTTGTAATGTGGACGTTAAGGGAATCGGGCTCACCCATGGACTTCGCTTGTTAGAAGGTCGCAAAAGGAGATCCCGTAGCCCCCGGGACACCCCAACTGTCATAGATATGAGAACATGCAAAGCAGGAAATGGATTCTTTAAAAAAAAAAAAAGGATTATTTTCTATTCCAATCTAGAGGTTTTCTATCAGTAATCAGTCGGTTGAGATTGCAAAGTTCATCCTCCGATATTTAAAAAGAAAATTTAAAAGCATGCACAACATTTCTGAGCCACAACATTTTTATTGCCAAGACTTGTTTAGCGACTTTGGCCCCACCTTACGACCTTGCCACCAATGGTGAAGTGAAAACTGCAGCTGTTAGGTTAAGAACCTGGTCCTTAAGTGAATCTAGTTTCCCCAATGACTTTGCTTGTCCAAAAAGTCACACACACCCCAAAAAAAAGAGACAATCGGATCTTTTGGAGACAATCGGACCGTAGCCATGAGAGGCTAGTTACCCAGCCAGGAATCTGTCCGTTCAGGATAACAGTAACAGAGTTGGAAGGGACCTCGGAGGTCATCTAGTCCAACCCACTGCTCACGCATGAGACCTGTACTAGGGATTCGAACCGGCGAACTGCCGAACCTTCCTGATCGACTCTTAGTCACTGAGCCGCCTAGTCAGGTCTTAATTTAATCAGATAGGATTAAGCCCTTCTCCTTTCACCTCACCCTTCATCAAA